>NC_137902.1:58089943-58463546 GCF_963455335.1 Martes martes
CTCTTATTAACTCATACACATTTTACTCAGATTTTTTGTTTACATTGTATACTATTTATTCTCTTTCTTTTTCTGAACTTTTGGAAAGTGAATTGGAGACAGTATGCTCTCTTTATCTCTTTATCTCTTTATCCTAAATACTTTATTGCATGTTTCCAAGAATAAGGATATTGTCCTGAATTATCCACATCAGGAAATTTAATATTGATATCATACTATTATCTAATTTAGAGTCTACACATATTTACATTTTGTCAGTTGTCCCAAAATTATGACTATTTTTTCATAGTCCAGGATCCGAGGGCACATTTGCATTGTTTTCATATTTCTTTAGCCTCCTTTAATCTGAAAGAATCTCAGATTTTCTTTGTATTTCTTGACCTTGTTTTTTGTGTTTTTTTAAGGTCATATGCTGATATTTACAAGAATATCCTTCAATTTGAGTTTGTCTCATAGATTCATGGTTAAATTCAGGCTATGAATTTTTTTAGTATTTTTTAAGTTGAAGTATAATTGGCATACAATGTTACATTAGTTTTAGGTGTACAATACAGTGATTCAACAACTCTGTACTGTATGGTATACTCACATGTGTAGCTACCATCTGTCACACTGTTATAATACCATCAACTACATTTCCTATGTTAAAACTTTCTCCCACATGACTTATTCATTCCGTAACTGTAAACCTGTACCTCCCATTCCCCTTCACCCGTTTTGCCCATTCCCTCACCTCTATTTTCCCACCCCTTTCCTCTCTGGCAGCCATCAATTTGTGCTCTATACTTATGGGTCTGTTTCTGTTTTTGTTCATTTATTTTGCCCTTTAGATTCCACATATAAGTGAAATCACATGGCATTTGTCTTTCTCAGTCTGACTTATTTTGCTTAGCATAACATCCTCTAGGTCCATCCATGTTGCTGCACATCTCAAGGCTTCATTCTTTGTTATGGCCGAATTATATTCCATTACACATACACACACACTTTCTTTATCCATTCTTCTATCAATGAACCCTTAGTTTGCTTCTATATCTTGACTATTGTAAATAATTCTCCAGTAAACATAGGGGTGCATATATCTTTTTGAATTAGTGTTTTCGTTTTCTTTGGGGAAATACCCAGTAGTAGAATTACTAGATCATATAGTATTTGTATTTTTAGTTTTTTGAGGAACCTCCCTACTGTTTTCTACAGTAGTTGCACCAATTTATATTCCTACCAACAGTACGCAAGTGTTCCTTTTTCACTATGTCCTTGTTAACACTTACTATTTCTTGTCTTTTTTTCCCCATAAGCAATAATATTTTATTTATTTATTTTTAATTAAAAACTTTTTTATTATGTTCAGTTAGCCAGCATATAGTATATCATTAGTTTTTGAGGTAGTGTTCAATGATTCATTGGTTGTGTACAACACCCAGTGCTCTTCTTTTTGATTGTAGCCATTCTGACAGGTGTAAGCTGATATCTCATTGTGGTTTTGATTTGCATTTCCCTGATGATCCGTGATGTTGAGCATGTTTTCATGTGTCTTTGGCCATCCATTTGTCTTTTTTGGAAAAATATCTATTCAGGTCCTCTTGAGCTCTGAATTTTTGATAGGAATAGCACAAAAGTGGTGTAGCATCCTTCTCAGCGTGCATGTATTGTTTTGTCCCAATATTAGTGATATTAATCACAGAAACATAACAATATTTCTGTATCTATATCAATATTTATATTTATGTTAAAAAGCATGAGTTTATTCTGATGTCAATATCAGTACCTTCATTTGGTCATCTTACACTTTTTTTTGAGATTATGCAGAGCACCTTATTAGTCACTCTGGAGAATTAAGGAAGAGTAAGAGAAAATATCTGTGTCAGAAAGGTCTTATTAATCTGATTGACTTCTTTGATTTGGTGATGGAAAACACAATTTTTTAAGATTTGTAAGAAATCTAAGAAGAAATATTCAGTTAAAGAAGCCCAGAGAAGGGTTGTGTAAATTGCATGCTTACTTTACCTAAAAACACAAAGTGTATGAGGTGTAGAGAGATACACATGGTCCACATGTGATTGAAGGAAAGGTGCCCTTGTGGTTAATTTTCTGAAGCTGGTGTATTATTGTACTTGAGGCATATTTACCATTAAGATATGATCTATGAAGATGTTAGAGTAGATGCACATTGATTTACAAAAATCCACTGAAGTATTAAGTTGTAGAAAGAAATTAACTTCATAGGTTATCCATGAAATTATAATTATAGGGAAAAAGCTCTATGGCTGAATTTATGATGGAATGTTTTCCATTTTATATTGATGTTTCTCACTATTAAATGTAAATCCTGAAACCTGCAAAGTAATAGTAGTATCTTAAATTTTTTAGTTCTTTTACTTTAGTATTACTGAAAGACCTTGTCTTTCTGTTTATTCATTTATTTACATATAATGTATTATTAATTTCAGGGGTACAGGTCTGTAAATCATCAGTCTTACACAATTCACAGCATTTACCATAGCACATACCCTCCCCAATGTCCATCACCCAGCCATCCTATCCCTCCCCTCCAGGAAGCCCTCAGTTTGTTTCTTGAGATTAAGAGTCTCTTATGGTTATAGCTTGTCTTTCTTGTCATCCAATGTAGCATGCTTTACAGATTTTATTGATGACTCGGATGACTGAGAGGAATCCAACTTCTTCTTTTTTAACTCCCTAGACTTCCTTTAGTGAAGAGGAACTACCAGTGTTCTAAATTATAAGGTAAAGGTGATGCTATTTCATTATGAAGTGGAGACATTTACATGTATACTCTATCAACATTTACATATATACTATATCTGTGGCATACTCCATTATTTTATAGTAAATACATTGCAATTATTTTTCTTAAAAACAACAATAAAAACTATTAATTAGTAATAAAAGACAATCTTTACTTCAGCCAATTCATTAGTTCCAGAACAATAAACATAATATTCCATTAGTAATAAGAAGGGGAGAGTCAATTATTCTACCATTTGGTTGAATGTCTTATAAGAAAATTCTGTGGCCTTAGAAAATAAACAAAGATAATAAAAGCCAGTTCATGAAGTACATATTGTGTACCAGGAACCATTCTAAGAGTGTTACATGTATGAGCTTACTTAATTCTCCTAAAACTCCTATGAGGTAGATACCAATATTCCGATTTTCAGGTATGGCACAGAGAGATTTTAATTACTTTCTAAAGTCACATAGCTACAGAAGGTGGAACTGGGATTTGAATCTGGGGAATTTACCTTGTGAGTCTGGGGTCCTAACAAATTGCCTTTATTCAGTAACTAATTAGTCTAACTTATTCCTGTAAAGTTTTTATACTATGTTACAATTTAAAAGAATGTATAATTTTAGACATTTTGAAAGATACTACTATAATTATACTTTAAAATTCATACTATCATGTATAATTTTTACAACCATTTGTTAATTCTTCTTACATTTGTTTTGGGCGATTGAAAGTACAAACTGCAGAAAGAGATTTAAATGCTTTTTCATTAGTAAATGCTGCTAGTAAAATGCTGCTAGTTTGTTAGTTGATATTAGCTTTTAATGTATCCTGTTTAACCCTGAAGGAACACTAGTACATTAGATATGTGCCTAATTTAAAAAAGGAATTTATGAATATAGTTACTGTTGTTTTTATAAAAGAATAAAATTTGAATCATAACTCTGCGGTATCTCAGTTGGCACATATGTTCCTGGCAAAGGAAAGATTAAAATTACATTGGTTTTTAAATTTCTGAAGACCAATTAGTTTGCTGATATTCATTTACATTCTTCCCTGAATATGAGAAAGTGCTTTAATTTACTTGCAATTGATGACAGAGTTATTCTAGAGGCATGTATAGAAGATTGAACAAAAATTTTTTTGGTTTGAAAGCAAGGGTGATGTATGTTACATTATTACCCTATCTAATTAGATAATCCATTTAAGATTTATTCTATTAAATGTCTTCATTCCATTTTATGTGAATGGAGACACAATGTGGTATAGTAGAACAAGTACTGGATTAGTCCTGGTTCCCAGCTTAGACATGGAATCTTAAATGAAGTCATTTAACATTTGATCCTCAGTTTCTTCATTTGTAAAATGGGGCTAATAAGCCCTCCTTCCACCTTACCTAGTTGTTGTGAGGACTGTCTGAAGCCATGTATGCAAATTTATTTTTAGGCATTTTCTTTTTTTTTTTTTTTTTTTTTTTTTAAAAGATTTTATTTATTTATTTGTCAGAGAGAGAGAGAGCGCGAGCGAGCATAGGCAGACAGAGTGGCAGAGGGAGAAGCAGGCTCCCTGCGGGGCAAGGAGCCCGATGTGGGACTCGATCCCAGGACGCTGGGATCATGACCTGAGCCGAAGGCAGCTGCTTAACCAACTGAGCCACCCAGGTGTCCCTTTTTAGGCATTTTCTGAAAGGCAGTGTCTTCATTAATGAAGGTAGAGAGACATAAATTTTAGTTTAGCTTTGTTAGACATTATTTTTAAAATTATTAAACTACATATATATACACATACATATATTTAGTAATGTTTTTATTGCAATGTAATTTACATACCATAAATTTTTCGATCTAATGTGTACAATTACGTTATTTTAGTAAGTTTACAGAATTGTGCAAGTATTACCATAATCCAATTTTTAGAATATTTTTGTCAACCCCAAAGATCCTCTAATCCCATTTTTAGTTATTCCCTATTCCCACTTCTAGTCCCAGGCAGCCACTAATCTAAGTTCTGTATTTGTGGATTTGACTTTTCTTGACATTTCATTTAAATGGTCTTTCCTATGGCACTTGGGTGGCTCAGCTGGTTGAGTGTCTACCTTTGGCTCAGGTCACGATCACAGGGTTCCTGGGGGTCGAGCTCCATGTTGGGCTCTCTGATCAGTGGAAAGTCTGCTTCTTCCTCTGCCTCCCCCTGGCTTGTGCTCTCTCCCTCTCTCTGTCTGTCAAATAAATAAATAAAATCTTAAAAAATAAATAAATGGTGTTTCCTGTATTGCTTCGTTGTAGATTTGTATCAGTACTTTTTCTTTTTTAATGCTGAGTAATATTCCATTACATAGATACGCCACATATACTTTAATTCATTCATCAGTTGAAGGACATTTGGGTTGTTTCCACTTTTTGGCCATTATGAATAATGTAGTTATGGACAATGTATACAAGTTTTTATGTGGACATAGGCTTTTATACTGAACTGTACCTATGCTGATATTTGGATGGAAATTTGATTTTATTCACCATATGTAGTGTTTCAAATGGAAAGAGTGTAAAGAATTTAGCATATTTTCCTCATAGTTATATAACAGATGGGTTATGAATTGGCAACCCTCAGTAAGGTATTTTTTTTCTCTTACATCTGAACGAAACCTTATCTTTATAATATACAACAACCTTATTTTTTCTGTAAGAGTTATTTCCTTTCTCCTGGTGTTTTCTTTTTTGTTTGTTTGGGTTTTTTTTGCATAAAACTAAATGACTTTCTATAGGGACTTTGTAAGTTGGGTCCACTGAAAACTCAGACCCTGATTTGATAACTTCCCTTTCCTCAGCCTTTTAATTTACAGACCTACCTCATTTTATTGTGCTTCACTTTTTGGCATTTCACAGGATGTTGTGTTTTTTAGAAATTGAAAGTTTATAGCAATTCTGTGTCAAGCAAGTCTGTTGGCACCATTTTCTCACTACCTGTCTCTATGTCACATTTTGTAATTCTTGGAATATTTGAGACTTTTTTTTGCCATTATTATATTATACGGTGATATGTGATCAGTGATTTTTGATGTTAACTATTGTAATTGTTTTGGGGCACCATGAGGTGGGACTATAAGATGGCAAACTTAATAAATTTTGTGTGTGTTTTGAATGCTACTGACTGGCCATTCTCCATTCTGTCTCCCTTTACTATGACCTCCTATTTCCTGTGACACAACAGTATTGAAATTAGGCTGATTAATAACCCTACAATGGCCTCTACGTGTTCAAGTGAAAAGAAGAGTGCACAATTCTTACTTTAAATTAAAGGTAGAAATGATTAATCTTAGTGAAGGAGGCATGTCAAAACCTAGATAGGCTGAAAACTAGGCCTCCTGTGCCAAACAGCCAAGTTTTGAAAGCAAAGGAAAGGTTCTTGAAGGAAATTAAGTGCTGCTACAGTGAACATATGCATAAGAAAGTGAAACAGCCTTTTTGCTGATATGGAAAAAGGTTAGTGGTCTGGATAGAAGGTCCAACCAGCCACAACATTCCCTTGTGGTATAGTCTAATCCAGAGCAAAGCCCTAATTCTCTTTAATTCTATGAAGGTAAAGAGAGGTAAAGAAGCTGCAGAGGAGAAGTTTGGAGCTAGCAGAGGCTGGTTCATGAGGTTTAAGGAAAGAAACCATCTCTATAACATAAAACTACAAGGTTAAGGAAGCAGCAAGTTATTTAGAAGATGGAGCTAAGATAATTAATGAGGGTGGCTACGTTCAACAGCAGATTTTCTGCTTACTGGAAGAAAAATCTATTGGAAGAAGATGGCATCTAGGACTTTGATAGCTAGAGAGGAGAAGTCAATGCCCAGCTTCAAAGCTTCAAAGGACAGGCTGACTCTCTTAGGGGTTAATGCAGCTGGTGACATTAACTTGAAGCCAGTGTTCCTTTATTGTTATGAAAATCCTAGGGCCCTTAAGAATTATGCTTAATCTACTCTGCCTGTGCTCTGGAAATGGAAAAACAAAGCCGGATGGTAACACATCTCTTTACAGCATGGTTTACTGAATATTTTAAGCCTACTGTTGAGAACTACTGCTCAGAAAAAGTTGAGAACTACTGCTCAGAAAAAGATTCCTTTTAAAATACTACCACTCATTGAAAATATTGGGTAGCCTAAAAGCTCTGTTGGAGATGTACAAGGTTAATGTTGCTTTCATGCCTGCCAGTGCAGCATTCATTCTGCAGCCCATGGATCAAGGAGTCACTTTAACTTTCAAGTCTTATTATTTAAGAAATACATTTTGTAATATATAGCTGCCATAAATTGCAATTCCTCTGGTAGATCTGGGCAACATAAACTGAAATCCTTCTAGAAAGGATTCACCATTCTAGATGCCAGTAAGAACATTGATGATTCATGGGGAGAGATCAAAATACCAACATTGACAGAAGTTTGGGAGAAGTTGATTACAACACTCAAGGATGACTTGGAGGACTTTGAGACTTCAGTGGAAGAAGTAATTGTAGGTGTGGTGGATATAGCAAGAGAATTAGAATGAGAAGTGGAACCTGAAGATGAGACTGAATTGTTGCAATCTTATGATAAAACTTTCAGGGATAGGGAGTTGCTTTTTATGGATGAACAAAGGAAGTGGCTTCTTGAGATGGAATCTACTTCTGGTGAAGATACTGTGAAGATTATATGAGGAATTAAGTGCTGTCAAATGACAACAAAGGATTTAGAATATTACATAAACTTTGTTGATACAGGAGCGGCAGGGTTTGAGAGGATCGACTCCAAGAAGTTCTCTTGTGGGTAAAATGCTATCAAACAGCATTGCATGCTACAGAGACATCATTCATGAAGGGAAGAGTTGATCAATGCAGCAAAGTTCATTGTTGTCTTATTTTAAGATTGCTGCAGTCACCTCTACCCAGAGCAACGACACCCCTGATCAGTCGCAGACATCAACATCCAAGCAAGACCCCCAGCAAAGAGATTATAATTTGCTAAAAGCTCAGACGATAGTCACCATTTTATAACTATAAAGTATTTTTAAATTAAAGTGTATACATTTTTTAAGATGTAACACTATTGTATATTTAATAAACTACAGCGTAATAAAAGCATAACTTTTACATGCCCTAGGAAACTAAAAAATTTATTTTGCTAGTTTTATTGCACTGTTTGTTGTATTGTAGTTATCTGGAACTGAAACTTCAAGATTTCTGAGATATGTGCATTTAGATTTTCGTCATATATTTTTGTCTTAGTGTTGATAATCCCTGGATTTTGTACTATCCCTGGCATGTTTATGATATCACTATTTTAACATATGATCACTAGTAAATGGTGTTTCTTGTTCTGTTTATTTTCAATTTTTGGTTTGGCCTAGGAATAGTTTATATGAAAATTTTTTATCTGAAATAAACAGTAGTAATCCAGAGTCATGTTATTAGATAAGCTTTCAGACTTTAGGATGCTAATAAAGACTTTTAATTGCCAGTTTCTAAATTTTAAATTTCTTTGTAATTTAATTCTGAAGTTCTTTTCTAAGTGGTTGAAATTTAGTCTGTGTGGTTTAGTATGTTAAAAGAAATGCCCAATAAAATTGCATCCTTATAATAATTTATAGGGTATCATATTACATATTTTTAGCACCACTTTGGTAAATTGTAGCTAGGGTGGTATAACTGTCTATGGGAATTACATACATACTCTGTAGAGTCCACTTGTCTGTGTATATAACTTTGGGGTTATTTTTTAAAAATTGAGTGGTGTATTACTTACTAGCACTTAAAAGTTTTCTGTCAGAAAAATAATTCTTTGTTTCGTTACCAAAGTGGTATGATCTCAATATCATCTTTCCCACAAAATGTTCCTTTTACAGATGTTAGGGTATGCCATTTGTGGGGGGACAAGATTATGTATTTGGAACTATTTTCCCATGAGTTGTTCATTTTGTTATCCTCAAAATTAACACAGGATTCAAAATAAATGCGTCTATAAGCTTATCTCTGCTTTCTAGATCAGTTATTTAAAAAATTTGTTTAAAAGTCAATCTGTTCAAGGTATGAGAGAATTACTTTTTGTACTTTTGAATCATACAGAATACCAACAGGTGTTAAAATAGATTGTTAGATATGGGAATAAATTAGTTATAAATGACAAGACCTTACACAGAGTTAAAATTCTTATTGGCATCTTGAAAGTCTTGCTGTACATATTCAAGAGTTTATTTGATTTAAAGGACTTTTTTTAAAAAAAGATTTTATTTATTCATTTGACACAGAGAGAGAGAGAGAGAGAGATCACAAGCAGGCAGAGAGACAGGCAGAGAGAGAGGGAGAAGCAGGCTCCCCACCAAGCAGAGAGCCCAATGCGGGGCTCAATCCCAGGACGCTGAGATCATGACCTGAGCTGAAGGCAGAGTCCTTAACCCACTGAGCCACCCAGGCACCCCTTGATTTAAAGGACTTTAATCAAGATATAAATTCTTCCACTTTTTCTGACTCTGTAGTATACGCATATACATGAATGCACGCTTAATCGAAGGTACTAGAATAAGTGGTGTGTGAGATACAGGAGTTTGAAACAATCTCTGTTGCCTTGGTGCATATAGTCATCTGGGAGGTAGGACAAGTATCAGGAATAGAAGACAAACTTTGGAAGGTGTCCTAATGGAGGAGGTGATTGCCTGTAGTCCATAGAATCAAGGAAGCCACCATAAAGGGTATAGTATCATTTTAACAAGATGCAATGGAAGGTGCTCCAGCTAGGAGAAACCTTGGGAAGAAGTTACAAATGTAGAAAAGCATAAAATATTCAGTATGTTTGTATCGTAGGATAGGAAATGGTGTTGAAAAAGTTAGGAAGGACCAGTGCACGGAAGGCCCTTATTGCATTAACCAAGAACTGCAAATTTTAATTCATTACCAATAAAATGACTTAAGATTTTGATCAGAGTCTAGGGAGTTTAATGTGGCAATTGTGTATTAATGCAATTAATGAAAATACTGATAAAATTTAATAAAACTAATGATAGTGTTTTAAAATTTGACTGTAATTGGTATTTGTAAGTCTTTAATAATTCAGTTATGTTGCTTTTTCTCACTTAGAATTAAACACAATAAAATTATATAGCTGGGTCATGATTTTATCAAAATGATTAAGATGATAATAATATATTAATGGTAGCATCTATGAAACTTCAAGTCAAATGCTGAAAGTATCTCATTTAATATTTTATTTTGGATGTTCTCTTGATGTATGCAGGTTAATGTTGGTATTTTTATTTAGATAATTTTCTAATTTTTAAAATCATAATAATTCAAAAATTCACTGTTACTTTATAATATTAAAAAATACGGACAGATTAATATACTTAAAGGAATTCTGAAGTAGAAACTAATACTAATGTCTCTGCCATTAAACTAGACATATCCTTGAGGTCCCCCTGAAAGCTTCTGCTTCCCTGTTTGTAAAATAGAGAAATAATTTGATTGATATTGGTTTTTGGGGGATTAAATTGGATAATGGATTTAATGTAAATATTCAAAAATCTTAGCTTTTGTTGTTAATATAACTTATTACTTAGAATTTCTGTTATTATACTCCGAAAACGTTTCTTGGCTTCCAGATTCCCAAATTTGTTCCATCATTTTTTGTCTAGTTCTGTTTGTACTCTTCCAATATAGATTTTACTATGATATGCTAACCTAACTTTAAGGAAAAGTGCTGGATCTTAATTTTCTACCACTTCTCTGCCTCCTGCTATCAGCACCATGGTGTTCATGTTTTGTATTAACACTCTGAAGGGAATTTATGAGAATAATTAGTTCTGTTTTGCTATATTAGAGCTGGTTATCTTAATTCTTACTTAGTGGGGGATGCATCCCCTGCCATCACTTGGCTCCCTGTCCACAGCTTTAAATTACGTGGGTAAGAAAATGATTATAAATGGTTTCTTCCTGTGGTGTCCCTTATACTCCTCTTCTAACAAACAGTCTCTTAGATTTTTCTCCTCAGTTTCTCCTTGTGTTGCAGTCTAGGCGAAATGTCCCATCTAGTGGTCAACTTGCAAAGAGATTCCTTTAAGCATCATTAGTTTATGGTTAAGAACTAGATTTATTTTTAGATAAGTAACTTTAATTGGTCATTTTTTTATTGAAAAAGTTTTTGTATGAGAAAAGAAATTGCTATGATTTTTTTCATGTTTCAGGGAAAGATACTAATAAAATATATATTGGGGGAAATGCTGCACATAAATATTTAAGATAAATATGATAGGGGAGAAAATCTATATGGTTAAAAATTAGGATTAAAATATAATGCTTTCAACTTTCCTTTTTGTTGGTGGTGAATAACTGATATAGTATATCATGCTTTTGACATGTTTGGGCACATAAGCCAAATTTTATAGAATTTTTGATTTATATTCTTATGATAGCTTTTCCAATTTATCAGTTCTTTGCCTATTATGTGCCTGCTGAGCATGAAAGGCACTTTTGAGATATGTAGTAATAAAAAAAATGCCACGGAAACATTGGCCCAGGGGATAGGCTTTCTCTAGAAATAACTTGTATAACTACAGTCGCTGTAAACAATTTTTTATGGATACTTAATGTTCCCTCCCTGTATTTTTATTTAAGTTAGTAATCAGAATCCTGTTTGACTATCATCCTAGAGGTGAGAATCTTCATTCTAACATAGATATTATAATACAACAGCTGGCTGAGTCATGCAGAATCAAAATGACCTTAGCTAGTATTGTGCAGGAATATTTTAAGATTTGGGAGAATTACTTTTTCCTTGCCAAAAAGTAATTTTTTGTAGGTATTGTGTAATGCTAAGATTCTGAGGGCGTATTTCAAAACAGGCATGCTTCTTATGGACATCCATGCTATCTTCCATTTTACAAAAGATTTGCTATATTTTACAATACTGATACGAGCTGCTGTTTGACAGCAGTGCCCACCTCCCATACTGATTTAGCTAAAAGGTCCTGTTGCAGGTCAGAACTTTATAGACAACTTAAAGGAGGGTAGGTAGGTAGGGTAGAAGTTTTGGATGAGGTCTAAGCAAATGCTTACCTTTCGTGAAGATTTTATATGGTTTGGATCAGACTTGAATGAACAAAAAAGAAATCTATGGTTTGTTTTGAGATTAACCTTATGTGGAACTCATGTTAATGCTGTGGCCACATTCCCTAAGTTATTTAGTGTTAGGTAATTAGTAACAGGCATTATTTCCTAACTTTATCATTCTCAGTATTGTAGTAATAAAGAAACGAAACCTCTCATATTTCATTTATTGTTATATTTCTTAAAATGTATACCAAAATCACTGGGGTTGAAGTATTAGTCCCTTTTTTCTGTCTTTTTTCTTATAGTATTTTAAGATGTTTCTCAGTGCTCTATTCTCTCTTGCTTTTGCTCATTTTCTCCTGGGATATTTTGCCATAGTCTGTTTTGGCTAATGTTTCGTGAAGTCCTTCCGCATAGTTCAGACAAGTATTAAAGTCAGATCTTAAGGTAAAAGAATATGAGGAAGGCTTGTTTTGCCATCTGAAGAGAAGGTAGGAGGGATGGAATATTAGAAGGGCAGGAGGAGATGGACATGGGGGTGGTTGTGGAGTCTGAGATCTGTGTGTGTGATGTAAGGGATGTGTAAGGAAAGATTTCTGCTCAGAAGAATTTCCAATAGTTGAGAACAGGACTGCACATAAATAAATGAGGTGAAATTCAAAGTCTGGATATAAAAAGTAAGAACTCCCCATGCTTTAGCTCTCCATATAAGTTGTATATATATATTTTATTTATTTTTTTTTAAGATTTTTTTTTTTTTAATTTATTTGACAGACAGAGATCACAAGTAGGCAGAGAGAGAGGAAGGGAAGCAGGCTCCCCGATGAGCAGAGAGCCTGATGCGGGGCTCGATCCCAGGACTCTGGGATCATGACCTGAGCCGAAGGCAGATGCTTTAACCCACTGAGCCATCCAGGCGCCCCTAAGTTGTATATTTTTAGAAGCACCTTACCTATAGCACATGACAACTTGCATATTCATAATCAGAGTTAATACTGCACCCAGTTTGTAAGTAATTTTTTAAAGAATCTGGAAGTTAGTTATAACATTATCATGTGCTCATGTTGTACATTACAATATACATTACATTAAATCTATAAAACAATCTGGAAACCTAGGCAGGTCAGTTGATATTATTTCCATTTTGTATATGATTTAAATATCTCCTTGCTGCCCTGAGTGCACCTAGGAGGCTCTACTGCAGAGGTCTGTAGAATCTACTTGCATGGTTTTGAGACTTTTGCTGTGTTCCAACACTCCCAACAGTCCCCGAGTTATTTTTGAGACCTTGCAAGGTGTGTCCCCACCAGGCACTACGGTATCACACTTAACGGCCAGACCCTTGATAGGAATGCATTTCTTGGACAAAACTCTCTTGCCCTGGTGGTAATGCTGCCAAGAGCTCAGAATACTTAAGTTGCACTTGTAAACTTGGTTTAGGAGAAGGGGGTGGGGAAGAAGGAAGGATGTGTGGGGAGTTGGAGAACTGTTTGGTATATCTTCCTTTAAACTAGTGTTTCTAACTATATACATGAATTTTTACAATCAAAAGATAATAATTGTGCATACTTTATTCTATGAAAGTTTGTGAAGAAGGCTGGAAACTACTACTGTAATCACTATGTGATCACTGAGTGGTTCTGGATCTGTATAAAAATTTGAGATACCACAAAAGTTACATTCAGTGGAAATGTTCTTTTGGGTTCAAATTTCTTCATTATGCTCTTTGTAGTTTCTGAAAGAAACTTGTGGGGTTTAAGAAAACTAAAGTCTCATTCTTGCAGAAGTGAATTCTGGACAGATGGAGAAGTCCCTTCTCATCTACTGTGAGACACTCGGCAGATGGTTGGAACCACAGGAGGCCTGGGATGCTATTATTCTATACTGAGGTCATTAGAATATAAGCTACATAAAGCTAGCCATCTCATAGCCCTGAAATGGTAGCATTTCATATTACAAAAAAAACAAAAAACAAAAATGTGGCATCAAAAATAAATGAAAGGAAATCCAAATCTGTACTATTTTGCTTTATCAGACAGCCGAAGGGGAATAATTATATATAATACGGTAAAGCTTTCTTAAATATTTATTTCTCATTCTCACATATTGAGGATCTCCATATAGCAGATACAGAATTCCGGTAAACTCCCAGAAAGCTCTTTCTCTAACCTATGTCACACAGACCCCCTATATTTCTTCCCTTTCCTTTCTAGCTCAGAGTTTTGTTTAAATAGATGAATCCAGCCTCAGGGACCTGTTTCAGTTTCCTATAGTTTGAGCCTGGTTATGGAGGAGGGCCTGGGAATTTGTTACACAAACAATAATCTGTTTTCTTAGAGGATCCAGAGTATTATAAACATATAACTCAGTATTCTTTCTTTTATTCTTGGAGCAATAAAAACCAGATCTATGAAAATATTATTGCATATATTGTGTAAATGAAGAATGAAGCTGTTGTTTTATTAGCTCACATATGTTTTTAAAGATATCTTAGAGGGGGCACCTGGGTGGCTCAGTGGGTTAGGCCTCTGCCTTCGGCTTGGGTCATGGTCTCAGGGTCCTGGGATCGAGCCCCGTATCGGTCTCTCTGCTCAGCAGGGGGCGTCCCCCTGCTGCTTCCCCCTCCCCCTCTGCCTGCTTCTCTGCCTACTTGTGATCTCTTTCTTTCTCTCTCTCTCTGTCAGATAAATAAATAAAATCTTAAAAAAAAAAAGATATCTTAGAGAACTCACCGAAATATCTTAGTACCAAGGTTAACTGTATTTCTCTCAAGCAATGAGAAAAAGCCCTTGAATTATAAATCCTGTAAGGAATAAGTTTTCCTGTTTCGAGTTGGCTAATAAGAAGAAAAGAGCCAAATTTGTGGCCGCCCATCACAGTGTATATAGCTCACTTAGTCTTCAGTTTTCTTTTTTCTTTCAACCAACTTTTAATTTATGGTAATTTGTATTTTATGTATCCTTATAAGCAACTTTATATTCTTTCTGGTACAAGGTGATGTATAAATATATAAATAATGATGAGGAGCAAAATAACAATGTCTCTTACACAAGTGTGAATTTATCTTAATTTTGTAGAATTTAATGGTATAAACGGTAAGGAATCACTTAGAGGTTCTTAGTATTAAAGCATTAATCCTGACTTAGAAGTAAATCAGGAAAGTTGGTCTGACATTAGATGGAAAAGAAATTCTCCAGGAGTCTGGAGAAAAAGTTAAAAAAAAAAACAACAACCCTACAGATTATTTTTACCTCTATATTGTCTACACCTTGGATTTTAGTGAACATCACTATCTGATGTTCAAAGTTGCCTATTTTTGGTTTATTATATTTTGTGTTTTGTATGCTGTTGCCATTTAGTAGAACTCGGTAACTATCTAATGGCTAGTTACATATCTGAATTTATTGTTCATTAGTCATTTAAGTTCCAAGATATACCTGCCATAGCTCTATATAGGTTAGTGATGCTGAGTGCAATGTAAACTCCTTAAAGTTCAAGGACAATATTCCAGTCCTGAATCTGTTTCTGTACTATCTTCTAAGTTGGTTTTTGGCACCAAATAAATGATCAGTTAGTATTTCTTTTGAGATTACATCATGTAGTGGTGAGAATATTAATTTACATTTAAGCAAATGAGTTGAAATCTCAACTCTACTCTTTATATCAGTATGATCAAATCCCTCTAAACTTTAGTTTCCTTTGCCATAAAATAGATAAGGTAATAGTTTCTTTCTATTGCTGTTGTGAGGATTAAGTAGCGTAATTCATGTAAAGGGGGGGTAGGTCCTGAACAAATTAGCTTCCTTCATCTCCCTGTTGAATAAGTAAGGGAAGAAATGAAAGAGAACATTATATTTCCTGTTCAGAAACATACTTTAAACAATCATCCAGTACATTGAAAAATAAGGACAATTAATTTTTTTTAAAGATTTTATTTATTTATTTGACAGACAGACAGCACAAGTAGGCAGAGAGGCAGGCAGAGAGAGAGGAGGAAGCAGGCTCCCCGTGGAGCAGAGAGCCCGATGTGGGGCTCGATCCCAGGACCCTGAGATCATGACCTGAGCCGAAGGCAGAGGCTTTAACCCACTGAGCCACCCAGGCGCCCCAGGACTATTAATTTTAATGAGAGGTTAAATTTATTAAGGAATGTAATGTTAAGACTAAGTAAGGAATAAATTTTAAGACTTACATGTAAAGTTTATGCTTTTGCCATTACGTTGCATTTTCTCTCTATGGAGGCATATACATGTGAATGTATATACTGTTAAAAAGAAGTGTATATATAGTTAAACACTATTAGCAGGTGATGAGAGCTATATAGCTGGGAAGCTCATGGCTAAGCCTTGAGTATAGTTCTTACAAGCTAAGGTTTTTCTGCTATAATTTCTATCATATACCTTTATTAGCTGATTTTTAGTTTATTCTTATTGTAATTCTACTCATTTTATGTACATGTTTATCATACATTGCTTTAAATCTTTTTAAAATATTAATAGAATAAATCGAAAAAAATAAACTGGTAGGAAAATTGATAAAAAATAAAGGCAGTTTCATTAAAAATTTTCTTCAGTGTGCCATGTGAGCACTATGATTAGAAGGATTCAGTACTTTGGGTTTTGTACTGGCAGGGATCATTTGATTATGGAAATTATTGCACTGTTTCTAGTAAACATTTCAAGAATTAATTAGACAAAACATCCTGGAAAGCTTTAGAGACTTGGAAAGCTTTAGAGAGAGTTGGCTAACAGAAAAAACCTTTGTTCCTTAATGATGCTTAAGCTAACTAACAATTTTAGTTCATATGAAAGAAACTAATATTGGCTTCCAATGAATTGTCACTGGAGCCGCTTCTGTAGACAAAGGCCTATTTTTGATTTGTGATATTTGTCACTGTATATGAAAATTTTAAGTATTAAAGTAGTTACCAAAGAACATCCAATGAAGATGTGAATATGATGGATGAGATCACAGCTGGATAGCAAGACAACAAGGAAGATGGTGGTGATACATGGGGGAGGGGTATATTTAGCTAAATCTTTGTGCTACATCTTCCAGTTAACGTCTTACACTTTTTAGAGGTACATGAAGTCGCTGTTGACTTTGCTTTATTGGAAAGAATTACAGTGCATAGAGGAAGAGAAACAAATCTCAAGGGATTATTAAATTTCTTTTTTTGTTTCAGAAGGTTGTGAAACAAAACATCTAGTTCTTGATATGGAACACAAAATACAGTCCTTTGGATTAGAGTACAAGGGACAGTTAATGCATACTTGTAAGTTCTTAGGAAGTAGGAGACTGAATTTCTAGACCTAGTTCTGCCACTAAATTGCTTTGTGACCTTAAGCAAGTCTGGATTTGAGTCACCTTACACATTGTATAGCTTTGAAATCTAAAAATTTTATGAAAGTCTTTCATTTTATTATACATACATTTACCCTTGAAATTTCAGTGTTTTTATAGAGAGGAAATTGAAATATTTGTCTGTATACCTAAAATAATTTAGAGACTTCCAACTTGTATCCGTGAAATATTCTGAAGCAAAATGGGGTGTTAATTGCTCCATGAAATTGTGAGTTCTTGGAAACTGTGAGTATTCAAACAGAGGAGAGACACTCATCAGAACTGGTATCGTAAGATTGGGTTAATGGATTTATTATTTGGTACCCCAGACACTAAGGTTTTAGGATTCTAGTTCTTGGCATGATTCCTCTTGGTGACCTTTGCTAACCCATTTGAGCATCTAAAAAGTTACAAAGGAAAAAAGGAAAGTGAATATGAAAATAGCCTCTTAAAGATTTCTCTTCAACATTGCCAATGAATAATGGGTCTTCTTGCAGTAGTTGGTTTTTCACGTACCCAAATCATACCAATTCTCTAAGACCAGTTTCTGGCCTCCACTTCTACATGAAGTCTTTCTTATGTATTCCAAACTATCTTTGTCTTCCCAATTGCCCTTGGCACTCAGTAGCAAATGTTGAAACATCTGTGGGTATAATATATATAATATTCCTTTAGATAACTTGGGTATATTAAAGTTTCCCTTAGTTATAAAAAATACTGGTCATTCAGTATTTCATGATAGGGATCATAGCATCTACTCCTTCCATCCACCCATAATGCTCAATATTTTAAGTACTAACAATGAATATCTGTTGAATTAACTTACATGCAGCTCATCACAGAAGCCACCTTTACAGTCCTGCCTCTTGAAAGATTATGGTTAATCTCTAGGCATATTCTTTTACTCATTGAATAATCTTTTCTGAAAAGATTATACTTGACTTTCCATTCCTATTTCAGAAGTTACAGTATATTCTCTCTTTTCTGATTTTCTAAGCAGGTTGAAAAATTTCGTATTGCTTACATTGTACTTTTGATTTTCTTAGACTTGAGAACTTTATCTGGTTCATTTTGAATAAAAATATAATTTTCCAGAAATTGGTTCCTAAGGCCTCTCCGATTCCTATTATTTTATCTTTTAGCAAAATACAGAACATTGCCTTGTATGGAAATCAGGTTAATTTGATAATGGATATTGGATATTGCTTCTGTTACTATAGTTTTCTATTTGCTCTGCAGATTAATTCTTTGCTCCACTTAAGATTTAGGATTTTTACCTCACTGTTCTATACAGTCTTGGCTTTCTTATTTTTATCGGGCGGCTTGTATTAAGTTTGGACCTGTTACATATTGACCCTATTAAAAGCAAGTGAATGGGAACCTTTAAAATCTGAACTTGCTGCCCGCTTTGCCTTTGGGAAAAGGAGTGTGTTGCTGTTCATCATGTTCATATGATGACTTCTAAATATATTTTCAGTTCCTTTTTCCCAACACTTTTTTCCTACCACTTTCCCCCCTCATGCTATATTTTTATTTGTATTTATTCATTACTAACATCTTTGCCTTTTAATTTTTAACACTTTCATGAGGATCGTAGCATGTAATTAACAATAGCTGCCCTGTGAATTAGGCAGGCAGGCTATGTCTCCAGTTTTCAGAGGATGAAACTAAGGCTTAAGAGTTTTGAGTGATTTGCCTAAGCTTGGAACTAGAGTTAAAACACAGGTATTCTGACTCCTAATTTATGTTCTTTTCACTATTCAATGTGGCCTTCGAATGTTTGTTAAAAAATAGCAGAACAGAGTTTTGCTAATAGTGAATTTATAATAATATAGTGTTATGCTGTAATTTTAAACATATTTGAAAAATATTTTATACATTTATGTATGTAGTGAGAGTTTCTCACAAAAGGTTAAATTTTATATTTAGAAACCCTAGACATATATTTTTAGGTCCCTTTTAAGTGGTTGATGCAACTTAGGTGCATAAATAGAGCAAAGAAGCTCTGCATGTGTCATTGTGGGCAAATGACAATAGAACACATAAGAAGAATGGCAGCTGAAATGCTTCAGGTGACCATTATCTGACATGCGTCTCATCTCATAATTGCTCAGTTACGTATTTGCTTTCTTTTTGTTTAACCAGCACAATGGATTGCAAACATGCCTCTTTTTACTTTAAATGTAAGTCAAAGTGTCCTGTATTTATACCAGTGACTGGGACGGCCTTGTACAGATTTAAGAAACATCATACCTATGGACTCTAACATATATCTCTGATCTTTGACATATATTGAATTTTCCTTATCAAGGCTGTAATATCTCTGAAGGACTGCAGCAAGTTAGTGAGGAATGGTTTTTTCTGCCAACAACTGAGATTGTTCTCTGTAATTAAACTGCTTTCCCAAGTGTTCCCTGAAGAGGGTTTCTAAGATTTTTCACTGTTAGTCTCTGATTGATAGCTCTTTCATTTGTTTCTCACTCTATAGTGAAAGAGGGGTACTTGGTTTCCCAGTTTCTTTTGTTTACTCCCTAACTTAATATCTAACCATAGCATAACTTAAATCAGAATGTGTGATGAGTGGATCAGTTAAAGGAGTACCACTCTTTTTTTCTTTTCTTTTTTTTTTTTTAAAGATTTTATTTATTTATTTAAGAGAGAGAATGAGAGAGAGAGAGAGAGAATGAATGAGAGGGGAGAGGGTCAGAGGGAGAAGCAGACACCCCACTGAGCGGGGAGCCTGAAACAGGACTCGATCACAGGACTCCAGAATTATGACCTGAGCTGAAGGCAGTTGCTTAACCAACTGAGCCACCCAGGCACCTGGAGTACCACTTTTTAAATGACTTACAGAGTTTCTTAAAGGTAGATCTGGGCACTGAGATGATACATTTTGCTTTCCGGACTAAAGGCACAGATGTGGCTATCACTACTGCTTTCTCTCCTATCCCCACTTTCTTCCTTGAATGTGATGGTGATGCCTATAGCTGTAGCAGTCATCTTGTAACCTTGAGGCTATGAGCCCTTGAAGCTATTCATGAATATGAATTTGATTTCAAAAAAATAAACTATCATTTGTTTCAGATTTTGTTAGCTAAAAGCATTCCTAATTAACATATGATAGTCATTGACCACTCTCAGTGAGATAGAGGAGTATTCTTTTCAAGAGGACAGGGTTTCTTAACCTCAGCGTTATTGACATTTAGTGTTGGGTAAGTTTTACTTGTGGAGGCTTTCCTCTGCATTGTAGGATTTTAGCAGCATCCCTTTCCTCCTGTATTCCTTAGATGACAACAGTAACCTTACATACCTTTCGTAGTTCAGCTCATGACTAATCAAGTTTTGTTTGCTTAGAAAAGTATTTTTTCTTCATTTCTGAAAGACAAAAGTATTTTGCTGGGTAAAGTATACTTGGTTGGCAGTTTTCTTTCAGCACTTTGATTGTATCATCCTACTCTTTTCTGGTCTGCAAAGTTTTTCTTGAGAAATCTGCTGATAGCCTCATAGGGGTTCCCTTATATGTGAGGAATTATTTTTCTCTTGCTGCTTTTAAAAGTCTTTGTTTTTGATTTAGATGGTTTTGTTATAATGCATCTTGGAAAGGATTGTTTTGGGTGTGAGTTTATCTATTAGCTTTATGAACTTAGAAATCCAAATCTCTTTCCAGATTTAGGCATTTCTTAACCATTATTTTTTTAGATAAGCTTTCTGTTCCTTTATCCCTCTCTTTTCCTTCAGAGACTGCAATAATGTGTAAATGATATCTTGTAATTCATGAAGGCTTTTAAAACTTTTTTTTATTCTTTTTGTTTTTGCTTCTCTGCATGATTTTAAGTTAACTATATTCTCGTTCACTAATTCTTCTACTTGGTCAAATCTGTTGTTAAAGCTCCCTACTAATTTCTTTAGTCATTGTATTCTTCAAACTCTTGGATTTCTCTTCCATGCCTCTGTTTAATGTTTTCTCTTTCTTTGTTAGACATCTCATTTTGTTCCTGCATTCTTGTCCTAATTCCATTTAATTTTCTATCTGTGTTTTCTTATAGTTTACTGAATTTCTTTAAAAGGATTATTCTGATTTCTTTGTCACACAGTTAATAGTTTTTCATTTTTTTAGGGTCAGTCATTGGAGTTTTATTAGTTTCTTTGGTGGCATCATGTTTCTTTGATTCTTCGTGATTCCTGTGGCCTTGCCTTATTGTCTGCACCTTTGAAGAAGCAGGCACCACTTCCAGTCTATAGACTGGATTTGGGATGAAAAGCCTTTACTAGTCAAACCATCCAAACATTCTGGGTGGGTTCTTTGGTGTTGTCCATGGGTGGGCCTGTTGCTGGAGTTCTTGGTTATACAGGTCTGCTCTCTGGATCAGCAGGGGGCAGGACTTGCCCTTGGGTACATGGGGATCAGCCTGTTGCCTGGGTCTGCTAGGGCAGGCCTAGAGCCAGGGTTCACCAGGGTGGGGCTGATATTTGAGCCTGCAGTAATGGGCTTGGGAGTTGGATCTGCATAGGTGGACCTGGATCTTGCATCCATAGGAGCTAATCAGGCACTAGGGAACACTGGGGTGGGCCTAACATCTGGTTTCATGTGGGCCAGTTCATTACTGGGATGGGATTAGAGCTGGGTTTCTCAGGAGTAAGCCTGGAGATTGGAGGCACAGGGGCTATCTAATGCTAGGGCAAACCTGGAGTCTGGAACCATGGGAGTCAGCTATAATCTAGGACTATGGAGTCAGCCAAGGTTGTGTCCATGGGCTGGTCTGGTGGTGGGATGGGCTGGAAGCCTAGGTCCATGGGTGCTGATCTCAAGGCTGGAGTCATGGCATCACTGAAGTGGCCCAGAATATGGGTGCATGGGAACCAGTCTTGATTCTAGGTCCATGAGTGCTGGCCTGATGCTGAGATGGGCTGGTTACCTAAAGCTGTGGGAACCATACTGGTGCTGTGGTGGATCAAAAGCATGGTTCTGCAGTAGTTGGCTTGGTGCTGGGCTCAGCTGGAAGCCTAGGTTGCTGGGTGTTTGCCTAGAGCCTAGGTTTGTATAGGGTAGTTGGAAGCCCTGGGGCTGTAGGAGTTGATGAGCAGTGGAATATGCTGGAAGCCTGGGCTTGCAGGAGCCCCGTGGGAGCCTGATGCCATGGAATTTGCCAGGGCTGCATGAGCCAGCTAGTGCTACAATTAGCTGGGAGTTTGGTGACATGAGAGCTGGCTGGTGCCATGGTTGGCTGGGAATCTGGTTTGCAGGAGCCCACCAGAAGACTTGTGCCTTAGGAGCTACTGGGGGCCACAAAAGCTGGCCAGCACTGGAGTGGGCTAAGAGCCTGGGTTTATTGGAATGCATTGAGAGCCTGGTGCCAGAGGAACTGTCTGGTGCTGGGGTGCATTGGAGGCTGAGTTTTATAGGAGCTTACTGGGAGCCTGATGCTGTGGGAGCCACCTGGGGCCACCAGCAGGTGGTGGAGTGGGCCAGGGGCCTGGGTTTGTAGGAGCCTGCTGGGATCTTGAGGCCATGGAAATTGCTTGGGGCCATGAGAGTCACCTAGGGCTGCAGAGTTAGCCTGGTGACAGGAAATGCTGGCACTGGGGTCCACTGTGAAGCCAGATGTTCACTTCACTCTCCTCCTCTCGCTGGAAGGTTTTCTCGGAGCATTTCTCTTTCTATGCTGGGCTTCCTGGACTTGAGGTAAGGGTGATGGGCCTGGTGTGAATCTGTCTTTCCTGCATCCTCATCAAGTCTTTCCTATTTCTGTGCTTTACTCAGGTGCTATAATCCCTCACTTGGAATCCTTAGCTCTTGTGACAATATTTTCATTCATAAATAGTTGTTCAGATTGATGTTTTTAGGAGGGGCTGAGCACCAGAAATTTCTGTGTGTCCATTTTACTGACATCACTCCTTGCTCCAGCTTGGGTTTTGTTTTTTTTTGTTTTTTTAATCTTATTTATTTAATTGACAGACAGAGATCACAAGTAGGCAGAGAGGCAGGCAGAGAGAGAGAGAGAGAGGAAGCAGGCTCCCCGCTGAGCAGAGAGCCCGATGCGGGGCTCGATCCCAGGACCCTGAGATCATGACCTGAGCCGAAGGCAGAAGCTTTAACCAACTGAGCCACCCAGGTGCCCCCAGCTAGGTTTTAATTAGAGCAAAAAGATAGTGATAATATTCAAGAAGAGATAGAACAAATGAGGATTTTATCATCTCCAGAGGACATGGTGTAATAATGAGTTCTGAACCTGGATTGGGGATAAGAAGATAGATTGAGATGAAGGGATAAATAGATCAGAGAGATCTCATGATGAAGGACAATCCAGAAACTTTGTGTTTCCTGTGGTGATGGAGAGCTTGATGGAAATATTCCTAATGGTTTTCAAAGTTGTAAGGCTATGCATATTGTGAAGAGGGAGCATATATAGCTTTGGAGTAGCCTGACTTCTGCAGACAATGATGATGTGGAGGTTAGGAGAGCGCAGAGTGGCTTGGAGAATAAGGAGATCTGGGCTCCCTCTGCTATATGAATTATATACACATACTATTGGACTGATATAGAATGTACACAGTACAACATAAGTAAAGAAGAATGGGGTAAAGATGAAATAGGGAACACTTAAAAACAATTTTTTTTTTTTTTTTAGGTTTTATTTACTTAGAGAGAGAGTGAGAGAGAGCATGAGAGGGGAGAAGGTCAAAGGAGAAGAAGCAGACTCCCCATGGAGCTGGGAGCCCAATGTGGGACTCAGTTCTAGGACTCCAGGATCATGACCTGAGCTGAAGGCAGTCGTTCAACCAATTGAGCCACCCAGGTGCCCATAAGGGAAGTTTTTAAAAAGGTTTGCTAATCACAGTAACTTTGTACTGTCATTATCATGTAGTTTTAGAGTAGTGTTGTTGGGATCTGGAGCCAATGGCCAAAAAAGAATTCTTGAGATGTCTTTGGTGGAAAAAAAAAAAAAAGGTGATCTTATTAAAGCATGGGTACAGGACTCGTGGGCAGAAAGAGCGGCAGCACTGGGGTTGTGAGGGGTGACTGATGGGAAGTTTCCAAAAGGACTTTCATATGCTAAAGAAGACTCTAAGGATACTGGAGGCCTTGCTATGGTTGTTTTCCCCTCTGGTAAGTTATTAACATTAAGATAGTTGGAAATTTCCTGGAGGAATGTAATACTCTGCCTGTCTCAAGTATTTGTCAATGGGCTGCAGGTTATAAGGAAATTAAATTTTGTTTACATTCTCTTCTGCCTTTGTTTCACACATCACCATGGAGGGGAGGGTGATGTTAGGGCTCCAGGAAATTGAGTCTATGGTTTCTGAAAGTTAGGCTATTGATAAGAATGATTTTTTTTTCTTGTAAATTACTAAGACATTTGTAAACTGATAGAGACTCATGTCCTGCAGGACTGTGATCTCTATCAGTTAACTATTTTTTTTTCCCCTTCCCTTAGTTCCAGGGGAGCCAGGAGTGCCTAAGGAATGTCAGACATATCCCACCCGGGATTGGGAGGGTTGGCGAGGGAGGTTTGTGTGGTGCCAGCTTGTGCTTTGCTCTCAGCTTGTCTTCAGCTCCCTCATCAATTACATAATATCTCAAGGTACTCTGTGAACTCAAGGTGATATATATCATTAAAGATGGTGGATGAAAATCCATGTCTTAGTAATATTAAAAAATTTTTTTTTGCCTGGCTTATCAGGTCTGATTAACATGGGTGCTAAATGATGTAGGAAAGATGATAGGGTTTGAAGCTGATGGCCAAGAAAGAATTCTTGAGATGTCTTTGGTGCAAAAAGGTGATTTTATTAAAGCACGGGGACAGGACCCGTGGGCAGAAAAGAGCTGCACTGGGGTCATGAGGCGTGACCCATTATAAACTTTCAAGTTGCGAGGGATTTAGGGATAGCGTAAGTCTCTAAGGAATTTTGGAAGCAAGGTTTCCAGGACCTTGAGAGGGCTAGCTATTGTTGGGAAAAGGTCATTTATTACCATCTAATAAAACCTTAGTCATGAGACCTTTCAGATGTCTATCGGTAGCCATATGCTTGGGGGATGATTGCCAAAATGTATCATGGGGAGTTTAGAGATAAAGGAAATTTCCAAAGGAATTTTTGTTCGTTAAAGTAGATTTACAGGATCCTGGTGGTGATGGTCGGGGAGGGGTGTGGGTGACGGTGGGGGACAGTCAGACTAGGATTGTCTTTTGCTCTCACAAATTAACACTGAGGCAGTTGAGTCCCTAGAGGATTGTCTCTCTGCCTGTTTCCCTTGTCAGTGGGCTCTAGGCAGTAAGGAAATTTAATAATTTTTCTTCTGCCTTTGTTTCCCACATCAGTAAAGAACTCACCATAGGAGCAGAGGTAATAGCTCCATCATTTCTTGGTGCCTATATTATTAGTATAGTGTTTCTTTGCAAGAATATTTTTCATTTTTCTATTTCATAAGTGTTAGCTTAGAGAAAATTAGGTAATGTAATCAGTAAATTCACTTCCTGTGGCTCCATATACTATGGTACTTTGCAATGTACTGAAAGCCAGGAGATGAGTGAGAACCTCACCATCAACTCCTCCCACTTCCTCTGCATATCTCATGTAATCTGTCTGTATTGGGAGGAAATACCATTTTCAGCTAAAAGCAAAAGATGCTGGGATTGGGGTGTCAGTTTTGGGAGGTTGCCAGGAAAAATATAGTAAGCAAGGGTAAGGTTGTTATACAGATTTAAGTCATTGTCTTCACTACTGATAAGAGTTTCTGAAGATTTAGAGTTATCCCCTAATTTAGAGTTATACCTCTTACTGGTACAAGAGGGAGACACCCTTACAAATGGAGATTTCCCTTATACCTATAAATGCCTTGTACAAAAGGGGAACTACTTAGTTTCCTGTGCTTGTAGTTTCTTAAAAATAATCAGCCTAAAATAATCCTTATGCCATAGAGACATATTTGGGGGTGGTAAATTCTGCTCCCCTACAGTGCAATACATCTATTGTTTATTGCTGAAAGGGCCCCTTGGCTTCCTACCACCTTGAAAAGCTTTAAATCTATAGCAATGAGATTTTTTTTTTTAAATATCTCCTTTCTTTGTAGTTTTGTTTATTCTCCTCTTTAAAAAATAAAAAAATGTAAATGAATAATTCAAGCCCCAAATATACAAATTTGTAATTCAACCTAGATATTTGCAACATTTATCCTTGCAGGTTTGAAGGTACTTATCACTTTAGTTGCTAGGTGCTCAGAAAAAGGATGTTAAAAAATAATAAACTCAGCAATAAATTTTCCTTAATCGAAGTTCTGCAGCAACCATGGAAGTTATTATGGAGAATGTGAAATGCTATTTGGGCAATTAGTTCATTCATCTCCCAAACCTGTTAGCCCATCAAGTTGGGTAGGTCCGTGTCCTTTTTCTTCTTTGGTTTATACTACGCATTCATTAACTCTTAAGTAGGTATACAGTACTCAGAAAGTAGGACTTTTGTAATGCTCCTAATGTTACAGAACCTGGACTGGATCCTGGCGGAAGAGCCAAGTGACACTTAGAGACCTTGGAGAATCGGAGGTTTATTTAACACTGGTGAGCTCAGAGGAGAATGATCTCCAAAGGTCTGAGCCCTGAGCACAAGCAGGGAGGGTAATTTATACCCTTCTACTTCCCGTTCCACATACCTGGTACTTTGGGCGCGCTCAAAGCCGGGGGTGGGGGTAAAGGGTGTGGGGGGGTGTGGATAAGGAAGAAGAACCCAGAAGGGCTTTGAGACAGGGACTGGAATTCCCTTGCTGGTTTAGGTGGCAATCTTGGAGTAGTTTTTTCCTTATCACTAATAATAGTGAAATTTGCTTTGGAAAGGCTAGCCTCCCATTGATTATTATTGTAACAAGATTGGAGGATAGACGGGATTGGGGCCAAGAATGATAGACATGCGAGAAACAGATGGTTAATTTACACTTCAAAGCTACCCTATTTTCCAAAAAAATGCCTTCCCCTGCAGTCTAGTCTTTGACAATGGCAGTCTTGATAAGTTCCTGTAGAAATAATTTATTGTATTCATTTATTCATTCTCACATTCATTTATTCATTTAACCAAATATATCTTGAGTTCCATGTACTGTACTTGATGCTGGAAATATTTTAAAAATTGGTGATACCTGACTTTAATCAGTATAAAGTTTATCCCATTATCTAAGTCATTTTATATTTGGCACATATTAACTTTAGTCATTTAATCTATATGTCCTATTTTCTCAACTCCTTAGGACAGCTCTCAGTTATGGATGATAAAGATGATTTGCTTGTCAAGTGAGGTATTATAGGTAAATACCAAATTTAGCTATTGAATTACTAGCACTCATTCAAAACATGCAAATGGCATAATAGGATGTGTTCAATGGTACTTTTTAAATATAATAATAAATTGCTAAGTGTTGCACTGAATAAAAATTTAGGGAGTTCTCTCAAATGCTGTAATCCAGTGGTCGTCACCTTATCTGCACGGTAGAATACTTTGGGGAACTTTTATTTTTTTGGTTCAGGCGCTCCGCTATACCAGTGAAAACAGAATCTTAGGGTGGGCAGGCTTGAGAATCACTCCTGTAGAGCACTTAATCCCAAGAGTAATGATGCCAGTGTATTTCACATGGGGACACTGACTTTTAGACATGTAAGTTGTCTAAAGTCATAGAGCTAATATGTGAAAAGAGACAGGATCTGAACCCAGATCTTCTTACTATTAAAATCTTTCTTATTTCCAAACCATGGTGTTGCCCCTTAAATATGCAGCACTTGTGTTTTCTCTACCATTTTGTTTTAAACAGTTTCTGATTATTTCTTTCCTGCCAGTTGACCACATTGTATATACCTGGAATTAATATTTCTGATGGATAGAACAGAAAAAAGGGAAGAAAGAAGGTCTTTTGGATAATCTTCTCTATTAGGGCTGGAAGTTTCAGGAAAGGGCTTTAAGACATAGGAGATGGTAGAAATTCTTTTATCACTTTGCAATGCTCTCCTTTGCTTGTTTAATTCATGGTGAGAACACTGGGGCAAAAGTCAAACTTACTTGAAATAGTAAATTGGAGTTATGTGTTATCTATGACCGTAGCTAACATACAGAAGAAATGGGACTCTCAAGACTTCCTACCTAATTTTGAGTAGGATGGCTAGCTTGCAGGGAGTTGTCATGAGTGATGAGAAGGCTGGTTTTTTTGTTTTTTTTTTCTTTTTGAACAAAGGGATCTTAGGTTTCAGTGAGGGGGATATACAGAATAGAACTTTTCTACCTGTTGGAAAAAGGAGACTTTAGAATATTATTTCTGTTTTCTGTGGTAATTTTATCACTTAGAAAATTGTCCACGTCAGGGAGATAACTACATCAGTGCTGGTATCCCATGGGGTGGGGTGGGGTGGATGGTAAATATTAAGAGATGGCTTTTTTATACCTGGAGGATTCTATTTGTCCCTGTTAGCATTGTACTCATCACTGAAGGCAAAATTTGGGTCTTAGGTTTTAGTTGATAACCTTTTTGCTAAATACGCAGATTATAGCTTTTTTTCCTGGTCATCCTTATACCCTGAACATGCTTATTTCATTATACTTAAATTATTCTGTGTATGTGTAATTATTTATGTCTGTCTCCCATGCTAGTCTGTGTATTCTTTAAAGGCAAATATTGTCTTCTTTTTCAGCTGTGTTTACCTCAGTGCCTAGCATAGTGCTTGACATATACTAAATATTTAATACATGTTTGGTGAATTAAATTGCATTTGTTTTTTGATGATCTTTTTTAGGAAATGGAATTTTGAGCCTGGATTCTGGTTGATATTAAATTATTCTCTCTACCAGAGTGTGTCAGAGTGTTTCAGAGAGTGTATTAAAATCCCAGCAGTTATCTTCCCAGGCCACCTCTTTTCCTCTTGTTGGAAAACAGTATTTATCATAGTAAATAGCTCATTTGGGGTGGTTCATCCAGGCTTTAGTACCAAATTTAACATAACAGGAAGTTACAAATTCCCTTTGGCCAAAAAGTGTAAGGTTTGACAGCTTCTGCTAGAAGGGTAACTTTGCATTAATTTACTCTTCTTAATTTGTGAAAGGTATAACAATCTATAAACATTTTTTACATTTTCAGAGGTAGTAAACAACATTATGGCCAACCACTTATGCTTTTAATAAATACTGTTTTATGCCTTGTATATAATTTTTGAAAAATTATAGCCTTGTTTGTGGCTTAAATATTTGGTTATATTATCTTGTTTGTAGATGGCGCTGTGTGAAATGATGTTTCATTGGTGTATAACATTAAGGAAATGTGAAACTTTTGCCTTAATGCTTAGTGGTAGGAGAGATGTTTCTTTTTTATTTAAAAATTTATTATAATTTACACATAGTAAAATTCACTTTTTTAGTGTACAGTTCTATGAGTTTTGGCAAATGCAGAGAGTCATGTAGCCATCACCACAATTAAGATACATAACATTTATAGTATCTCTCCCCCAGTACTCCCCTATTCTATCCCTTTAAAGTCAAATCCTCCTTCATTCTTAATGCCTGACAATCACTTTTCCAGAATGTTATATAAATGAATAGAATCATACACTGTTTAGCCTTTTGCCTTTTTCAGGATGTCATATCAATAAATGGAATCATACACTATTTAGCCTTCTGGGTCTGGCTTCTTTCAGTTAGCATAAAGCATTTGTGATTCATCTATTTGTTACAGGTATTAGTCAATAGTTTGTACCTCTTTATTGCTTAGTATTTCATAGTATGGGTGTACCACCAGTGGTTTATCCATTCTCCATTTGAAGGACGTGTAGTTTGTTTATAGCTTTTGCTGAATATCAATGAAGCTGATAGATATATTTCATTTGATGCTGGGTTTTTTTGCTTTGTCTTTTTTTTTTTTTAAATAAACAAACATTTTCATTTCACTTAGGTAAACACCTAGGAGTAAGATTGCTGGATTGTATGTTGAGTGTATGTTTAAGTTTATGAGAAATGGGTAAACCATTTTCCATGGTGGTTGTACCATTTTACATTCTCACCAGCAGCCTGTGAGAATTCCAGTTTCTTTGTATCATCTCAAACACCAGGTATTATTTGTTTTATTTAAGCCATTCTGATGAATGTATAGTGGTGTAAAGATGTTTTTCAGTTGTTTCAAGTAACATTCTTTGTTGGTAGTGGGGTTTTAATTACATACATGGATGTTTTTTCTTACTTCCCTTTTGTTAATCATTAACACAGAGACCCAGAGACCTCAGTGTGTTTAATCTTAAAAATTGAGTTTAATTTTGGTACTCTAGGTAACTGCTGTAGTCCGTTTATGAAGGAAAACTCATAGTGCAATGAGAAAGCATAAGTATTGGTATAGATTAGGGTTAAATATTTATGACTTCATGCTGAATGAAAGCAACACAGCCCTTTCTTAACTATATTTTTAAATCCGCTTCTCTCCCCTCTGGTCTCTCCTGCACATGTTTCCCAATGGTCTAGTCTTTCTACAGTGTTACTGTACTTGTGACATGATTTGGTCAAAACCCTTCACTGATTCCCTTACAACCCTGGTATAGTCTAATGCTTAAGGGCAGGGATTCTGGCTTCAGCTAGACATGGTTTTATTCTCAGATCTGCCACATACCAGGTGAATAACTTTGACAAATTAATTTTCCTAAACCTCAGTTCCTCATTTCTCTTTTAAAGATTTCATTTATTTGACATAGAGAGACACAGTGAGAGAGGGAACACAAGCAGGGGAAGTGGGAGAGGGAGAAGCAGGCTTCCCACTGAGCAGAGAGCCTGATGCGGGGCTCGATCCCAGGACCTTGGGATCATGACCTGAGCTGAGGGCAGACGCTTAACGACTGAGCCACCCAGGTGCCCCATCAATTCCTCATTTTTAAAACAGTTAATGGTAGGACCTGCATAAAGCGTTTTACACCAAGTAGTCGGGGCTCAACCCATGTCAATAATTAGTAACTTAACACCATCTGCAACAAGACTCATCAGATAGGCCACTGTCTGCCGTTGTCATAGTGATGACAAATAGACCAATCTTCTAACATAGGTAAGCCAATCTCCTGAGTGCTTTAGCACGTTTGCTTAATTCTTATTAGCAGGGATTCCTATTTAAGGTGTGATAAAAACCAGGTCTGAGTATGGGTGATGAACAAGTAGGTGCGTTATAAGGAGTTGCTCAGCTCTAGGTTATGGCTGGAGGGGAGCAGTTAGCAATACTTTCTGGGGAATAGCCTGGGACAGCCAACACAGCATGCTGCTTATCTTTTGTATAGCATTCCTGGCATGGAGAAGGGGGACCAGATAGTACTGAATGAGCTGTTTTCATGAGTGTGGTATTGCTGCTTAGTTGAAACAAGTTGCCACAGAGTGGGGAAAAGAAGACTCCATGATGCTGTCACTTGTCTGCGTGACTTTGACTTTGGAGGACCCCATAGAGTTCAGTGCCACTGTTGACCTCCTCAGGCAGAGGCAACTCTTGGAACCCCACCCTGAGGGCACCAGCAGCAGGCACAGGGATGTAGCTTTATTGTGTCCTGAAGACAGGTTCCCAAATGAAGTCAGAAGTGAATCATACTGATACTCTTGCAGGTTTCTAGACATTATTTTAAGGAAGGAGGCCTGGTATTAGGTTGTTGGGGCTAAGAAGTTTAGGTTATTTCTAATGAATAAGCTCTCATCTATGTCCATAATATTAATGAGGCCTAGAAAAACTCAGTTAGACCTAAAAGTTTCTCCATATAATCTACCTGTCCAGGTATTGCCCTTTAAGGAGGTCTGAGTGTCCCCTCTTCCCAATGAGTTCTGGTCTTTTATTTGTTTTCTTTTTTCTACTTCAAAAATGTATGTATATCTTAACTTAAATAAATAGGTTGTAAAGCCCATGAGAACTTATACTAATTTTTCTTCCCATCTTGTTTTCTCTGTGTACTCTTCACCTGACTTTCATATTGAATACATAGTAAAAGTAGAAGAAATGTTATGTGGTTTTACTGTAGTATTTAGAGTCCTAGTTTCTGATAAAAGTATTGTACTTGTTATAGTATTTCATTCTGTTTATAAAGCTATTTATTTAAACCACAGCCTCTGTAAAATTGCTTAACAACCTGTTACATTCATTCCAGTTGAGGTTCTGGAGAAACACAGCAACAGGTGAATTGGACTGGTGGTGCCACAAGGAAAAGAAAGGCTGCTAAACTGACTGCCTGCTGGAGGTCATGCCTCTTAGAGGCTAATCTACAACTGGGCTGTGGTCCTGTAAAAACATGGCTAGACAGCAAATCAGAGGACGGTTCTTGCCTGAATTTGTCTTAACAAAAACCATTATTAAATTACTTTTTGAACCTGACATGCTGGTATGCTGAGCACTTTTAAGTGAATCTCAGCATGGAGATTGCTTGGGCAGTTTTACACGTTCATACAAAGTCTGTGGAGATACCAGAGAGCTTCAGGGAAGGAAATCTGACAACATTTTAACCTTGTTTTTCTTTTCTTTGATTTTCATCTTAGAATATTCTGATAATATTTTTTAAACATAGTTTTATTTTTTAAAATATTTTATTTGTTTATTGGAGACAGAGAGCAAGAACCCAAACAGGGAGGAGGGGCAGAGGGAGAGGGAGAAGCAGACTCCCCGCTAAGCAGGGAGCCAGGTACTGGACTCCATCCCAGGACTCTGGGATGCCGAAGGCAGATGCTTAACCCACTGAGCCATCCAGGTGTCCCTTAAAACATAGTTTTAAATGAAATTTGACTTTTTAAAAAAATTAATTTATTTATTTTAATAAAAATGTAATTTTATCCCCAGGGGTACAAGTCTGTGAATCGCCAGGTTTACACATTTCACAGTACTCATCATAGCACATACCCTCCCCAATGTCCATATCCCCCCCTCCCCCCAGCAACCCTCAGTCTGTTTTTTGAGATTGAGTCTTTTATGGTTTGTCTCCCTTCCAATCCCATCTTCTTTCATTTTTTCTTTTCCTACCCCCCCAACCCCCCCACATTGCATCTCCACTTTGTCATATCAGGGAGATCATATGACAGTTGTCTTTCTCCGATTGACTTATTTTGCTAAGCATAATACCCTCTAGTTCCATCCATGTCGTCGCAAATGGCAAGATTTCATATCTTTTGATGGCTGCATAGTATTCCATTGTGTTTATATACAACATCTTCTTTATCCATTCATCTGTTGATGGACATCTAGGTTCTTTCCATAGTTTGGCTATTGTGGACATTGCTGCTATAAACATTCGGGTGCACGTGCCCCTTCGGAGCACCACGTTTGTATCTTTAGGATATATACCCAGTAGGGCAATCACTGGGTCATAGGGTAGCTCTATTTTTAATTCTTTGAGGAACCTCCACACTGTTTTCCGGAGAGGTTGCACGAGCTTGAATTCCTACCAACAGTGTAGGAGGGTTCCCCTCTCTCCGCATCCTTGCCAGCATCTGACATTTCTTGACTTGTTAATTTTAGCCATTCTGACTGGTGTGAGGTGGTATCTCACTGTGGTTTTGATTTGTATTTCCCTGATGCCGAGTGATGTGGAGCATTTTTTCATGTGTCTGTTGGCCATCTGGATGTCTTCTTTGCAGAAATGTCTGTTCATGTCCTCTGCCCATTTCTTGATTGGATTATTTGTTCTTTGGGTGTTGAGTTTGCTAAGCTCTTTATAGATTTTGGATACTAGCCCTTTATCTGATATGTCGTTTGCAAATATCTTCTCCCATTCTGTCAGTTGTCTTTTGGTTTTGTCAACTGTTTCCTTTGCTGTGCAAAAGCTTTTGATCTTGATGAAATCCCAATAGTTCATTTTTGCCCTTGCTTCCGTTGCCTTTGGCGATGTTCCTAGGAGGAAGTTGCTGTGGTTGAAGTCAAAGAGGTTGCTGCCTGTGTTCTCCTCAAGGATTTTGATGGATTCCTTTCTCACATTGAGGTCCTTCATCCATTTTGAGTCTATTTTCATGTGTGGTGTAAGGAAATAGTCCAATTTCATTTTTCTGCATGTGGCTGTCCAATTTTCCCAGCACCATTTGTTGAAGAGGCTGTCTTTTTTCTATTGTACATTCCTTCCTCCTTTGTCAAAGATTAGTTGACCATAGAGTTGAGGGTCTATTTCTGGGCTCTCTATTCTGTTCCATTGATCTATATGTCTGTTTTTGTGCCAGTACCATACTGTCTTGATGATGACAGCTTTGTAATAGAGCTTGAAGTCTGGAATTGTGATGCCACCAACTTTGGCTTCCTTTTTCAATATTCCTTTGGCTATTTGAGGTCTTTTCTGGTTCCATATAAATTTTAGGATTATTTGTTCTATTTCTTTGAGAAAAATGGATGGGATTTTGATAGGGATTGCATTAAATGTGTAGATTGCTTTAGGTAGCGTAGACATTTTCAGAATATTTGTTCTTCCAATCCAGGAGCATGGAACATTTTTCCATTTCTTTGTGTCTTCCTCAATTTCTTTCATGAGTACTTTATAGTTTTCTGAGTATAGATTCTTTGCCTCTTTGGTTAGGTTTATTCCTAGGTATCTTATGGTTTTGGGTGCAATTGTAAATGGGACTGACTCCTCAATTTCTCTTTCTTCTGTCTTGTTGTTGGTGTAAAGAAATGCAACTGATTTCTGTGCATTGACTTTATATCCTGACACTTTACTGAATCCTGTACAAGGTCTAGAAGTTTTGGAGTGGAGCCTTTTGGGTTTTCCACATATAGTATCATATCATCTGCAAAGAGTGAACGTTTGACTTCTTCTTTGCCAATTTGGATGCCTTTAATTTCTTTTTGTTGTCTGATTGCTGAGGCTAGGATTTCTAGTACTATGTTGAACAGCAGTGGTGATAACGAACATCCTTGCCGTGTTCCTGACCTTAGCGGAAAAGCTTTCAGTTTTTCTCCATTGAGAATGATATTTGCAGTGGGTTTTTCATAGATGGCTTTGATGATATTGAGGTATGTGCCCTCTATCCCTACACTTTGAAGAGTTTTAATCAGGAAGGGATACTGCACTTTGTCAAATGCTTTTTCAGCATCTATTGAGAGTATCGTATGGTTCTTATTCTTTCTTTAATTAATGTATTGTATCACATTGATGGATTTGCGGATGTTGAACCAACCTTGCAGCCCTGGAATAAATCCCACTTGGTCGTGGTGAATAATCCTTTTAATGTACTGTTGGATCCTATTGGCCAGTATTTTGGTGAGAATTTTCGCATCTGTGTTCATCAAGGATATTGGTCTGTAATTCTCTTTTTTGGTGGGATCCTTGTCTGGTTTTGGGATCAAAGTGATGCTGACCTCATAGAGAGTTTGGAAGTTTTCCTTCCATTTCTATTTTTTGGAACAGTTTCAGGAGAATAGGAATTAATTCTTCTTTAAATGTTTGGTAGAATTCCCCTGGGAAGCCATCTGGTCCTGGACTTTTGTTTGTTGGGAGATTTTTGATGACTGTTTCAATCTCCTTACTGGTTATGGGTCTGTTCAGGTTTTCTATTTCTTCCTGGTTCAGTCGTGGTAGTTTATATGTCTCTAGAAATGTATCCATTTCTTCCAGATTGTCGGAATTTGTTGGCGTAGAGTTGCTCATAGTATGTTGTTATAATTGTTTGTATTTCTTTGGTGTTGGTTGTGATCTCTCCTCTTTCATTCATGATTTTATTTATTTGGGTCCTTTCTCTTTTCTTTTTGATAAGTCTGGCCAGGGGTTTGTCAGTCTTACTAATTCTTTCAAAGAACCAGCTCCTAGTTTTGTTGATTTGTTCTATTGTTTTTTTAGTTTCTATTTCATTGATTTCTGCTCTGATCTTTATGATTTCTCTTCTCTTGCTGGGTTTAGGCTTTCTTTGTTGTTCTTTCTCCAGCTCCTTTAGGTGTAGGGTTAGGTTGTGTATTTGAGACCTTTCTTGATTCTTGAGAAAGGCTTGTACTGCTATATATTTTCCTCTCAGGACTGCCTTTGTTGCGTCCCACAGATTTTGAACCATTGTGTTTTCATTGTCATTTGTTTCCATGAGTTTTTTCAGTTCTTCCTTAATTTCCTGGTTGACCCATTCATTTTTTAGAAGGATGCTGTTTAGTCTCCATGTATTTGCGTTCTTTTCAAATTTCCTCTTGTGATTGAATTCTAGCTTCAGAACATTGTGGTCTGGAAATATGCAGGGAATGATCCCAATCTTTTGATACCAGTTGAGACCTGATTTATGACCCAGGATGTGATCTATTCTGGAGAATGTTCCATGTGCACTGGAGAAAAATGTATATTCTGTTGCTTTGGGATGGAATGTCCATCTGGTCCAGTGTGTCATTTAAGGCCTTTATTTCCTTGTTGATCTTTTGCTTAGATGATCTGTCCATTTCAGTGAGGGGAGTGTTAAAGTCCCCTGCTATTATTGTATTACTGTCGATGTATTTCTTTGATTTTGTTATTAATTGGTTTATATAGTTGGTTGCTCCCATGTGGGGCATAGATATTTAAGATTGTTAGGTCTTCTTGTTGGACAGACCCTTTGAGTATGATATAGTGTCCTTCCTCATCTCTTATTATAGTCTTATTATAGTCTTTGGCTTAAAATCTAATTGATCTGATATAAGGATATATAAGGATATAAGGATTGCCACCCCAGCTTTCTTCTGATGTCCATTAGCATGGTACATTGTTTTCCACCCCCTCACTTTAAATCTGGAGGTGTCTTCAGGTCTAAAAATGAGTTTCTTGTAGGCAGCATATTGATGGGTTTTGTTTTTTTTTTCCATTCTGATACCCTGTGTCTTTTGATTGGGGCATTGAGCCCATTAACATTCAGGGTAACTATTGAGAGATATGAATTTAGTGTCATTGTATTGCCTGTAAGGTGACTGTTACTGTATATTGTCTCTGTTTCTTTCTGATCTACTACTTTTAGGGTCTGTCTTTGCTTAGGGGACCCCTTTCAATATTTCCTGTAGAGCTGGTTTGGTGTTTGCAAATTCTTTCAGCTTTTGTTTGTCCTGGAAGCTTTTTATCTCTCCTTCTATTTTCAATGATAGCCTAGCTGGATATAGTATTCTTGGCTGCATGTTTTTCTCGTTTAGCGCTCTGAATATATCATGCCAGTTCTTTCTGGCCTGCCAGTTCTCTGTGGATAGGTCCACTGCCAATCTAATGTTTTCACCCTTGTATGTTACAGACTTCCCGAGCTGCTTTCAGGATTTTCTCTTTGTTGCTAAGACTTGTAAATTTTGCTATCAGGTGATGAGGTGTGTACCTATTTTTATTGATTTTGAGGGGCGTTCTTAGCATCTCCTGGATTTTGATGTTTGTTTCCTTTGCCATATTAGGGAAATTCTCTCCAATAATTGTCTCCAATATACCTTCTGCTCCCCTCTCTCTTTCTTCTTCTTCTGGAATCCCAATTATTCTAATGTGTCGTCTTATGGTGTCGCTTCTCTCTCAAATTCTCTCCTTGTGGTCCAGTATTTGTTTGTCTCTCTTTTGCTCAGCTTCTTTATTCTCTGTCATTTGGTCTTCTATGTCACTAATTCTTTCTTCTGCCTCATTTATCCTAGCAGTGAGAGCTTCCATTTTTGATTGCACCTCATTAATAGCTTTTTTGATTTCAACTTGGTTAGATTTTAGTTCTTTTATTTCTCCAGAAAGGGATTTTGTCTCTCCGGAGAGGGTTTGTCTAATATCTTCTATGCCTTTTTCGAGCCCAGCTAGAACCTTGAGAATCGTCATTCTGAACTCTATATCTGTCATATTACCAATGTCTGTATTGATTAGGTCCCCAGCCTTCGGTACTGCCTCTTGTTCTTTTTTTTGTGGTGAGTTTTTTCACCTTGTCATTTTGTCCAGATAAGATTTGCTTTCTCCTCCTCTGGAATTCCGCTGTTCTTGGTGAGTGAAGTTGGTCTTGGCTGGGTTTCTTGTTAATCTTCTGGGGGAGGGGCCTGTTGCAGTGATTCTCAAGTGTCTTTGCCCCAGGCAGAATTGCACTGCCCTTACCAGGGGCCGGGCTAAGTAATCCGCTTGGGTTTGCTTTCGGGAGCTTTTGTTCCCTGAGCGCTTTCCGTAGAGTTCTGGAGGACGGGAATGAAGATGGCGGCTTCCCAATCTCCAGCCTGGAGGAGCCAAGAGCTCAGGGTTCCACTCCTCAGTGCGCCCTCAGAGAAAAGCGCCCAACCACCCCCGCCTCCCTGGCCTCCGATTGCGCCTGGAGGAAAGCGCTCAATTGCTCGCACTTGGAGAAAAGCACCCGGTCGCTTCTGTCTCCATGGCCTCCATCTGCACTCCGGGCCCACCCAGCCTGCAACTGGCTCAAGGTAACCCCGAGCTGAGAGCTCACTCCTTGGCTTTTGTCGCTGTAGCCGGCTTCCCCCCTCTAATACCTGCGAGCTCTGCAACACTCAGACACCCCTGGTCCTTCTGTGGCCCCACGGGACCTGGGGTTATGCTGACCCCATGTGGGCTAACCCCCGGTTTAGCCTCTGGAGCGATGTCCCTCTGTGGAGCAGACTTTTAAAAGTCCTGATTCTGTGCTCCATTGCTCTGCTGCTTGCAGGGAGCCAGCTCCTCCCCGCCGTGGTCTGTCTTCCTGTCACTTTGGATTCACTTCTCCGCAGGTCCTACCTTTCAGAAAGTGATCGATTTTCTGTTTCTAGAATTGTTGCTCTTCTTCTCTTCGATTTCCCGTTGGATTTATTGGTGTTCGCAATGGTTAGATAAGCTATCTAGCTGATCCCCTCTACCCAATGTCGTCTCAGCCTGCTACTTCTCCGCCATCTTGACTCCTCTCCTGAAATTTGACTTTTTAAAAATATAATAATCAAATCCACAAATCTTCTACTTCTTGTCAGGTATTAGATTCTGTCTGTATAAAGCCATTTGGATAAATTTGCAGTTTACACAGACATTCTTATCTTAGAAAATATTTCAAGTGGTCTTTTATATTTCTTAAACTTAAAATGATCACAGTTGGATATGGAAATATGACCACAAGCCAGGTAATTAATACATTAATGAATAATATTTATTTTTAATTAAATGTTCATACATTTAGAGATAAGGAAAAAATACTGAAATCACACCTCTATTCACATGTCTATTTCAGGACAAATAACACATTTTTTAGACTGAAGTGAGAAAATTTTTTTTGGTCATATGTTGGTGTAGGGAATAAGAGTCATACTCAAACTGAATAGTTTTTATTTATTATAATTTTCTAACTCATTCAAAACAAAACATCTTCATCATAAAATGATGGCTAGGACAACAGTAATTGCTTAGAGTTTTGTCACATCTCATCTATTTTCATTTTAAAACAGCTTACTTTTAATAATAGCTATTTCAATGTAAGGGTGTTTTCTTCTGATAGTTTGTAAATTATGAATGTATTCATTGGCTGAAACATAAGCTAAGGGGGCATCTGGGTGGCTCAATTGGTTGGACATCTGCCTTGGGCTCAGGTCATGATCCCAGGGTCTGGGATTGAGCCCTGCATCGAGCTCTCTGTTCAGCTGGGAGTCTGTTTCTCTCTCTCCCTCTGATTTTTCTTGCTTTCACTCTCTCTCAAATAAATTATTAAATAAAGTTTTATTTAAATAAATTTATTTATTTAAAATAAATTATTAAATAAAGTCTTAAATTATTAAGACTTTATTAAATAAAGTCTTAAAAAATTATTAAATAAAGTCTTAAAAAAGAATAAAACAAAAATATAAGCTAACAAAATATTAATTCTCTTTTTATTTTATGTTTTTCATTCTGAGTAGTAAAGTATTATGGGTATAATTCATTTGACTCATGGAACTCAGATATTTTATGGAATACTGGAGTTGAGTAAGCATTAACATTTCTAAATGTTAATGTTGTCACTCTAAAAGCTGAGCAATGAATCCTTTTATATGAGTTTGTCTATGGTACTTAGTATATATAATTTATATCCTAACTGTGCCTTGTAAGAATCTTGCCTTTATTCAGTTGCATCAAGATCTAGGAATTGGGATACTTTACTGAATCACTGTGTGATTTTGGACAAGTCACTCTCTTTGCCCAAACTTTCCCCTTATAAAGTTGCTATGATTACACGTGCTTTAGTAATACACAGTCAGGCTAGGATTTTTATCTGCCTGGGACAAAAAATTAGGCAATAAAAAGTGTAGTTTTACTAAGGGCAATATTTTGCTTTCTTTGCCCAGGGCTAGAATTTAACTTGAAGGATGAGTAATTACATGGAGCTAACCATGGCTACTCACAAATGAAAACCAATAACTGGTCTAGAGTTATTCCAAGGATTTATGCAAAACAACTGACAGTTTGCCACTTTACATGATTTTCTGTTATTTTTGTGTGAGCTAGAAGAGAAATAGAACTCATCCTTCTTCAGTTTTTATAATGAAGCAACAGAGTTCCAGGGGTTAATGGATTCACTAAGACCACAGTGGTAGGTAGTGGCAGAGATAGGACTAACCTTCAAGTCATCTGACTCTTAAGCTAGTGCTCTAATCATTAGTCAAGTCATAGGCTGCTTGTTACATATAAGTAAATGTTTCCAGGGATAATCAAAGAATTGCTGAAATTAAAGAGATTGTTTCATTTTTGTCCTTTTTGATGACCACAGAAGGATTGGTAGAAGTGTCTTTCACCATAGTCATCTTCAGAGTAGGATGATAGTTATTGTAGGCAAGCTACTGTAGTTTGCCTGTACACAACTGCCTCATAAGACACTTATTGGAAGAATGTTGTTTTGACTTTTCTGTTATTTGTATGACTGTTACAAACTTCTGAGTTTCATTTATTATTCCTGATCAGTGATTGCCATTGGCTGAGTATTTTTTCCCCCTCTTATTTGGTACATTTCTTTTCCTGTGCTTAATTGGCATTTATATTAAAGAGAGAAGAATTGGTCTTAATCCAGAAGATAAGAAAATGAATTAATAAATTTAAAGCCTATCTATCTAAGCACTATTGAGCAAATGGTATCATGTAGGTAACTAGCTTTAAATATAACAGTTAGTTGATAGACAATGTATTCCAAGCATTTTGTGTAAAAGATCTTATGATAATTTTTATCATATGAAATTCTTTATAGACTGTAACTAAATGAAACCCTAGTGATCTCTTAGGTCAAATAAGGAAAATATATTGCATGCATATAGCCACTTTTCTGTTTGTGCTTATGGAAGACTTGGTAAATCATCCACGATACTTTTTACTTTTGTCTAAAATCAGCCTCAGAATCATTGTTAACACAGTGGCTCAGCCAGCCATTATCAATTGATTGGAACTGATGTGAGGGAAGAAACTAAGTTGTATCACTTATAATCTAGTTTGATCTCTCATTTTCCTCTGAAGCATCTGAGGCCCAAAGAAGCTAAGGGTCTTAAAGGGCACTGGTGTAGCTGGAATTGGAGGTGATGTTCTCATATTTTTGCTTCAGTATTCTCTAACTCCCATCATCCTGCTCTGTCACCAAACAAAATACCATAGTTATAAGATTTCCACACCTTTTTAAACTCATCCTTACTCAATTTTTTAATCTTCACATTTTTGAGTTATTGCTATTATTATCTGATCCATCTACAACATCTTAAAATGGGAAAGAAAAAAGTGTATAGTCCCCTGAAGAGCATTCAAAACACATCCAGCATAAAAGTAGCTCACAGAATATATAAGCTGTCAATGATAAATAGCATGTATATCAAACTGCAGTTACAATAAAAATACAACAAAAAAAATCTTAACATCCCAATGTAACTGTAAATCTAATAATGCGACAGGAGAATTTGTTGGAGGAAAAAGCTGTATGGGACCATTGTTACTTTTGATCGTAGCTGCTTATCTGAGACAACTGGGAGGTTTTTCAGCAGCATAAGCCTTTGAAATCTTAGTTCTGTTTGGTCATCAGTGGCTCATGACTTTTGGAACTTACAGAGAGAGGGAAGAACTGATGCATGATTAGGTCATTTCCTTTCTTCAGTTTCATTAGTACTTGAAGAACAAAGGAAATGAATAGAATAGGAATCTTTTCTACTGAAAACAGTTATTATACCACTTTGGTAAACTTAAGTATGTTTAGACTTTTCTTCCTGGTTTCTGCTTTTTAAAACCTAACCCTCTTCCTTTCCCTCCACATTTCTGTTGACTTGGATATCAACTCCGTGGATCATACCAGTCCTTCAGGGAAGCCAGTGTGTAGGGATCTCACATAAAGAATCAAGGAAACAGAGGTTTTCTTATTAAAGTTAGGAAAAAACTTCTGGGGGTGTGAGTGTAATGCTTATTGAGTGTTTGGAAGCTATTGGAATAGTGTTCCAGAGTTAAGACTCTAAGAAACTTCTCATTGAGAGTGGGTAGTCTGCTCCAACTTATGGAACATGAAATGAGGTGAAATACATACTTTTAAAAAATTTGTGAAGAGAAAGAAATAGATCCAGGGTAGATGGAGAGGAGAAGGGAGTTGAGGGAAATTGGAAGGGGAGGTGAACCATGAGAGACTATGGACTCTGAAAAACAACCTGAGGGTTTTGAAGGGGCTGGGGGTGGGAGGTTGGGGGAACCAGGTGGTGGGTATTAGGGAGGGCACAGATTGCATGGAGCACTGGGTGTGGTGAAAAAACAATGAATACTGTTACGCTGAAAATAAATAAAAAATTTAATTAAAAAAAAGATAAACTGGACTTGAATAGATTTCAGGGAAGCTTAAAATGGTTCTATCTGAATTTATTCTGCATCAACAGGACAAGAAAGTTTTTTAGGTCAGCATTTCTCAAAAAATGGGTTCTGTTTCCATGGACCATCTACATCAGAGACACCATGGATGCTTGTTAAGAGGGTGGATCAACAGTTTCTATGTAGAAATAGGATATCTTAGGGAAATATATCCCTACAATTCACAGAAAATAATTTTGTGCTTTTCTCCTGAAGCACTGGAGCTCTGTTATAAGGGACATGATTTCTCGATTTACCTTCGTTCAGTGAGTTCTTGGGTTTGCCATTTAAATTTCCAAACTCAGCTCCATTAAGGCTCAGTTTTTATTTTTCAATACCATTTTATCTTAGGGAAAAAGAAAGGGTAGAATTATAATGCCCTTTTGGTTTTATTTTAGAAAGTATCTAAAGTATGAGCTACAAAATCATTCTACTTTGGGACAAAGATTTTCTGGGAAATTTAATCCTTTATTATTCAAGACAATTCAACCAGAACACTTTGGGCCAATTTTAAATATTTTATCTACATCTCATTAAACTAATATGCACTTTTCTTCTTTCTTTTTCCCTAGACTGAATCACACAGATTTTTATAAGTAACTAGGTTTTTCATTCTTTCTAAATTGCTCTGTATCTTGGCACCTCATTCATTCCATGATGCCATAGTCATGTTTGTGGAATCCCAGTTGCTTTTGCCTCAGATTCAGGAGTAAAGATGAAATTCACTGGAAAGAAACCATGTTTGAAACTTTCTCCAGGGATGTTCTTCACTGCATGAAACTCACTTTTAATGATAAGTTCTTGAAGGTCCCAACTTCTCTAAACATTATCCTTCTTATTCTAAAGCACGTAAAAGAAGTTAGCTTTAGTGAAGTTATGTTTGGCTAGAAAAGATGCCATATCTCATATCAAGGATGTTACCAGATATATATATATATTTTTCATCTTCCTCTGACATCAAGAAAGGAAAGTGTTCAGATGGTTGTATCATTTGAGTAACTGAGTTATAGAACTGCCTTTTGGGCCACATGGTTTTAATTTTGAACTAGCCCATTATATTCTACTTTTTTTTTCCCAGTTGAATAAGAATCCTATGTTGATTATTACAATACTGTAACTAGAGAATCTTTGAGAGGTAAGATAAAATTAACATGCATCTAAATAAGTCTTAAATGAACTGGTCCTTATGATATTTCCTGGTGGCTTATGTCTGGGACTTCCCACCACACACAAGTGATGTTGGGAAGTGGAAGCACAGCTATTCATTTTTCCTCACCCTGTATTTCACAAGCATGGACTGTGGTGGTTGAAGTAAGATAGTCATTTTGTGCCAGAAGAAAGATAAAAAAAAGAAAAACAGTTTGCCAACAGGAGTCTGGAACATTAGAAGCCTGGAAAATATGGAAAATATGGAAAAAAATATGGAAAAATATGGAAAAAAACTGATATCCTGGCAATACTACACCAACATAGTCATCTGGTAACTTTTCCACACCTGACTTATTTAAAAAACAAAACCCCAATTTTGTCAGTAAAGGGTTAAAAGTAATTTTGAATATATGTTAGAAAAAATAAGCCAGACAAATTCCTCCTCACATTTTTATTGCCTGATTTGTGCTTCAGGGTATTCTCACAGTTTTTTCAGGTGAAGAGGTTTGAATGGATGCAAGGATAAATTCTACCATTTTGTCCACAGGATTAGTGGAGAAGGATACTGCATTCTGATCTTAGCTCTTGTGTTGAAAGACTTTAACAAATACACATGTCTTCATTGCTTTTTCTATTTATCTCTATTCTATTTCTCTCTGGCAGTGTGAACTAGCAGTACATCCCAGGCATCATCTGAGGAAGGTTTTGGAATGATCTGTGCATCTAGAAAGTTAATGTGATAATGAATGAGGAGCAGTTTTTGGATAAAATAGAACTTCATACAAGTCAGTTTCTCTTTGTTTTATGAATGGGATTAGGGCGGCAACAGGACTTCTGTGAAATCTACAGATTTCGGAGGTCTCTTTTCTTCAGCCTGCCTGCCATGATACTGAGTAGAAATATATTTAATGTGCAGTTAGGTTACTCCCATTTCTTCTTGACTGAGTTGATGTATAATGATAGTAATATTGATTAAGCTTATCATTCAGTGTGACAGGCACTGTGTCAAGAGCTTTATATGTATGAACCAATTAATCCTCATAATAGCTCCAAGAATATTATTAGCTCCCAGATATTACTATTATCTCCATTTCACAGATGTGGACACATTGGAAACTGGATTCAAATCGAAGCTGTTTAACTACAGAGCCCATGTATTTAATGGCTGCTGCATGGCTTGGAAAACTAGTTATTGAATGATCAGAAATGTGAATTTTGAGAAGGAAAAAGGAAAGTGATATGGCAGTGCATTGATTGCCCCCCAGTATGAATTTTCTTTATCTTCCAATAACAGAATCCTTTTTGTATTTATGACCAACATCAATAAGAGCTTTATTCCCCACCTTCCCTTAGTACTAAAAATATGCTTTGAGATGTGATTAAGGTTAATGAGATGTAAGTGAAACTTTTACTGGGCAGCTTCTGCAAACTTTCCTGAAAGTTAGCCTGTATATATCTTTTCCTTTATTCTGCTGCTTGGAATGTGGATATCATGGTTGAAACTCTAGCAGCCATACTGGACTATGAGGAGAAGGCAGTGGAGTGAGAAGCTGGAAGGAATGTGGTTCCTGGGTACTTTATGGAGCAGAGCCAGCATGTCAGCCCTGGACCACTTTATCTTCAGGCTTTTATATGAGAGAAAAGTAAACATTTATATCATTTAAAGCACTGTAATTTTGGATGTTTTTAATTTAACATCCAACATCGACACTGTGGATTATAAGTAGCTTGCCATTTGCACACAGTAGGCAATCAAGAAATACTTGTTGATTTGACTTTTTATATTTCAGTCTCTTTCCATTTTAATATTTAGAATCATCTACTTGTTATTTTGTAAGAGTGGTACAATATGTGGAATGTATCCTACATGCAAAATCATGCTGTGAATATAAAACAATTGGACAAAAATAGAGCTTGAATATTTTTTTCTTTACAGTAGTGACTAAGGTCCAAATATTAGATAGAAAACAAATTCCAAGTATAAAAGTATAACTTCTCTGTCATGACCATTTAGCAACCAAAAGCACTTTAAGTATTTAAACAATTACTACCATTTGCCATTTTAAATTAAATATAGCATCTATGGGGCAGGATCAGTGGCTAAATCGATTAGAAAGAATGATTACTATAAAGAGCAGGCTTATCTGGAATGTTGCTGATCAGAGTTCTGATATTTAACATTATACTACATTTATGGTACAGTGAAAGTGTATATATGCATAATAAAGAGCTCTAAACATTAAATAAATCTTAAAATATCTTAATAATTATCAAAAAAGAGAAAACGAATTTGTGTTCCATTGAACACATGTGTGAGGCTTCTTTCTCAAATGAGTGTTTCAAAATTGTGGTGTTATAATTTTATAAAGGGTTCACTTTTATTCAACTGTAAACTTAGAATTTTCTTGCCATGTTGGAACCCAAGTGAGACATGAGAGTGTCACAGACTAAGACCTCATCAGGGTAGTAGGAGCTGGACAGGTTTGTGATCCGTGTAGCACACAGAGATAGACCTGGCTAATGGAATTGATATGGAGTGAGTTAGGTGAAGCAGAAGGAATGATCAAATAAAACACATGTATTTAGCTTGAGCATTGGAGTAGATGGTGGTGCTGCTTACTAGTGGAGGAACTTGTAGAGGAGCAGACCTGAAGCATGTGGTGGTGGGAAAGAAACAAACCAATAGTTGCATTTTACATATATTGAGTTTGAGAAGCCTGTGAAGAGATGTCCAAGAATAGAAATCAAGTTGAATATATGATTTTGAATTTCAGAGATGTTTGCATTGGAGATATAAAATTTGGAGTTGTCAACTCAGAGATGATAGTTTTTTTTTTTTTTTTTGATTTTTATTTATTTGACACAAATGGAGAGTTCACAAGTAGGCAGAGAGGCAGGAAGAGAGAGAGGGGGAAGCAGGCTCCCTGCGGAGCAGAGAGCCTGATGTGGGGCTTGATCCCAGAACTCTGGGATCATGACCTGAGCTGAAGGCAGAGGCTTAACCCACTGAGCCACCCAGGTGCCCCAACTTAGAGATGATATTTAAAGTCACGAGATATTTGGGATCATCTGGGAGGAAAGCATAGAGCAAAGTCAATAAGCTGGAAAGCTAGTCTGGTGAATGTGATAAAGACATTTACATGTTAGAGTAAAACGATTATGGTGTGTTTTGCGATCTGTGTGAATTTCTCTTCCTCTGGGTGCCTTTGGTCTGCTTGTCACTTTTGACTCATGCCATCTACTTTAGAATAGCACTTACACAAGTGGAGTGCTGATTGGGGAGCTGGACTGTTTAAGTCATCTCTAGGAATGAAGAAAGGAATCAAGTGAATGGTTCTGTCAAAGAATCTGCTAGTATGAGAATTCCAAGGGCTCTTCTAGAGATGCATGGATTTCAATGTGTAAAGCATGTACAATGTTGCTTTCTGCATCCTTAATATCTTTTTAATCTGTCTTTTCTTGAAGGCTTTGAGACAAGCATAAGAATTTGTTCTGGAATAATGGTACTTTGCAACTATGAACATGGAGGATTGGTGATTTAATGATTGGTGTTCATGTTTTCTCTCTGAAATTGACTACATTTGAGCTTTCACAATTTTTGACAATCACACACTAGCATATTTTGAAGTGTCATTAGTGTTGGGCCACAAAGAACTTTCCAGTAAAAGAATTCAAGACTTCTTTAGGTTTTAACATAATCAAGAGATAGGTGTGTGTGTGTGTGTGTGTGTGTGTGTGTATGTGAGAGAGAGAGACAGACAGACAAACAGATGGAGGGAGGGAAGAAGGAAGGGATATTTAGAGAAGAATCTGTAGCTAAGTATGTTAATGATAAAAATTATAAAAATCAAATAAAGACAGCATCTGTTTTCATAACTAAAAGAATTATTTTAAGATTTGATTAATTAAAAACAGCAGAAATTTCTCTTTCCAATCTGAATTTTTCTCTTTCAAGTCATTGAGCAAGATACTGCCAAAAGAGACCAAGACTCCCCAATCCTGTAATATGCATAGATTTACTATAGAAAGTAAGACCTGTGTGCACTGAGGCTGTATTCAGTGCATAGACTGGTGTCTTGCACATATTTCTTCATTTCACGAACATTTATTGACTACCTACCAGGCATGCTTATTAATTTCAGTAGCATTTATTAAATTCCTACCATGCCCCCATAACTGAACCTAATCATATGTTCTCTTTGTGGACCCAGCACAAAATTTAGTTTTGTGAGTCTATGAATTGGCAATTTTCGTACTAAAGTAAATATATTGCTCAATACTTTTTGCTACAAGGAAAAGATTAAATATTTTTAAATGTGGTTCTGTACCCAAGCCAATGGTTATCTCAATTGTAGTATTACTTACATTAGAATGCTTTGCGTGCTGTTCTTTGATTCCTAGAGGATTCAGCTAACAATAATAACTCTCTACTCTTCTCCCCGTCCCACCTCCCCACCCCCCAGTCTGTTCTGCACATATTCAATGAATACTTGGCTCTGTTCTCAGGGTTGGCTTCTTTCAACTTCCTCTTCAAAATTTCTTTAACTTTCCATGTTTTTCATTTAAAAGGAGACTGTGAGACTCCCTTACATTAACTTGGCTCAGAAGATTACTGAGCTTCAAAAGTTTGGCTTTAGGAGGATCTCTAGAGTCTAATTTTGAAGACTTGATATCGAAGAAAAATGAAAATCTGTATTTCCATCAAGGGCTTGTGTATAGTCAGGGTTTTTACAGAGTTTACAGTGTGCTGTCACACTTATTCTGAGAATGATGTTTGTCAAGTTTGTCCAGCTGAAACATGTATATTCCTCCTACCTCTTCCTCATTTTCAGGGAATTGAAAGGAAATCAGTTATAGATAGGTCTTAGAATTTTGAATATTCAAATTGTTAAGTATATTAGTCACCATCTTGGCAGGAAGTTATTACCAGCATCATTGGAAACTCCATGAACTTGCTTAAATTAATTGCAAAATTTTCCATCTATTTATTCAACAAATATTTATTGAGCACCTGTTATATGCTAGAGAGTTTCTTAGGCTTTTGGGATACATCAGTGAACAAAACAAAACGGAAGCCCTCATACAGCTTTCATTTTCACAGGTGGAAACAGGAAGTAGACAAAATTCATTAAGTAAATTTTAGACTGTGCTAGAGTGTCAAGTGTCCCCAGGACTACTCCTGGATTAATGATTTACAGGAGAACTCAGAAAATTCAGCATATAGTTATACTTACAGCTAATACTGATTACAGTAAAAGGGTATAGAACAAAATCCGCAAAGAGAAAAGGCACAAAGATTAAATCAAGAGGAGATCGGACACATACTTCCAGAGTCCATTCCTAGTTGAGTAATGTGGATGCACTTGAGTCTTCCAGCAACAAATTGTGACAACATAACTGAAGTGTGTCTAGCAGCTCAGTTCATTAGATCCTCAGTTCTCAGGGTTTTTACTGGGGGCTGGTCACGTAGGCACTCTTTGCCTGGCATATACCAGTTTTATATACTACTCTAAGGAAAATAGGCATCCAGCATAAACCACATTGTTTACATAAACAGTTCAGATGTAGTGAGCTATTCTTATCAGTTCTGGAATTATGAGAACTCTTCTGAAATCCAAGTTCCTGTATGCCAGTTGAGGGCCAACCTTGTAAGTAGGCCTCTCAAAGGATAGCGGTCAGGTCTGCTATATTAACTTTCTCATGCACATCTAGATTATAAGTGCTCTGGGGGAGAAATTAAAGCCAAGGCTAAGGACCAATGTTGGAAAGGGATGCAGGTTACAATTTTAAATAAGGTGATCAGAGTAAGCCTAATTGGGAAGGTGACATTTGAGCAAAATCTTGGAGGTTAAAAAAAGAACAAAGCAGAGAGAACAGCCAATGCAGTTACCCTAAGGTGAGAGGTTGCGTGTCATACTTGAGAAAAAGCAAGGAAGCCAGTATAGCTGGGGGATAAGTGAATATGGAGATGAAGTTGAAGAGTTAAGGTTCGGTAAGGGGACTGGTGACAACACTATTGAACCCTGTAAGACATTACTAGTTTCTTTGGTTTATGTATGTGTACGTGTCAGAGAGGAAAGACCCAGTAGTTTTTATTTCTTTAGATTCTCTAAGGCACAAATGTTCCGTAACTGCAGATCTAGGCTAAGTTGCTCATTTTGCAGGTGGAGAAGTAAGCCCTAAGTGATGACAAATTATCATTTAAGGTCATACGGTCATCAGTGAGAGAATGGAGGATGCAATGTAGAATATACACATCTTAATCTTTTTAAAATCTTTCTCTCCTCCAAGTTTGAGAGAATCTTTCTGACTTACTCCATTGCATTTTACTAAGGTTAGTATAATTGATAACAAACAGACACCAAAATGCTTCATGGTGGCTTAGGCAGAACGTGTTCAGTTCTTCCCACTTAGAATATCCTATGAGTGACTGAGGTGCCCAATTTCTGAATCTGAGGTAAAACAAATATTAAATACCTAATAGGGATATTTCCCCTTCTTATTAGAATGTCTGATAACTCAGTTAAGTGTCTTCACACCTTACACTTACTCCTTTCCCCATAAAAAAATTTTTTTTTAAAGATTTTATTTATTTATTTGACAGACAGAGATCACAAGCAGGCAGAGAGAGAGAGAGGGAAGCAGGCTCCCTGCTGAGCAGAGAGCTCGATGCAGGGCTTGATCCCAGGACCCTGGGATCTTGACCTGAGCCGAAGGCAGAGGCTTTAACCCACTGAGCCACCCAGGCGGCCCCAAAAATTTGTTTTTATTGTTGTGAAGGTCTTCCTTGTTTTGTTCCCATCATGAATATATTTCAGTAAAGAAGAGTTTATTAATATGCTTCTTGCTTTTAAAGGATTCAATTGCAGTTTTTTACAAGGGTTATAGAAATAAGGTAAAGCTATAACTTCTCTCAGTAACAACTCTGTAATAGTCATACCAGGAAGGCATAGTTGAAAAGTGTGTGACATGTAGCCAAAGACCATTTAGTGAACTTAAATCCAGAAAGCAGGATGTTTGACCTTAAAACCCAAGGTGATATGAGCTGCTTATAAAGTCAACATATAATTGCTATCAATTTTTTCTTTCAAAATAAAATCAGACTGAAAAGAAGATGGAAAGTTTTTCAAACATTTACTGCTTTTAAGCATTAAAGAAATGAATATTGGGTGCAGAGAGGTCTGTGCTAAAGGTACGATTTTGGTGACAGCTATGGAAAGCAATTTAATAATGCCTTTTTTTGTTGTTTTGATAACCAAAACAAAAAGTAAAAAGAATCCTTTAGAATAAATTTTAAAGATTAAGTTCAGTGTTCTTTAATTATTATGTGGATTTGGAAGTACAGGCATTTAAAAAAAAAATTTCAGTGTTCCAAGATTCATTGTTTATGTACCACACCCAGTGCTCCATGCAATATGGGCCCTCCATAATACCCACTATCAGGCTCACCCAACCCCCCACTCTCCTCCCCTCTAAAACCCTCAGTTTGTTTCTCAAAGTCCACAGTCTGTCATGGTTTGTCTCCCCCTCCGATTTCCCCCAATTCACTTTTCCTTTCCTTTTCCTAATGTCCTCCATGTTATTCCTTATGTTTCACAAGAAAGTGAGTCAATTATTGTATGGTTTCACTTACTTGTAGAAGTACAGGCATTTTAAAAATACTTTTTATTTTTAGGGGAGAAAATAGTAACTACTTCTGCATGTGAGGAATAAGATATGACATATTATTTTATAGATAAAGAAATTCTCTGTTCATTACCAATACTTCTATATTGCAATAAGTATTGCTGTTAAATACTTTATGCTGTTTTCTTTCAACCAAAGTTATCTGCTATAAATGACTCTGTCAGAGATAGATGGCATTAAACTGTATAAGCATAAATTGTCTATCACTACTTAAGATTGGTATGACACACAAAGTACAGAATCTGGAAAATTTCCCATTTTAGTTTTGATTCCTTTCATGTATTTTTAATCATGTATTGTTTGCTTTTGTTGATGGTGGTGGGGTAAATTCATTAGATTTAGCTATTAGAATCATTCTATTTGACTAAGACCCTAGACAAAAATTTCAGTAACTTTTATTATGAATCTTTTATGCTCTGTATCACATATGATTTGTAGTCTGTATCACATATGATTATTATACAAGTTTAAACCACACAGGAAAGTAAGAAAAAGGCAGAAAATCACTCCAAATTCTACTTTCCAGAAATAACTATTCTCAACATTTGAACATCTTTCCAGACATCTCTCAATGTGTCTATATTGAGCAAAATATAGCTAGATATAATTTTAGGAACATGGGATCACAGTATACATGGTATTTTAAATACCAAGTATTAATTTAATTTTACTTGAATTTAGTAAAAGAAAAGAGATTAAAGTAAAATTGGAAGAGCTGTTGACTTTACTCAGAAGAGTATTTATCACAAGTGATACAGAGCATAAAAGATACTGTTATTGTTATGAAAAGTGGAAACTGTTCTCGGAGTTTGGAATCAACACTGTTTTTTAACTTTATCTTTCATGTCTTCAGATAAAACTTTGTACTCATTTGGTGTCTATTTCAGCGGCTTTCTATTTCTCTCTTGCAATAGTGGCCATAGGAACAAGGCACAGCTGGGAAGCTATAGAGGCCTGTACAGCACAAAGAGAGCATACATCCAGGGATTTGCAGTATAGCCATTAGTGGTTTGCTATGAAAGATGAGAAAGTAACACACATATACTATACCAGATCTCCTCCCTCTTCCTCTCATTTCTGATACATTATTCTCTATACATTGCCTTAATTGGTTATTTTTTCCTTTTTTCTGTTGCCATAGTTGTCAGTTATTTAATCTAAAAATTTTATCAGTGTTATTTGTTCTATTTAAAGGTTGATTCTGTACTCATCACCAGACCTTTTGCTATAGTTCTTTCCTAGTTTTTTGCTTTCTAATTATTCATTGTAATTACCAACTGCCAAAACTGTGCCAGAAATTGCACTAATGGGAACTGTACTTGGAAAGATTCATGGTCTATGATTCTAATTATTTGCACCTTTTTGGGGGGGGGTTCTATTACTTGTTCTACCCCTTAAAAATGTTGTTGTTTTTTTTCCTCCAAGTTCTTTCTGTGATTTTCTCTTTTTCTAACTGCATATATACACTCTCCAGGCTGTTTTATCTACCATCTTTATGTAAGGATTCCTAATCGGTACCTCTATTACAGAACTCTCTGAATTTGACATGCTTGTGTGCAATTCAACATATGTAATATGGAATTTATTATCTTTCCTGTCTCTTGTGATCCTTTTCTTTTATCTCTTACCCAGGTTCTATATTTGACCCTGTTTTGTAAGCCAAACCACTTTGCCCAAGGGAACAAGTCTAACTGATGCATAAGTCTGTTGATTTTACTGCCTGTTTACTTTTATTATTCTCTTTTCTGCATGTCCGTTTCTATACCTTAGTCTAGATTTTACCCATTTCTCAGCTATACTTTTCTAGCACTCTCCTGCCTTAAGTCTCATGCACTTCACTAATTTACTTTGTCACAAAAATGATTTTTCTCTAACACAAATTACATATCAGTATTTTTTAAAAAGTTATTCAGTGACTCTCTGTTACCTTCATTAGCGTACATGAATGATGATATTCATATGCCTAATACACTTTAGTATACCTCAATTTTGATAAAACTTTAAAATATATTAGGAAGCACAGGCTTCAATAATTTATAATTGCTATAGTTATTGATTGTTTGGTAGTGGTGATTTACTGACGATCATGGCCTAGGATAGACAGGTTGTAGATTATGTGCATTTATTGGTGAACTAGCTAAAACTCCGTCCTTTACTCTTGTGCTCAGTAAAGTATCTTAGAATGAACAAGAGGGTAATTTTATAGGGGCATAGTTGGACAGGCTTTTATTTATATTTCAGAAGTAAATCATTTGCAAATTGCAGTACTTTGGCCTTAATTACTAAGAAATTCCTTGTGGCATACTTCACAATGGCCATTTATTACCATGACTGGTAGAAGCTGGATTTTAGAACAAAGTCTAGACTCTTTATTATAATCTACTAGGCTCTCCATTGTTCAAGCCAGTCATTTATTTATCCATCCATCTATCCGTCTGTCTACCCATTTGTCAGTTTTTTATGAACACCCATTATTTGCTAGGGAATTATTTGTTTGGGATACATTAGTACACAGTGCAGGTTGTGCTGTCTCAGAGTCAATGATCATAGCGCTTCAGACTTCTGAGCCCTTTCTTTGACTTGTGCTTGCCCAAACTCCATTTCCAGACAGATTGACTATCTATGGTTCCCTGATGCTTTGAACTATTTCTTTTGTTGGTGCATTCTTCTTCTCCTGTCTAGAATGCTGTCCTCCTTTTGCCAATCTGGTAAATGCTCAGTTCAGTTATTACTTCTCTATTCCCTGTTTCTGAATGAGGCTCCAGTGAAAACCAAACGACCTTTAATAATTTCCCTCAAATGGATTTAAATCTTTTGTTCATCAACCTTTCAGATGTAATTCTTTAAAAAATCATCTTAGGGGCGCCTGGGTGGCTCAGTGGGTTAAAGCCTCTGCCTTTGGCTCAGATCATGATCTTTGGGATCGAGCCCCACATCAGGCTCTCTGCTCAGCTGGGGGCCTTCTTCCCCCTACCCCTCTGCCTGCCTCTCTGCCTACTTGTGATCTCTCTCTCTGTCAGATAAATAAATAAAATCTTAAACAAACAAACAAACAAACAAACATTGCAGGAGGCTAAAAGATCTGAACATAATGTCACAAAAAAGAGTGAATATTTAAAAAAAAATCATCTTAAAAGTGAAGTTAAAAGGAAGATATGGAACAGGGATGTAGTATGGTAGGGGTGTGTGTGTGTGTGTGTGTGTGTGTGTGTGAGACAGAGAGAGAAAGAGAAAGACATGGATCAATGGATTCAGTGACCCAGTGGGGGAGAAAGAATATTGGGGTTAAAATACTAGGGGAAATGAGTTGGAAAAATAGAAGCTTTTAAAAAACATAAGCTTGAATATTGTATAAAATTTATTCTTCTAGAACACATTATTCCTTAAGATTATGGGATAGTTTTATGCTTTCCTTGCTTTATTTATTCATGCACGTTTCTTTTTAGCAGCCTTTTAGTGTTCTTTTTCCTTATACAGTAATCAGATACATGACTAAGAAGACATTTGATTTTTAAAAACCAGCTTTATTGAAGTATAATTTGCATACAATAAAATATACCCATTTTAATGGTTGGTTAAATTTTGAGAACTGTAGCCACCCATGTAATTACCACCACACTCAAAATATAAAATATTTTCCTCACTCCAGAAAGTTCCTTCATGCCTCTTTGAAGTCAAGCTCCCTCCCCACTCCTGGACACAGGCAACCACAGATAGATTTTTGGTCACTATCAATTCATTTTTTCAGTTATTTGATTTTGTTACTGTATTTCTTTTTCAAGGAATCTCTTGTCTGTCCCACTCCCTCCATTGTCCTCTGCAGATAGAGCGTGGAAGCTGATCTCATTCTTCCTATCTCATTTCCTTTCTTACTTTTCTGGAACTCTACCTGTCTCCTTCCTTTTCAGATGCCATTGTCAATCCATTTTCTATTATATAAGTCAGCTCTAAGCTCTGTCCACTAAATGTTGCCCAAGAGGTTTCATTTTCTTACAGAGTCAAAATCTTTCCACCTCCAAATTTCAATTATAATCACTTCTCTTAAGGCTCATGTGAAGATAAAGAAGACACCTCCTAAATTACAATTTTGAAAATTCCTTTATTTCGTTATTTTTTCCATGGTACCCTTGTAATGTGTATAAAACTGAGGAAAAGCAAAGCAAAAGATGTCAGCAAAGCTTATTTTCTAAAGTTAACTATATTATAAAACCACTCTAATTTGTAAGAACCAGAAGTGAGAATGAGTTAAGTAATATTTAAAAAAAATTTTTTTTTGGCACATTTGACAGAGTATCAGAATGAGTTCTTTTGTCTTACAGATTTGATAGAAAACTGGTTTTAAAAAGTTTTTTTCCTGTGATGGACATCACAGCTGGTTTTAGTGCCATTTACTTTCCTTGCTTTATTTATGGAAGTAGGAGGGAAATATTTAAGGGTAGTAATTTAAAGCTATTTCAGTTGGCATTTAATTGAGTTTACATGTCAAAAGATACATAGAACTAGATATTTAATTAGAGGCTTTGTAATGGTAAAATATACTATGTGAACAATCTTGGGAACTTTGCAATGTGCTTTCCTAACTTAAATATCTTCCAAGGTGTGAACCTCTAAAATTTTCTTCCCCGTTTAGTCCACCTATTTATTTAACCCTTCTATCACTCTCTAAACAGCACAGGAAATCACACCCTTCAAGGTTTATTCATTCTGAGTAAAATATAGCTTCATTCTGCCTGAAACACTTCACATAATTTCCTCTGGAGCTTGTTTAGGTAAATAGAAATAGCTATTTAGTGGCTTCTTTAATATCTACTTCTAGTGGCATTTTCTCTTTTTTTATTGTGATAAAAAAGCACATAAAATTTACTATTTAGCCATTTTTAAGAGTGCAGTTCAGTAGGGTTAAGTACTTTCACATGATTGTGAAACAAACCTCCAGAACTTTTTTGTCTTATAAATATGAAACTCTATACCCATAAAACAACTCCCCCTTTTCTCCTACCCCTTCCCCTGATAACCACCATTGTACTTTTTGTTTTTATGAATTTGACTACTTTAGATACCTCATAAAAGTAAAATCATAAAATATTTGATAAGTGCAATCATTTATCATAATTCACATTGTAGCATGTGATAGGATTTCATTCCCTTTAAAGGTTGAACAGTGTTCTCTTGTATGTACAGTTGACCCTTGAACAATGTAGGTGTTAGGGGCACAGACCCCTCCCTCACATTTAGTTGAAAATCTGGGTATCTTTTGACTCCCCCAAAACTTAGCTACTCATAGCCTATCGTTGACTGGAAGCTTTACTGATAACATAAAGTCAATTGATACATATTTTATATGTTATATGTATTATATACTGTATTCTTAAAGTAAGCTAGAAAAAAGAAAATGTTATTGAGAAAATCATAAGGAAGATAAAATACATTTAGTTTTATACACGTATATATTGAAAAAATCCACATGTAAGTAGACTCACAGAGGTCAAATCCATGTTGTTCAAGGGTCAACTGTATATACAACATTTTGTTGATAGGTTCATCTGTCAAAGAAAGTCTGGGTTGCTTCCACCTCTAGGCTATTGTAAATAGTGCTGCTATGCACATGGTAACGCAAATAGTTTTTGGAAGTCCGTGTTCAATTCTTTTGGGTATATATCTAGAATTGAGAATACTGGATCATATGGTAGATCTATTTTTCATTTTTTGAAGAAACTTCATACTGTTTGTCATAGTGGATGTACCAACTTACATTGCCACTGGGTTTCCTTTTCTCTATGTCCTTGCCAACACTTGATATCTCTTGTTCGATAATAACCATTCTAATGGGTGTGAGGTAATATCTCATTGCGTTTTGATTTGGATTTCCCTGATGATTAGTGACATTGAGCATCTTTTCCTGTACCTATTGGCCTTTTGTATATCTGGAAAAATGTGTATTCAAGTTCTTTGCCCATTAAAAAATTTTTTTCCTATTGAGTTGTATGAGTTTCTTATATATGTGGATATTAACCTGTTAACAGATAGGTGGTTTTCAATTTTTCCTCCCATTCCATAGGTTGTCTTTGCACTTGTTGATTATTTCCTTTGCTTCCCAGAAGCTTTTTAGTTTGATGTAGTCCCATGTGTTTATACTTTGGTTTGTTTTTGGTTTCCTCTCCAAACAGTCACTTCTAAGACTAATGTCAAGGAGCTTTTTTCTTATTTTTCTTCTTGGAGTTTTATGTCTTATTTTTTAAGTCTTTAATCCACTTTGAGTTACTTTTTGTGAGTGGTATAAAATAGGGAGCATTTGATTCTTTTGCATATTAATGTCCCAAGAGAATATCCTTTCCCTATTGAGTATTCTTGGATCCCTTATCAAATATTAATTGATCATATATGTGTGGGTTTATTCTGGGCTCTCAGTTCTGTTCTTTTGGCCCATCTGTCTGTTTTTATGCCAGTACCACTGTGCCACTGTTTTGATTACTACATCTTTGTAATAGAGTTTGAAATCAGGAAATATAATGCCTTTAGCTTTGTTCTTCTTTCTCAGGATTGCTTTTGCCTGTTTGGGGGCTTTTGTGATTCCATGTGAATTTTAGGATTGTTTTTTCTGTTTCTGTACAAAATGCTATTGCAATTTTTATATGAGTTGCATTAAATCAATAGATGACTTTGCATAGTATAGATGTTTTAACAGTATTAATTCTTCCAATCTATGAGCACAAGATATTATTCTTATTTGTATCTGCTTCAGTTTCATTCATCAATGTCTTATAGTATTCAGTGTACAGATCTTTCACATCTTTGGTTAAATTTATTCCCAAGTATTTTATTTTTGTTGATGCTATTGTAAATGGAATTGTTTTATTTCTTTTACTGATAGTTTGTTGTAATTGTACAGAAATGCAAATAATTTTTACATGTTGATTTTGTATCCAGCAATTTCATTTATTAGTTTAAAAATCTTTAGGGTTTTCTATTTATGAGATTATATCATCTGCAAATAGGACAATTTTACATTTTTCTTTCTGATCCAAATGCTTTTTATTTTTATTTTCTTTTTGCCTAATTGGTCTGGATAGGATTTCTGGTACTATGTTGCTTTGGAATGGTGAGAGCAGGCCCCCTTGTCTTGTTCCCAATCTTACCAAGAAAGCTTTCAAGCTTTCACCATTGAGTATGATGTTAACTATGGGCTTATCATATATGTTCTTCATTATGTGGTGGTGTATATTCCTTCTATACCCCATTTGTTGAACATTTTTATAATGAAGATGTTGAGTGTTTTCACATGGCTTTTCTGCATCTATTGAAATGATCATATGCTTCCTTTCTTACATTCTATTAAAGTGATATACTTATTGAACCATACTTACATTTCAGGGATAAATTTCACTTGATCATAGTGTATGATACTTTTAATGTACAGTTGAATTTAGTTTGCCAATATTTTGTTGAGAATTTTTGCATTTACGTTCATTGGGAATATTGGCCTGTAGTTTAAGTTTCCTATAATGTTCCTATCTGGATTTAGTATCAAGGTAATGGTGTTCTTATAAAATGAGATTGGGTGTCTTCCATCTTGGTCAGTTTTTGTAAGAATTTGAGAATATTGGTGTTAATTCTTCTTTAGGTATTTGATAAAATTCACCAGTGAAGCCATCTTATTTTGGGTTTTTATTTTTGGGGAGGATTTTGTTTACCGATTTAATCTCCTAACTCACTATTGGTCTGCTCCCATTTTTTTCTTTCTTTATTATTCAGTCTTGTTAATTTGTGTATTTCTAGGAATTTATCCATTTCTTTTAAGTTGTCTGGTTTGTAGGTGTATAATTTTTCATGGTAGTCTCTTATGATCCTATGTATTTCTGTAGTGTCAGTTTTAATGACTTTTCTTTCATTAATGATTTTATAGATTTGAGGTCTTTATTTGTTTTTCATTAGTCTAAGTAATGGTTTGTCAGTTTTTAAAATCTTTTCTATAGCTGTTAGTTTCTTTGACTTTTTCCTATTTATTTATTTAATTTTTTTGGTCTTTATTTATTCTGCTCTGATCTTTGCTGATTCTTTCCTTTGCTGCCCAGCTTTTTAGTTTGATGTAGTCAAACTTCTTTCTTTGTTATAGCTGGGATTAGTTTTTCTTTTTCTAGTTACTTAAAGTATAAAGTTAGGCGTTTATGATATCCTTCTTTTTTCTTTTCTTTCTTTCTTTTTTTTTTTTTTTGAGATTTTATTTATTTATTTAACACAGCTAGAGAGAGAGGGAATAAGCAGGGGGGAGCAACAGGCAGGGGGAGCTCCCCACTGAGCAAAGAGCCTGATGCAAGATTTGATCCTAGAACCCTGGGATCATGACTTGAGCCAAAGGAAGACACTTAACTGACTGAGTCACTTGGCACCCCATCCTTCTCTTTTTCTTAATACAGGTATTTATCACTATAAACATGGTTTCGTTACAACCCATGTTTTGTTATGTTGTGTTTCCATTTTTCTTTGTTTCAAGATATTTTTTATTCGTCTTTTGAGACCTTTTTTGAGCATCTCATTGGTTACTCAGGAATGTGTTGTTAATTTCCATGTTCATGAAAATTCACAGATTTTTTTCAGTTGTGCTCCTATTGTTAATTTCTATTTTTGTATCATTGTGTTTGGAAAGATAATTGGTATGATTTCAGTCTTCTAAGTATCTGAGGCCTGTTTTGTGACCTAACATATGATTATATGACTGTTGCTATAATTATTTTTAGTACTTTAGTCTTTTAACCTTTGTATAATGTGTTTAATATGCCACCATATTATGGCATTATGAGTATTATGTATTTGACTCCTTGGTTACCTTTATCAATATATTTTCATATGCTTTCATGTTACCAATTAGTGTCCTTTTATTTCAGCTTGACTGAGTCCTTGAAGCATTTCTTATAAGGCGGGTTGAGTGGTGATGAACAGTTTTGGCTTTTGTTTATTTAGGAAAGTCTTTGTCTCTCTTTCATTTCTGAAAGACAGTTTTGCTGAATAAAATATTTTTGTTTGTCAGCTTTTTTCTTTAAACACTTTATATCAATTTTAACACTTTATATCATTCTAATCTCTTGGCATGTAAGATTTCTGCTGAGAAATCTGCTGATAGCCTTATGGGGGCGGTCCCCTTATATGTGAGGAATTTTTTTTCTTGCTTCTTTTAAGTTTCTTTGTTCTCAATTTTAAACAGTACCATTATAATGTCTCTTGGAAAGGGTCATTTTATTTTATTTTGTTTTTGGCATGAAATAATCATTTTCAATTAACATTTTGGGGTGATCTGTTAGTTTTATGAACTTGGATGTCCAAATCTCTCTCCAGATTTAGGAAGTTCTCAGCTATTCTTCCCCCCCCCCCCCAAGCCATTATTTCTTAAATAAGCGTTCTGCCCCTTTCTTCCTCCCTTTTTTTCTCTGGGGCTCTAATAATGTATAGGTTGTTTCCCTTAGGAAATGTCTGCATGGGTAGATCTGGATTCTGGGTCCTCAGGTGCCACGGACCACTGTGGTAGGATTATTGTCTGGGTCTCTGGGGCTCAGTCCATCACTAGAATGTGATGAAAGCCTTGTCATTGGAGTCAGCCTGGAGGTTGTGGCCAAATGGGCCAATTTGGTGTTGGGTGATCCTGAACCTGGGTCTTGGAAATAAACCTGTAACCTAGGGCCTCAGGAGTTGGCCTCTAGGCTTGGGCCATGGGGGCTAGCCTGATGCTAAGGAAGGTTGGGAGCCTAGGTCCATGGGAGCTAGTCTGGAGTTTATGTCTGTTAGTCTGACTTGGTGCTAGGGTTAGCTGGGGGACTTGGGGATGTTCAAACTGGTCTGGTGCTGGGTGGGTCAAAATCCAGGATCTAAAGTAGTTGGTTTGGTGCTGGTTGGAAGTCTAGATTCACAGGTGCCTGCCTGGATCCTGAGTTCATGGTCACTGGTTGGGAACTGATGGTGTCACCAAAGCCCACTATAGCTCCAAGCACTGGGATGTCAGGAGCCTGGGTTTTAAGAAGCCCACAAGGATCCTGGTTCTGGAGAAACCACCTGGGGCTGCTAGAACTGGCAGGCCCTGGGGTGAGCCAGGAACCTGTGTTTGTGGGAGGCTGCAGGGGGCCACATAGGGCCATGGAGTTGGTCTGGTGCTTGGGTGGACTGGTTCTATGGTCTGTGGAGAAGTTGGGTAGTCACTTCTCAATCCTTTTCCCGCAGAGAGAGTGTCTGTCTCCATATTGAACTACCCCAGTTTGGGGGAGGGCCTGTGGGGAAAATGGAATCTACCTTTCTGACTTTCTTATTTCTGTGCTATACTCAGGTGCTAATCCCTTACCTGGAATTCTTGGCTCTTGTGAAGTAATTTCGTGTATAGATAGCTTTCAAAGTGATGTTTGGGTAGTAGGCAAGTGCTGGAAATTCTTAAGCTGCCATTTTGCTGATATTACTCCCTGTTATAAAACTTCCTCCTGTTTCCTTCTAGGAGTTGTATAGTTTTGGGTCTTATGGTTGGATTTTTAATCCATTTTGAGTTAATTTTTGTAAGGGGTGTAAGATAAGGGTCCAACTTTGGTCTTTTGTATGTGGAGGTTTGCCCAAAACCATTTGTTAAAGAGACTATTTCTCCATTGTGTGGTCTTGGCATCCTTGTTGAAGATCATTTACCATATACATGAAAGCATATTTCTGGGCTCTCTTCTATTCCACTGGTCTATTTGTCTTTATGCTGCTATCACACTCTTCTGATTAATGTAGCTTGGCAGTCAGTATCTTTTGAAACCAGGAAGTGTGACTCCTCCAACTTTGTTCTTCTTTTTCAGAATTATTTTGGCTATTTGGGATCCCTTGAGATTTCATGTGAATGTTAGGATGAATTTCTATATTTCTGCAAAAAATGCCATTGGGATTTTGATTAGAATTGCACTGGACTTGTAGATTGCTTTAGGTAATATGGACATCTTAAAGATGTTAATCTTCCTACTCCATGAACACAGGATATCTTTCAATGTGTGTTATATCTAATTTCTTTTAGCAATGTTATGTTGTTTTCAGTGTATATATCTTTTACCTACTTTATTAGTCTTATTTCTAGGTATTTTATTTTTTGATACTATTGTAAATGTATTGTTTTCTTAATTTTCTTTTCGGATTGTTCATTGTTAATGTATAGAAATATAACTTGTTTTTGTATGTTGATTTCATATCCTGTAACTTTGGTGAATTTATTAGTTCTAACAGGGTTTTTCTTTCTTTCTTTTTTTTTTTTTTTGTCTGGAATCTTAGGTTTTTTTACATATAAGATCAAGTCATCTGTGAACAGAGATAATTTTACTTTTTCCTTTTTAATTTGGATGCTATGGTGGAAATTTTTTAAAGGAGAGATACATTTGCAAGCTGTCAACAGTTCTTGGTACAGAACAATGCGGCACTGACATTTTCAGGATACTCTCAGGAGTATAATGCTTCTACCTTTGGCCAGCAACAGTGTATTTAATTGGGTTAGCGTTTTTTGTTTTGTTTTTGTTTTGTTTTGTTTTGTTTTTGTTTGTTATCATTCTGTCTGAGGTCTCTGGAGAAATCGCAGATTGATATGTAACTACTTACTGTAGTCACTGTGTATCGATCAGAATTAAGTTGACCCTTTTTGCTGCTTTCATCGCAGTTCCTGTTCTGAAAAAGATTAGTCTGAAAACAGTGTAATGCTGAGCTCTTTTCTGACTATATCCTTGTGATCAGCTGCAAACACATGAACACACACTATGCTCATGCAAACTTACATACACACCTAAACCCACATTAACACCAATACCTAAACATACACTGACATACACATTCCTATTCTTATGTCTTCATGTCTCTCTTTGTGCCTTATCTGTTATCACCAGATTTATCATCCATATCCATTTAGTTTTTTCCCCTTTTCAATTTTTTCTTCCTTCCTTTATTTCTCCCTCCCTCTCTTTCTTTCTTTCTCTTTCTTTCCTTTCCTTTCTTCAAATATATACTCATTCTGTCACCTCCCATACATTTTCCTACAGAGTGGCAATGCAAGTGAGGTTTAAGTTTAATTTAGACATGTGAAAAACATTGAGGTAAGATTCTGTAAGATGAAATAGTACTTCACTTGATAATGGTGAATGAATGGTGTCATCTTTTTATTTGGTAAATTTATGTACACAAGCATTCAAGGAAAAGTTATTGTGCATGATTTTTTCAAACTTAGTCACTATGAAAGATGTGAGAGATTTTGTGGCTCTTGTGACAGTCACAAGAAGTAGATTGCATTAATCATGCTGCATAAAAAGACAATAAGAAGCAAAGGTTGAAACATTAAACTTTTAGAGATGAGTCATAATTATAATGGTGCTATTTGTCTTCAAACTTCTTCATAAAATGAAGTAACATTCTTGCCATAGTTACAATTATATTAACACTTTTCAAAGATGTTACAATTAAGGTAAAGAGGTTAAAAGGAGTCACTTCAGACCAAGAGTGGAAGCCAGCTTTTTGAGAATCAGAATTTCTTTATGGTAATAGGAAAAAAAAAAAAAGTTTTGAAGTAGAAGTTTGTAGCTCTGTTTCCACTTCAGCTTCTGCCTCTAAAGAGCTGTATCAAGTTTGGCAACTCTCATAGCCCCTAGTGACTTACTTTCTTGTTCCCAGTTTCCTTGCTCTCAAATGAGGGGTTAGACCAATTGATCTCTAAGTTAACTTTCAGACTTTAAATAGTTTGATTCAATTCTATAATTCTTTCTTTCTTCTGAACATTATGCTGAGTCCTCTTAACTGGCATGTTTAATTAATGAAGTCTTTCAGTACTCATTATGCATACCATTTAACTTTTAAGATAGGAAAACATCTTAAAGATATGAATCTGTAATTTAATCTCGAGTGTTGAAAGGATGATCCATCAAATATGTGGGTCATTCATATGAAGGGAGGGACGGATAATTAAATGCCAGAGTGTGTTGGTTTGGCAATTTCTGATCATGAAAAACCTAAGTAATGGGAATTTTATGAGAACACATGTGATAGGTAGCAGATTTAGGATTAGGGGCCAGATAATGTGTCCTTTTAAATTTATTCTTACCTGGTATAATTAAAACCCATGTTGAAATCTTTAGATATGGAGAAGCAACCCAGTTCTTGACCTGACTACCTGATTTTATTGATTTCATTTGTTTGTGGCTTTAGCTCTGAGAGACTGGGCACATTAGAGCTTGGCATAAAATCTGCCACTATTGGAATTGGTGATTTTATTAAAAATCAAATTAAATAAAATCAACTTATAATAGCTGGCTGTATCAAGGCCTTATGCAGATGCAGGTCTTAGATATTATTATCGAAAATATCCTGACCTAATTTCTCATATGATTCAATTTGTATTTCTGTGTAACTCAAACGCTGCCAACTTGAAGGTACACATACATTTTATGGTGCCAGGGACTGGGTTTCCTTAGCTGCTAATGCTCTTCTCTTCTAGTGAAAAAGGCTTTATAATTTTGCAACTTCTGATGTCTTGTTAATTTTTTAAAGTCTATTTTCTCCCTCAGGCCTTTAAGAAAAGATTTCCCTTCTTTGTATTTGAAGTACTTTACTTTTTGAATTCAAGAGAACAATTTTAAATATATGTTTTCTCACAGATAATAGGCAATTGACTGGAGAGCATGAAACACTGTAGTCTGCCCCAAATTACATTAAAGAAGGGACATTAAATTTGTGTATTTGCCCAACAAATACACAAATTCCATTCTATTCATGTTCATTTCATAGGTGGTATGTTTCCAGTGTTAGAATCTTTAGAGTGAATTAAGATATTGGTGCAGGCATTTAGTTCAACTAAAACTCATTGCATCATTTTTTAACAATATGCTGAAAGTAACTGAATATTCTGTTTCTCTAATTTGCCTGAGCAATATATTATAGTCATTAGCAAGCAGAATTAGATTTGGACCTACCCATTATTGAACAAAAATTAGAACTGGAAACCATCTCAGTCTAGGCAGATGATCTTACCTGCTTATCTTCCTAATATATATAAAAAATAATGATTAATAGGAGATGTTAATAGATTTTCTAATTTGAAATTAAACTTTATAAATCATATCAGTATTTCCCTTCAATAGAAAAAATCATTGATTGATTTAACCGAGTGTTTTTAAATCTGTTTAACTCCTGTCCCACTGACCGAACTTGGAGTCACTTTCATATGATTCCTTTCCTCGGTGCCAATTTTAGGTGCCTGATAGATTTGTTTGGTTTGGCATTATGTGTAACTTTTATCCACTCTTCTTAAAAATCAAATCAAAATGTTTCATTTGTAAAAATGTTTCCCAAGTTGCTAGTGTAAGTTAAAAATGTTATCCAATTAAGAGAAGAGAAATTGAGGGACAGAAGGGCACATATATAGAAAAATTGGGGGGACAGAGGTAACATGATTGAGATAATTAATTTGGTTTATTTGCATACATTTTAAACTTGAAATTATGGGTGATTGTATGTATATAATTACCCTGAAATTGTGCCAATAAGGAGTCTTTCTCCACTTATATCTTGTCTCCAATGATATGTTTTTTCTGAGTATTAGTTTTCCTTACGTATATTTACATCTCCACAAACAGATTTTTTTTTTTTCAGCAAGCATTTATTAAGTGCCCACTGAGTGCCAACATTATGCTAACATTGGGAGGAGGAGATGTGTTTGGGGTCAAATAAGATCCAGTCCTTTTTGTACGATAATAAAATCTTCCAAATAGAATCTTTAACCTTGGCTGGTGTTATATAAGCTTGCAGGGAATTTTTTAATGAGTCTGATGAAGTTTTGGAATATAGGTGGGGTTCGGAGCTGATGACCAAGAAAGAATTCTTGAGATGTCTTTGGCGCAAAATGGTGATTTTAGTAAAGCACGGGGACAGGACCTGTGGGCAGAAAGAGCTGCCCTGGGTTTGTGGTTGATTATATACTTGGTTTGAGGTGTGGTTGATTATATACTTGGGAGTTGGGGAAGTGAAGACAAAAGGGGTGTCCAGAAGGACTGTCATATACTAAAGAAGACTCTCAGGATACTGGAGACCTGGTTATTTTCAAGCCAAGGCTGTTTTTCCTGCTAATGAGGTATAAATCGGAAGACAGTTGGGAGTTTCCTGGAGGAATGTTCCATTCCTCCTATCACACATCCTTGTCAATGGGCTTCAGGTTTAGAAGAAATTCAATTTTATTTACATTTCCTTCCACCTCGGCTTTCCTCAGTTTTATGGAGGGGAGGGTGATGTTAGGGCTTAAGGAAACTGAGTTATGGGTCTCTGGAAGTTAAGCTATTGATAAGAAATATATCACTTTTTCCATGTATATCACTAAGACATTTGTAAAGTGAGGGAGACTCCTGTCCTGAAGGACTGTGATCTGTACCAGTTAACTATTTGTTTTTCCTTGAGAGCAGTCAGGAGTGCCTGAGGAATGTCACGCATTTCACATGGTGGGGATCTGTGTAGGGTTCCGGCTTCTGCTTTGTCCTCAGCTAGCCTTCTGCTCACTCATCAAGTTGAGTCCATTCACTGTGTTCATGATTGATTGGACTTACAGCATTTAAGATATGTAATTTAAAATGAGTAAACTTATATGTAAATTGATAATAGTTCCAGTCATAAATAATCTTTAACACCTTGAACTACTTAGAAATCTGAGATAGAATTTAGTATAGGAACTTCATCATATGAGAATATTTATTAAATGAAGCAAAATTAATTAAATTCTACCCTCTAATAAAAATTGACATTCACTGATAGAAACAGTTTAAGCTGACTTTTATCTGTTAGCTTTATGGATTTTACCTTTACTGGGCCTCCTTTTATCCACCTCAAAGAGGATCTTTGAAGGAGTTTTCCTCAAGATGTTATGCTGGACAAATCTAATCTACTCATAAAAAAGAAAGTGTACTCTAACAAGTTTAGCAATTTTATTTTCAAGAATAATTTTTATATGACTTAATAGCATTAAAGATATAAGTACTTAAACATTCCTTTTGATTTAGCGAATTGCTGATGGTTCTATTCATACTGTTCCTAATCTACCAAGTCTCTGTAGGAATTTATACAATTCAGTATCCTAAACTGGAATGGTTAATTTTATCTATTATTGGTTAAGGAGGAAAAAATTTCAGGGCTACAAACTGTAATGAATGCAGAGTTACTGAATAACATTAATTGTGATATATGTTGACCACAGAACAGTCTGGGTTAAACAAAACTGGAACCACATGATCTGTTTCTGTTTCATATTGCTAATCAGAAATGTTGCTCTTTCAAAGCCATTACTATTTTCACTTGAATCTAAAATGTATTATAGTTTCATGGTTTCCTGTTAATGGCTTACTCTGCTAAGTAAAACTAAAACTTTCTTATTTTTTATTGCAAATATTGGTGAAATAGTTCTATCCCTTAAAGTATGGTTTCCTTATAGCTCTTCAAAGGAAAGTCAATTAGGAGTTTGTAGAAATAAAATGAGAGAGTGACTGATTATGGAAACTGAAGAAGTAAGATGATGTAGTGCCTTTTCATACTCATATTTGACAAGTAAATGTAGTATGTTACAATCATAATGTTTAGTATTTTACACAAAATTTAGGTAAAGCAGCTGTTGTCCAGTTTTACGTTTACTTTTGTTTTTCATGGAAAGCTGTATTAACGTTGGTAAATCTTATGAAGAGGTTATCTTAATATATAAAGTTTTCTGCTTCTGCTGGGTGGTCTTTTCAATAATCTTTTAGCCTCATTCTAGGAAGATGTTCGTGGCAGATTGCTACACAGTAAAACGGACCCAAGGGTATCAAGTACATTGACCATTAAATATTGTGTCAGGGTATAATAAACTATTTGGGTACATGTAAGGGTACTATGCAAGGAGCTTCTAAACAAGTCACAGGAAATGAAAAAAATGAAAATTACTCACTTGTTAGAGATAACAGTGAAATGAGCCAGAGAGAGGAGAAATGCTTTGTAAATAGGTGATGAGCAAGTGCTATAGATAGAGAAAAATCAGTGGACTAGGTTAGATAATTTGTCTTTCATGCCAGAGCCATAGTTCTGGTCACTCAGCAGGTCAGTAACCTTTCCTTCATCCTTGTATCATAGATCACACTGTTAATTCCAGCCATCATACAAATAGTCATAATTACCATGTTTTGGAAGCTCACCATGTTTTAAGTTCTGTACTAAGTACTTTACATGTATTATTTTATTTAATCCTCATGGCTATTTTATGAAGGAGTTAATACCTCCCTTTATAGAAGATGAAACAGATTTATTTATTATTTATTATACAACTAGAAAAAACACAAGGTGTGATATGAATCCTTATGCGTAAGGTCTGACTCCAAAGCACATACGTTTAAACCTTATGTTTTTCTGTATTTGGTCACATTATATATTCTGTTACCTAAGAAGTAATGAATAAATAAACATATTTGGCATAACTCACATGACAATTTTGTGTTACAGATTGAAAATTGATTGCCAGAATCACTTTTTTTTAATCCCTGAAACATATATTAGGTAGATTAAAGTAAAACTTAAAGAATTTTAAGGGAGGGATTGCAGAATAAGTCTTGGAGATAGATCAGGGCAGTAATTGGCATTTTTAGCCAGTCCTTCTATGAATAAATATCTAGTATTTTGAACTATCCTATTGTATATATGTAGTAGGTTATAGAGGACGGTCTGGATTAAAACAGCTTGAGTTAAAGTCTAGTTTTTCCACTAGTGATATAACCTTGGTAACATGTCTTAACCACCTCAATTTTTCTGCTTAGAAATGGGTACACAAAGCAAGTTTATTTTTGTGAAGATTGAAAGTGATGACACACATAAAATGCTTAGCACAGATCTGGCACATGGAAGAGTTACGTACATTTTAGCTATTACTATCTTTTGCATATCTTATTAAATTCTTGATTTTTGGGGTTTTGCACTTTGTAGTCCTAAAAAGCAATGTAATTTGGTAACAAATTTCATTTACTCTATAAGAGAATAGAAAATTCTTTCTTATTAGAATTGAATAGTCTTTGAATCCTATTTGAGTTTTATTTCAATCTGGTTTAAATTGCTCCTGAAACAATACTGACTTTTATGAAGAGTCTGTTTTTAAGATGCTGTAGTTTTTTTCTAAGTGTTTTCTTCTATTACTCTGTTTCATTGCATTCATAGGTCATCATATGTATTTATCTTTTAGTATCCAGAATGAACATTTTCTTGGATACTAGGGACTGGAATTTTAAGATATCTATGTGGATTATAAAATAAAAATATGAGGAAAAGATTATACTTAGAAAATCTCTCTCTCTTTTTAAAAACTCTATTTCTTCTAACTAGATAGTAGTATTCATACTAGATAGTATCCATAACTAAATAGTACATACTTTTAGGAATGATTTTCTTTGATGAATCACTTTTTGGAAAAATCTTGGATATTCTTATATTCTCTTGAAAATTCTATTATCTTAGTTGCTGTTTCTCCAAAACAACCTAAATGTATATCACCATCTTATCATTAGATATTTTTGTTGTCTATGTTGTCATGTCTATGAAGTCATGCCATTTTCACACATTTATTTGTTTATTTATTTTTAAAGATTTATTTATTTACTTGAGAGTGAAAGTCTGTGCGAGCTTAAATGTGGAGAGGGATAGGTGGAGAGAGAAACTCTAGCAGACTCCTCACTGAGCTCGGAGTGCATTGCTGGGCTCAGTCTCACCACCTGAGATCATGTCCTGAGCTGAAACCAAGAGTCAGATGCTAAACTGACTGTACCAACAAGGATTCCCCTATTTCCACACCTTTAAGTAACTAATATTTTGGGCTATAATATATAAGAGAGTCATGAAACTGAGCATATGTGTTCATGAATGTATGCAGTGAATATATTTTGCTTAAATTTTGTACAATGGATTAGGATCTTTGGGGCTGTGTGTCTTACAGATGTGTAGGTCTATGATTGATCAAATTAAGTCATAAAAAGCAGATAGTACATTTTTTAACACTCCGAGTATGGAATTGTTGGAGCTGCTGGCATTTACATTTTAAATAGATACCACTGTTCTAAACATTCCTTATAGACCTTCTAAAAACTTTGTTCAATTCATGTTATTTGCTTAAAAAATGATAAGCGGGTTGCCTGGGTGGCTCAGTGGGTTAAGCCACTGTCTTCGGCTCAGGTTGTGATCCCAGGGTCCTGGGATCGAGTCCCGCATCGGGCTCTTTGCTTGACAGGGAGCCTGCTTCTCTCTCTGCCTCTGCCTGCTGTGTGCTCTCTTTCTCTCTCTGACAAATAAATAAATAAGTAAATTTAAAAAAAAATGATAAGCAATAAAAAGATAATTGATAATTTTCTTGACAATTGAAGTAACTAAGTATCTTTTATTCTTTGTAGCACCTTAAAATGAATTTACAGGACATGCTATATTTTATGATTAGATCAAGGATAGAAGAACCAGATAATAAATAATTCTTAGGCTTGCCTTCTCTATGGTAAGAGATCTTTTGGATTTTGAAATATGGGAGGGCCAAATGTTTGATTATCTGGTTTTCCTATACTTTCTTTCTGGCTTCTGACAGTCCTGGATTTTGAGATGTGGACCTTAGGTGTAACTACCCTGACCCTAATTTTTACATTTGTACAACAGCAAAAAAAGATATTTCGTTAGGGGTTCTTTTGAAGATTAGGTGAGATAATTTATGTGAAGTGGCTGGCACATAATGAAGCTTAATGCACTTTAAAACAATGCTATTTGACCTGGTGTTTTCATTCTCCCTTCTTTTTTTCACATTTAACACCTTTTTTTTTTTTTTTTGGTCTACAAGAAACCCATTTTACTTTTTTAGTTGTATTTTTTAAATTAACATATAATATATTATTTGCCCCAGGGGTACAGGTCTGTGAATCATCAGTCTTACACATTTCACAGCAGTTACCATAGCACATACCCTCCCCAATGTCCATAACCCAGCCACCTTATCCCTACCCCCACTACCCTCAAAACAAACCTCAGTTTATTTCCTGAAATTCAGAGTCTTTTCTGGTTTGTCTCCTTCCCAATCCCATCTTGTTTCATTTTTTCTCTCCCTAGCCCCCACAGCCCCCTGCCATGCTTCTCAAATTCCTCATATCAGAGCGATCACATGATAATGGTTTTTCTCTGGTTGACTAATTTGCTTAGCATGATACTCTCTAGTAACATCTACGTCATTGCAAATGGCAAGATTTCAGGGTTTTGATGGCTGCACAGTATTCCATTGTGTGTGTGTATGTGTGTGTGTGTGTGTGTGTGTGTGTGTATACCACATCTTTTTTATCCATTTATCTGTTGATGGACATCTAGGTTCTTTCCATAGTTTGGCTATTGTGGACATTGCTGCTATAAACATTCAGGTGCATGTGCCCCTTCTGATCCCTACATTTGTATCTTTAGGGTAAATACCCTAGTGTGATTCCTGGGTTATAGGGTAGCTCTATTTTCTATTTCTTCCTGCTTCAGTTTTGATAGTTTATATGTCTCTAGGAATGGATCCGTTTCTTCCACAGTATCAGATTTATTGATGTGTAGTTGCTCATAATATGTTCTTATAATTTGTATTTCTTTGTTATTTGTTGTGATATCTCCTCTTTCATTCATGATTTTATTAATTTGGGTCCTTTCTCTTTTCTTTTTGATAAGTTTGGCCAGGGGTTTATCAGTCTTATTAATTCTTTAATAGAACAAGCTCCTAGTTTCGTTGATTTGTTCTACTGTTGTTTTGGTTTCTATTTCATTGATTTCTGCTGTGATCTTTATTATTTCTCTTCTCCTGCTGGGTTTAGGCTTTCTTTGCTGTTCTTTCTCCAGCTCCTTTAGGTGTAGAGTTAGATTATGTACTTGAGACCTTTCTTGTTTCTTGAGAAAGGCTTGTATTGCTATATACTTTCCTCTCAGGATCTCCTTTGTTATGTCCCAAAGATTTTGAACAGTTGTGTTTTTATTTTCATTTGTTTCCAGGAATTTTTTCAATTCTTCTTTAATTTCCTGGTTGACCCATTTATTCTTTAGTAGGATGCTCTATAGCCTACTTGTATTTGAGTTCTTTCAAACTTTCCTCTTGTGATTGAGTTCTAGTTTCAGAGCATTGTGGTATGAAAATATGCTAGGAATGATCCAAGTCTTTTGGTAATGGTTGAGACCTGATTTGTGACCCAGGATATGATCTATTCTGGAGACTGTTCTTCTCGTACTAGAGAAGAATGTATATTGTTATTTTGGGATGGAATGTTCTAAATATATCTGTGATGTCCATCTGGTCCAGTGTGTCATTTAAAGCCTTTATTTCCTTGTTGATCTTTTGCATAGATGATCTGTCCATTTCAGTGAGGGGGGTGTTAATGTCCCCTACTATTACTGTATTATTGTTGATGTGTTTCTTTGATTTTGTTTTTAATTGGTTTATATAATTGGCTGCTTCCATTTTAGGGGAATAGATATTTAAAAATTTTAGATCTTCTTGTTGGACAGACCCTTTAAGTATGATATAGTGTCCTTCCTCATCTCTTATTATAGTCTTTGGCTTAAACTCTAATTTATTTGATATCAGGATTGCCACCCTAACTTTCTTTTGGTGTCCATTAGCATGGTAAATTGTTTTCCAACACCTCACTTTAAATCTGGAGGTGTCTTTGGGTCTAAAATGAGTTTCTTGTAGACAGCATATTGATGGGCCTTGTTTTTTTAATCCATTCTGATATGCTGTGTCTTTTGATTGGGGCATTTAGCCCATTTACATTCAAGGTAACTATTGAAAGATATGAATTTAGTGCTATTGTATAAAGGTGACTGTTGCTGGTCTGTTACTTTTAGGGTCACTCTTGCTTAGAGGACCCCTTTCAATATTTTCTGTAGGGCTGCTTTGGTGTTTGCAAATTCCTTTAGTTTTTGTTTGTCCTGGAAGCTTTTTATCTCTCCTTCTATTTTCACTGACAGCGTAGCTGGATATAGTATTCTTGACTGCTTATTTTTCTCATTTAGTGCTTTGAATATATCATGCCAGCTCTACCTGGCCTGCCAGGTCTCTGTGGATCAGTCTGCTGCCAGTCTAATATTCCTACCATTGTATGTTATAGACCTCTTGTCCCGAGCTGCTTTCAGGGTTTTCTCTTTTAAGTTTTACTATTAGATGACGGGGTGTGGACCTATTTTTATTGATTTTGCGGGGGGTTCTCTGTGCCTCCTGGATTTTGAAGCTTGTTCCCTTTGCCATATTAGGGAAATTCTGTATTATAATTTGCTCCAATATACCTTCTGCCCCTCTCTCTTCTTCTTCTGGGATCTCAATTATTCTGATATTGTTTCATTTATGTATCACTTATGTCTTGAATTCTCCCCTTGTGGTGCAGTAGTTGTTTGTCTCTCTTTTGCTCAGCTTCTTTATTCTCCATCATTTGGTTTTCTATATCACTAATTTTCTCTTCTGCCTCATTTATCCTAGCAGTAAGAGCCTACATTTTTTATTGTACCTCATTAATAGCTTTTTTGATTTCAACTTGGTTAGATTTTAATTCTTTTATTTCTCCAGAAAGGGATTTTATTTCTCCAGAAAGGGATTCTCTAGTATCTTCCATGCTTTTTTTGAGCCCAGCTAGTACCTTGATAATCATCATTCTGAACTCTAGTTCTGACATATTACTAATGTCCTTATAGATTAGGTCCCTAGTTGTCAGTATTGCCTCTTGTTCTTTTTTTGTGTGTTGAGTTTTTCTGCCTTGTCATTTTATCCAGATAAGAATAGATGAATGAGAGAATCAAATACTAAAAGGTTGGAAAAGACCCCAGAAAAATATGCACTAACCAAATTAGAAGAGACCTGAAACCTGGGGGAGAAGAAAGGGGGGGATAAAGAAAATAATTCTATAAATATAAATAAATATAAAATATATATAAAAGTATTTTAAAAAATATATTTTATAAATATATAAAATAATATATATTTATATATTATGTATATTTTTATATATAAATATATAAAATAAAAATATTTTATAAAATAAAAAATATATAATATATAAAAATATCTATCTATCTATCTACCTATCTATATATTGGACTGGTGAATAGAACAGGGGCATGCACTTGATTTTGCATGTATTTTGGTCTGTCAGAAGAAACTACTTCCCAAAATTTTAAAGAAAGAAAAACTTATATATATACAACAATAAGGGTAAACATGATGAAGGGATGGAATATGACTGTAAAGATAAAAATTAAAAACAATTCTAAAAAAGGTACTGATAAGTTATTTGAAAAAAAAAAAGGAAAGAATGTGATCAGGCTGGAGACTAAAACAAAGCCATGTGCTAGATTTAGGCTATATTTTTTATCAGAAGAAATCGTATCCCCAAATTTTAAAGAAACAATAAAAAACCTATATGTATACAAAAAATAAGGTTAAATACAGTGAAGGGATAAAAGATGACTATAACAATGAAAATTTAAAAAGATTTTTTGATGTAGTGTCCTTCTTTATCTCTGACTACAGTTTTTAGTTTAAAATCTAATTTATCTGATATGAGAATCACTACCCCAGCTTTCTTTGGAGGCCCATTGGCATGAAAGATGCTTCTCTATCCCTTCACTTTCAGCCTGGATGTATCTTTAGGTTCCAAATGGGCCTCTTGTAGATAGCATATGGATGGGTCCTGTCGTTTTATCCAATCTGCAACCCTGTGCTATTTTATGGGAGAAGTTTATGCTGTTCACATTGAGAGTGATTATTGAAAAATACGTTTTTATTGACATCGTGTTGCCTGTGAAGTCCTTGTTTCTATAGATTGTCTCTGTAAATTTCTGTTCTATGATACTCTTGGGTTCTTTCTTCTTTTATAGAACCCCTCTCCCCCTTAATATTTCTTGTAGTGCCAGCTTGGTGGCCACATATTCTTTTAAACCTTGCCAGTCTTGGAATCTCTTTATCTCTCCATCCATTTTGAATGTCAACCTTGCTGGATAAAGTATTCTTGGCTGCATGTTCTTCTCATTTAGTGCCCTGAATATGTCTTGCCAGCCCTTTCTGGCTTGCCAGGTTTTTGTGGACAGGTCTGATGTTATTCTGATGGACCTTCCTCTGTGCATAAAGAATCTCTTCCCACTGACTGAGGGTTTTGGAGGGGAGGGGGTTGGGGGTTTGGGTGAGCCTGGTGGTGGGTATTAAGGAGGGCATGGAGCAGTGGGTGTGGTGCAAATAATGAATCTTGGAACACTGAAAAAAAATTTTTAAATTTACCAAAAAAAAAAAAATATCCAAACTTTGTCTTTACAAATCCCTATGAATAAATGACTTTTGAGCACTCCCCCCAAAAAAAAATTTTTTTGAAAAGGTATTGATAAGATAAAATAGTTAAAAAACGTTAAAATAGGAAGGAGGAAGAATTTAAAAAATAGAATAAGAAAAAATAAAATTGAAAAAATTTAACTTTGAAACACTTAATGATCATGGGAGAAAAGCCATGAAATCTATGTGTTGCTTCCCCACTAGCTCTTGAATTCCACAGTTCTCATTGATCAGTGAACTTGGTCTTGTCTGGATGTTCTTGCTGTTCTTCTGGGGTAGGGGCCTGTTCCAGTGATTCTCAAATGTCTTTGTCTGAGGTGGAATTGCACCGCCCTTGGCAGGGGCCAGGCTAAGTGATTTGCTTGGTTTTGGTCTTGGGAGCTTTTGTTACCTGAATGCTTTCTGTACTGCTTTGGAGGACAGGAATGAAAATGGTGGCCTCCAATCTCTAGCGACCAAGTATATATGTTAGAAAATATATCTGAAGAATGTTCAGGGCTGATCGTATCATCTGATTGCTTGGGGAGGATGCAGATTGGCCTGGGCTGTGTGTAAGCTGGATATAAACAGCTATAAGAAGAAAAACTCTCTGATGAATTCATCATTTATATGCTATCATTTTGAGCTATCTGTGTATAAGGAATGCCTTTTATTGGAACACACACAGTTGTTTTAGAAGTTTGTTTTACTATATTTATATTATGCTATATTAAAATATTTTAAAAAATATTTGTACAAAAGTGATGGCAAATGTGTTGACTGTTTCTTTGGAATGGGTTTAAATATCAAAAAGATGATATATATATAAGAAATTATTTCATGTGCCAGTCATCATGGAATAACTCAACAGAAGTTCTTGATTTTAGGGGGATTTCAAAGGATGTGCCAAGAAATTGTGTTTGAGAATCCTAGATTTAGTGAGAACTAGGGAAAGGATTTCTTTCAGCAGAGCTGTAAAATCAAACCAGAAATTGTTCTCGGGTCCTTGAAATGCCTTAAGTTGAGACAACTAATATTTTCATATCAACTGTAGATTAATATTCTGTTCTTTTTGTAATTAGTCCTGTGTTGTAGCATTTTAAGTAAGGAGTTAATGCCTATATATTTGAATGAATATTTGGAAGACAGTGTGATAATATAATCACTCTAGTGAGAAATTTTAGTTACTTTTTTCTTCCAGTTTTATTGAGAAATAATTGACATATATCACTGTTTAAGCTTAAGGCATGCAGAATGATGGTTTGATGTACATATATTGTAAAATGATTAAATGATTACCACACTAGGTTCAGCTAACATCCATCTTCTTATATAGATACAATTAAAAGAAAAGAAAAGAAAAAAGAAGCAGATTTTTTTTCTTGTGTTGAAAACTCTTAGGATTTACACTCTGAATATCTTTCCATATACAACAATATTATCTATAGTCATGTTATACATTATATCTCCAGTACTTATGTATATTATGACTGGAAATTTGTACCTTTTGACCACCTTTCTCCACACCCCCTTCTCCCCACCTTTTTTTTTTTTTTTAAAGATTATTTCTTTATTTGACAGAGAGAGAAATCACAAGTAGGCAGAGAGGCACGCAGATAGAAAGGGAGAAGCAGGCCCCCTGCTGAACAGAGAGCCCGATGCGGGGCTCGATCCCAGGACCCTGGGATCATGACCTGAGCCGAAGGCAGAGGCTTAACCCACTGAGCCACCCAGGTGCCCCTTCTCCCCACCTTTTGTTTCTGGTAGTTTCAAATCTGATCTCTTTTTCTGAGAGTCTTATTTTTTCTTTTCCCTTTTTTTTTTTTTTTTAAACTTTACATATAAGTGAGACCATATAGTATTTATCTTTCTGACTTATTTTACTTAATATAATACTTTTAAGTTTCATCAGTGTTATCACAAATGGTAGGATTTACTTTTTTTTATGACTAAATAATATTCTATTATCAATACATACTTAGCTTGCTTTCATGTCTTAGATAGTATAAATAATGTTGCTAGGAACTTAGGGGTACATATATCTTTCTGAGTTAGTGTTCTTGTTTCCTTGAGATAGAGTCACAGAAGAGGAATTACTGGATATGGTAGCTCTAGTTTTAATTTTTTGAGGATATTCTGTAATGTTTTCCATAGTGACTATACCAATTTACTATCCCACCAGCAGTGCACAAGGGTTCCCTTTTCTTCACATCCACACCAACATTTGTTATTTCTTGTCTTTTTTGATGATGGCCATTCCAGCAGGCATGGGGTGAGATTTCATTTTGGTCATAACAGTTTCATTTAACCTTTTTGATGTTTTCTTTTGCTGTACAGAGTTTTTTAGTTTGGTGTAGTTGTGCTTGTTTATTTTTCATTTTGTTGCTTGTGTTTTTTGTATCACATCCAGAAAATCAAGAATCATGTCAATGGGCTTTATTCCTATGTTTTCTTTTAGGAGTTTCATGTTTCATGGTTCTTTTCTGGTTTTGATGTAAGGATAGTGCTGGTCTTGTAAAATGGGTTTGGGGGTGTTCTTTCCTGTTTGATTTTTGGAAGTGGTTGAGAAAAATTGGAGTTAATTCTTTTTTAAATGTTTGGTAAGAATCCCTAGTGAATTCATCTAGTCTTGGATTTTTTTCCATTGGGAGATTTTTTTCTTTTTTCTTTTTTAAGTAGGCCCCATGCCTAGGCTTGAACTCATGACCCTGAGATTAAGGCATGCATCATTGGGAGATTTTTTTATTTACTGATTCAATTTCCTTTCTAGAAATTGATCTATCCGGATTTTCTACTTGATATCCTGATTTAGTCTTTCTAAGTTGTAGTTTCTAAGAATTTTTTTCATTTCTTCTAGGTTGTCAAGTTTGTTGGCATAGTGTTGTTAATAATAGCCTCTTAGGATCCTTGGAATTTCTGTGGTATCAGTGATAATATCTCCTTTTTTATTTATAATTTTAATTTGGATCCTTTTTCTTTTTTTTTTTAATTAAATTTTTTATTTATTTTCAGTGTAACAGCATTCATTGTTTTTTCACCACACGCAGTGCTCCATGCAATCTGTGCCCTCCCTAATACCCACAACCTGGTTCCCCCAACCTCCCACCCCCCCACCCCTTCAAAACCCTCAGGTTGTTTTTCAGAGTCCGTAGTCTCTCATGGTTCACCTCCCCTTCCAATTTCCCTCAACTCCCTTCTCTCCATCTACCCTTGTCCTCTATATTATTTGTTATGCTCCACAAATAAGTGAAACCATATGATACTTGACTCTCTCTGTTTGACTTATTTCCCTCAGCATAATCTCTTCCAGTCCTGTCCATGTTGCTACAAAAGTTGGGTATTTGTCCTTTCTGGTGGAGGCATAATACTCCATAGTGTATATGGACCCTTTTTCTTTTTTCCTTGGTTAGTCTAGCTGAAGGTTTACTAATTTTCTTTATCTTTTTCAAATAAACAACACTTAGTTTGGTTAATGTTTTCTATTGTTTTTCTGTTCTCTGTTTTCTTCTGCTATTTCATTATTTCCTTTCTTCTGCTAACCTTGGGCTTTTTTTTTTTTTTCAACCTCCTAGTTCCTTAAGGCAAAGAATTAGCTTGTTTATGTGAGATCTTTCTTACTTCTTAATGTACACATTTATAATATCTTCTTGATTTATTGACCCCTTTATCATTATGTAATAGCTTTGTCTCTTTTTACCATTTTTATTTTTTTTTTTCTTCCAATTTTTTATTTATTTTCAGCGTAACAGTATTCATAGTTTTTTCACCACACCCAGTGCTCCATGCAATCTGTGCCCTCCCTAATACCCACCACCTGGTTCCCCCACCCTCCCACCCCGCCCCTTCAAAACCCTCAGGTTGTTTTTCAGAGTCCATAGTCTCTCATGGTTCACCTCCCCTTCCAATTTCCCTCAACTCCCTTCTCCTCTCCATCTACCCTTGTCCTCTGTATTATTTGTTATGCTCCACCAATAAGTGAAACCATATGATACTTGACTTTCTCTGTTTGACTTATTTCACTCAGCATAATCTCTTCCAGTCCTGTCCATGTTGCTACAAAGGTTGGGTATTCGTCCTTTCTGATGTAGGCATAATACTCCATAGTGTATATGGACCACATCTTCCTTATCCATTCATCCGTTGAAGGGCATCTTGGTTCTTTCCACAGTTTGGCGACCGTGGCCATTGCTGCTATAAACATTGGGGTACAGATGGCCCTTCTTTTCACTACATCTGTATCTTTGGGGTAAATACCCAGCAGTGCAATTGCAGGGTCATAGGGAAGCTCTATTTTTAATTTCCTGAGGAATCTCCACACTGTTCTCCAAAGTGGCTGCACCAGTTTGCATTCCCACCAACAGTGTAAGAGGGTTCCCCTTTCTCCACATCCTCTCCAACACACGTTGTTTCCTGTCTTGCTAATTTTGGCCATTCTAACTGGTGTAAGGTGGTATCTCAATGTGGTTTTGATTTGAATCTCCCTGATGGCTAGTGATGATGAACATTTTTTCATGTGTCTGGTAGCCATTTGTATGTCTTCATTGGAGAAGTGTCTGTTCATATCTTCTGCCCATTTTTTAATATGATTATCTGTTTTGTGTGTGTTGAGTTTGAGGAGTTCTTTATAGATCCTGGATATCAACCTTTTATCTGTACTGTCATTTGCAAATATCTTCTCCCATTCCGTGGGTTGCCTCTTTGTTTTGATGACTGTTTCTTTTGCTGTGCAGAAGCTTTTTGCTATTTCATTATTTCCTTTCTTCTGCTAACCTTGGGCTTTTTTTTTTTTTTTTCAACCTCCTAGTTCCTTAAGGCAAAGAATTAGCTTGTTTATGTGAGATCTTTCTTACTTCTTAATGTACACATTTATAATATCTTCTTGATTTATTGACCCCTTTATCATTATGTAATAGCTTTGTCTCTTTTTACCATTTTTAAAGTCTATTTTGTGTAAGTATAGCACCCTTCCTGTTTTCTAGTTACCATTTGCTTGAAATGTTTTTTCCCATCGTTTCATTCTCAATTTATGTCTATTTAAGGCTAAAGTGAGTGTTTTGTAGGCTGCATATTGTTGAATCTTATGTTTTTTAAAAAAATGATATATTTAGCAGTCATTCTGTTTTCTAATTAAATAGTTTAATCCATTTATACTTAAAGTAATATTGATAAGTGAGGACTTATTATTACCACTTGTTAATTGCTTTCTGGTTATTTTGTAGATCCATTGTTCCTTGTTTCTTATTGTGGGGTGTGTGTGTGTGTGTGTGTGTGTGTTGTCTTTTTGTATCATTGTGCTTTGACTTACCATGTTCTTTGGTGTAGTAATTACTACAGTATTTTCCCTTGTTGTCACTATGAGGTTTACATAAAATATTAAACCTATAACACCCTATTTTAAACTAATAACTTCAATAAAATTCATAAAATTTATTTTTGCTTCTCCCCCTCACATTTTGGGTTATTGCTGTTAGAGTTTACATAGTTTTTATATTGTGTAACTAGTAAGATTGTTTTTGTTATTTGTGGTATGCTCCTTTTTTTTTTTTTCAACCTTTAAGTTAGAGTTGTAAGTGAATCATGCAACTACCACCATATTGCAAAGTCTATGACTATATATTTACCATTATCAGTGAGATTGACACTTTCTTTTCGTGTTTTATTTGATGGTAATTAGCATTTTTTTAGTTCCATTCAAAGAACTCCATTTAGCATTTCTTATAAGGCAGGCCTTGGTGGTAATGGGTTCCATCAACTTTTGTTCCTTTAAGTACTTATTCCTCATTTGTTTCTAAAGGACAGCTTTGCCAAGGATAGAATTTTGGGTTGACATTTATTTTCTTTTAGTATGTTGAATACGCCATCCCATTCTCTTCTGGCCTAAAAATTTTCTGTTGAGAAATCAGCAGTTGGTTTTATAGGGGTTTCCTTGTATGTAACTTCTCTCTTTTCTCTCCTGCTCTTAAAATTCTTTCTTTGATTTAACTTTTGATAATTTAATTATAATATGTTTTGGTGTAGCCCTAGCTGGGTTCAACCTAATAGAGATTTTTGAACCACATGAATCTGGGTGTCCATTTCTCTCCCCAGTTGGGAAGTTTTCAGCCATTATTGCTTTAAGTATACTTTCTGTCCCTTTATCTTTCTCTTCTCCTTCTGGAAATCCCATCATGCAGTTTTTCTCCAATGTATCCTATAATTCCTTTGGCTTTCTTTACTTTTTTTAGTTCTTTTTTTCTTTTTAATGATCAGACTGGGAAATAACCTTATCCTCAGCTTAATAATCTTATTACCTCCAGGTAATCTCTTATCTTCCAGGTTGTTGACTCTTCTGCATGGTCAAGTCTAATTTGAAAGTCTCTTTTGAAATCTTCATTTCAGTTGTATTTTTCAACTCCAGGATTCCAGGGTTTTTGTTGCTGTTGTTTCCATGCTTGCTCTTTTCTTGTTAAAATTCTCATTTTGTTTATGTATTGTTTTCCTAATTTTGTTTTAGTTGTCTGTGTATTCTTATGGGTTCATTGAAGTTCCTTAAGAGAATTATTATGAGTTCTTTTTCAGAAAGTTCATACATCTTCATTTCTTTAGTTTCAGTTATTGATGTTATTGGTGGGTGTCATATTTACTTGATATTGTTTTTTGTGTGTGTGTGATCCTTCATTACTTTATGCTAGTATGTGCACATTTGAGTCATTAAGCTCCTCTTTAAGATGTATAGGTTTGCTTTGCAGATGCAATTCTTCACTTTTTAGCTCAGTTTGGGTTTCTGGGTATCTGCTGATAATCCTTGGGCAGGTAGGTTTTTGCTATTATCTGTTTTTGAGTGAGGCATCTATTTGAGTTCTGAGGACAGGGATGAGAGGGGTGTTCCACTGGTTGGAACAGATGTATAGGATAGTTGAATAGGATAGTTGGCTTGATTCCATACCCAAGTGAGGTTGTAGGATGGTATCCATAGTTGCCTGGATTCTCTGGTCAGGACTGGGTACTATATTCAGTAGCAGATGGGGCAGGTCAATAGGACAGAACCTATATAATTCATTGTTTTTGGGACCTGAATCAAGCCAGAATCATTCACCTAATTTCTTGGTCAGATGATTCCCTACTTGGGAGTAGCAGGAAAGGCACCTCCAAAACTGCCAAAGCTTTTTGCTTGTTGTATTAATTCAAGACAACCTGTACCCCAAGTTCCCTGATTGAATAGGTTCACAAAGTACTCTACAAAGTATTGGCTCTGCCTCTCTGCCTCTAGGTTTGAGTGCTACAGGGCCACATAGCTACTAGGAGTTGTCTCTGTCCCTACTGTTCATATTGGGACAGAAAACATTCTTCACAGTGGGTGAGATTGTGATTCATTTTTCTTGCCTTAGTAGGACAGGGAGGGGCTGCTCCAGGCTACTTTCAATTTTGCAAACAGGTTCTCTGGTTGGGGGGAGCGGGGCTTGGAGCTACTCCCTTTGGGTTGTGAATTAATTCCTCTGTCTATACATTGCATGAGAATGCTGTATGCCTCTCTGCCCAATACTGGCAGATTACTCTGAGGGTAATCAGCTTTGCCTGACCCATGTCTTAGCTGGAGTGCCGCTGGGTTGTGCTCCTTCCGGTTGTTACCAGCCTTTCTAGTGAGATGGGGCCAGAAGAAACTTTTCATTGTAGGTGGGGCTGTGATTTAGCAGCTTGCCTGGGCTTGGGTAAATCAGGTTCTGAGGGCAGCAAAACTCCTCATTTGATAATATGAATCAGGCAGATTTCACCCTGCTGTGTTCCCTGGTCAGAATTTACCCCCAACTTTTTTCTTCAGATGAAAAAAACTGTTGGTTGGGATTACTACTTGGTCACTAAAGGTATGAACACAGTCTGCCCAAGATTTATGTGCTGGTTTTTGCAAGCCCTTCCTTTCTTCTCCATCACAATCAGATTTCCAGTGGCTAGACCCTGCAGAGGTCCCCTGCAGTTTCCATTATTGTGATAATGGAGTAGACACTCCCACAAATTGACCCCACAATACTGGGGGTCTCCCTGGGTTCCTTTTTCCCACTGGAGGAACTTGAGTGTCAGGGAAACCTCTTTGCGTGGTGCTATACTTGTCTGGGGGGTGCAATGTGATCCATGAGTAGCCAATTCTCTTACCCTTCTAATGCAGTTTGTGTTGGTGTCTGTGGTGCAGGAGTCTACTTTAGCCTCACCTCACCTTCTCTCAGTGGTATCTTGTTTTTGAATAGTTGTTAGTTATTCTTGTGAAGGGGAGCAATTCCAGAACAACACATGTTAACCATCTTGGAAACATCACTTTCTAGTACAGAGTTAATTTTACAGATATGAAAATTGTATTTTGAATGTGTTCCCATTTCTTGAGGTGTTTTTTTGTTTTGTTTTGTTTTTTGTTTGTTTTGGTTTTTTGCTGCTGAACACAGTAGGAGAAAAATTAGATAACTTTTTGGGTAATAAAGAAAGAAAGAAAGAAAGAAAGAAAGTAATTTGGCGGGGGGCAAGAGGGAGAGGCAGAGAATCCCAAGCTGACTTTGCACTGAGTGTGGAGCCCATCATGGGGTCAGTTCCTTGACCCATGAGATCATGACCTAAGCTGAAATCATGAGTCAGAAGCAACCAAATGAGCCACTCAGGTGTCCCTTTTGGTTATTAATTTAAAGTTTGGTCAAAACTGCAGGATGTTTGAGGGGCTCCTGGGTGGCTTCATCAGTTAAGCATCTGCCTTTGGCTCAGGTCATGATCCCACAGTCCTGGGATCAAGTCCTGAATTGGGCTGTCTGGTCAGCAGGAAGCCTGCTTCTCCCTCTCACTTTGCTTCTCTCCCCAGCTGTGCTCTCTCTCTCTTTCACTCTCTCTCTCTCAAATAAATAAATAAAAATCTAAGTTGAAAGATGTTTGAATAATAGGTAACTAACTAAATTTCAGAGGTAACAGATAATAGTCACCATTCATTAAGTCCCTACCATTACTGAATCTTTTGCTAAGTACTTTACATGATTTATATAATGTAATCCTCATATTAATCCTATGAGGTATGTAATATTTTCCCCATTTTATAGATGAAGAAACTTAAGTCCAGAGAAATTAAAGGATTATATAAATGCCATACAACTAGTAAATGGTAGAACTGGGATTTGATCTAAGGGTTCTCTGGCCCTAAAGCCATAGTCATTCCATAGCATTGTATTTCAATGGTATTAAAAATAGCATTTTTAAGCCATAGGTTGAATATAGTCATCATGAGAAATCAGCTTGTTCTTCATGGATATGAGAGCCATTGATGTTTACTGCTGGTTTCTTTCAACTGACTTAGGAGCTCAGTCTCTAGGAGAAGGGAATGTCTTCATTTACTACTTAGAATAATAAATGTGTGCCTTACTCACAAAAACATATTCTGTATGTTAGGGACCAGCTACACATTTAATGCAGAATGAATATATGCCCTTTGTTTTGCCCAGATCATTAGTTTTAAAATGCCTAGAGCCCAAAGCAGCCCCAAACAGCTGGAATACTACCTGTTATTCCAAAATAGACATTAAAATCCTCTTCCTATTTATAAAAAATAAAACCATTCCTGTTTTCTTAGCAAGCTTTGTCAGTATAAAAGGAACTAAAATTGATGGCCTGGTGTTCTTTATCATTTTGCATTGAATTTTGCATTATACTGTTATGATGAAATCTTGGGGTATTCACAAAAAGCAAGTATATTTCCTACTTCCAGGAACGCTTGTAAAAAACAAACATTATTTTTTAAAAATTAATTAATTTATTTTTAAATTTTATTTATTTATTTGAGAGAGAGAGATGACAAGTAGGCAGAGAGGCAGGCATAGAGAGAGGGGGAAGCAGGCTTCCCCGCTGAGCAGAGAGCCCGATGCGGGGCTCGATCCCAGGACCCTGAGATCATGACCTGGGCCGAAGGCAGAGGCTTAACCCACTGAACCACCCAGGCGCCCCAACAAATATTATTTTTAAAAAGACATTTTCTGGGGCACCTGGGTGGCTCAGTGGTTTAAAGCCTCTGCCTTCAGCTCAGATCATGATCTGGGGTCCTGGGATCGAGCCCCACATCAGGCTCTCTGCTCAGCAGGGAGCCTGCTCCTCAAAAAAAAAAAAAAAAAAAAAGACATTTTCTTAGGCCACACATAATTAATTTGAAGTAATTCAGAGAGTACAAACATAATTTTATATTTTATATAGAATGGTTTTTCTTTTTTTCTTTTTCCTTTTTCTTTTTATAAAACAAATGTTACTTAAGAAAACTTAAAATTTCTTAGACTGTCTCCCTTGGATATTTCATTTTTGATGCCTGTTTGAGCCTTTATTTATTTTTGCAGTGTGAAGTTGTGCAAATATCAGCAGACTAGATGTCATAGTAATAACACCCAAGTCAAAGTTTTATTTTGTGAGAGGAAGTGTCCAGCTCAGTGCCTGATGTATTAGGAACTTTTTTTTTTTTTTAAGATTTTATTTATTTATTTGACAGATCACAAGTAGGCAGAGAGGCAGACAGAGAGAGAAGGGAGGAAGCAGGCTCCCTGCCGAGCAGAGAGCCCGATGCGGGGCTCGATCCCAGGACGCTGGAATCATGACCTGAGCCGAAGGCAGTGGCTTTAACCCACTGAGCCACCCAGGCGCCCCTAGGAACTTTTTATATACCTAGTGATTGTTTTTACATTTCTGTTAGCTAAAAGACCTTAGATGATTCTCTAGTCCTCACTTCCCTTATCTTAAAAATGTGATGCTTCAACATGATTTTGAAGGGTCTTCAGCTAGCTTTGCAATCAATGCCAGAGTTTCCAGATAAGATCTGATGCAATAAAGCTAAAGTCTGCTCTTCTCTTACGTGTCATGCTTATTCCTATTTCTTTCCTTAGATCATTCTGTTTTTCCTATCAGGAGTGCTTTCTCTTCTGACTATCCATCTAAAATCATCCAGTCAGCATTTATTCAACAACTTCTTCATTGAATAGTTACTGTGTACATGGTTAAAGTAATGAGTAAAAGTGAAACTTTAAATTCTAATAACTCTTTAAAACCTTTTTAAACCTTACTTCCTACATGAATTCTTTTCTAAAACTTCTAGACCATTTCAATTTCTACACGTCTCATTTCCTAATATTTACTGTGTTTATCATATTTTTGGTAATTATGTTATATATTGTGAAAATGACATCATACCTTGACCAGCTTATAAAATCTTCCAGAGGAGATGTCATGACATATAATTCTTTTTTATTTTTCCTAACATGTGGTATAATTTTTCTCTAAGGGTTTGTAGATTAGAGATATACATGCTACTACTAATATGGTAGTTTGAGTCAATAAAGTCCTGAACTATAATAGAAGTACAAATGAAATGAAAGAGGGAATTCAAAAGGCACTAAAGGTGTTTTGCTAATTTTTAGTTTGCTTGGCTAGTTTGAATGTAGGTGGTTTGTAGAAAGACCTTTAATACACATAAAATTTGAAAATAAAGTAATGAGATTTTTTTTTTTTTTTTTTTTACTTTATTTTCAGAGAGAGAGAGAGTTGAGTGGGGACAAGCGGACTCTGCATTGAGTGGGGAGCCCAGTGCAGGGCTTGATCCTAAGACCCTGAGATTATGATCTGAGCTGGAACCAAGGCAGACACTTAACTGACTGAGCCACCCAGGTGCCCTGAGATTGATATTTTTTAAAACTCACTCTAGAACTTGTTAAGCCAAAAGTACCCACTGAGAATGCTATAAACTTATTCCTTATCCCATTTTGAGGGAAGTTACTTTTTTGGAATGAGCTTTTTGTGACTAGATTTTGATCCAAACACAAATATTACTTTGATTACTTTATAGTTACCATTTTGTTTGGATTAAAAACACGATTATATGAGGTGCCTGTGCAGCTCAGTCAGTTAAGTATCTGCCTTCACCTCAGGTAATGATTCCAGAGTCCTGGGATAGAGCCCTGCATTGGGCTCCCTCCTCAGCAGGGAATATGCTTCTCCCTCTCCCTCTTCCTTTCCCCTTAGCTTGTGCTCTCTCTTGCACTCACTTTCTCTCTCTCTCAAATAAATAAATGAAGTATTTTATTTTTGTAAAAAGATTTTATTTATTTGACAAAGAAAGACACAGTGAGAAATGGGAACACAAGCAGGGGGAGTGGGAGAGGGAGAAGCATTCTTCCTGATGAATAGGAAGCCAATGTGGGACCAGGACCCTGGGATCAGGACCTGAGCTGAAAGCAGATGCTTCATGACTGAGCCACCCAGGTGTCCCAATAAAATCTTTAAAAAAAGATTATGTAATCAGCCTGATCAAATGCCTTTTATTTATTTATTTTTTTTTAATGATTTAATTTTTTTTATTTTAATAAACATATAATGTATTTTTATCCCCAGGGGTACAGGTCTGTGAATCGTCTGGTTTACACATTTCACAGCACTCATCATAGCACATACCCTCCCCAATGTCCATTTCCCCACCACCCTCTCCCATCCCCCTTCCCCCCCGCAACCCTCAGTCTGTTTCTTGAGATTGAGTCTTTTATGGTTTGTCTCCCTCCCAATCCCATCTTTTCATTTTTTCTTCTTTTCCTACCTCCCCCCAAACCTCCCCACCTTGCATCTCCACTTCCTCATATCAAAGAGATCATATGATAGTTATATTTCTCCGATTGACTTATTTCGCTAAGCATGATACCCTCTAGTTCCATCCACGTCGTCGCAAATGGCAAGATTTCATGTCTTTTGATGGCTGCATAGTATTCCATTGTGTATATATACCACATCTTCTTTATCCATTCATCTGTTGATGGACATCTAGGCGCTTTCCACAGTTTGGCTATTGTGGACATTGCTGCTATAAACATTCGGGTGCACGTGCCCCTTCGGAGCACCACGTTTGTATCTTTAGGATATATACCCAGGAGTGCAATTGCTGGGTCGTAGGGTAGCTCTATTTTCAGTTTTTTGAGGAACCTCCACACTGTTTTCCAGAGTGGTTGCACCAGCTTGCATTCCCACCAACAGTGTAGGAGGGTTCCCCTCTCTCCGCATCCTCGCCAGCATCTGTCATTTCTTGACTTGTTAATTTTAGCCATTCTGACTGGTGTGAGGTGGTATCTCATTGTGGTTTTGATTTGTATTTCCCTGATGCCGAGTGATGTGGAGCATTTTTTCATGTGTCTGTTGGCCATCTGGATGTCTTCCTTGCAGAAATGTCTGTTCATGTCCTCTGCCCATTTCTTGACTGGATTATTTGTTCTTTGGGTATTGAGTTTGATAAGCTCTTTATAGATTTTGGATACGAGCCCTTTATCTGATATGTCGTTTGCAAATATCTTCTCCCATTCTGTCAGTTGTCTTTTGGTTTTGTTAACTGTTTCCTTTGCTGTGCAAAAGCTTTTGATCTTGATGAAATCCCAATAGTTCATTTTTGCCCTTGCTTCTGTTGCCTTTGGCGATGTTCCTAGGAAGAAGTTGCTGCGGTGGAGGTCAAAGAGGTTGCTGCCTGCATTGTCCTCAAGGATTTTGATAGATTCCTTTCGCACATTGAGGTCCTTCATCCACTTTGAGTCTATTTTCGTGTGTGGTGTAAGGAAATAGTCCAATTTCATTTTTCTGCATGTGGCTGTCCAATTTTCCCAGCACCATTTGTTGAAGAGGCTGTCTTTTTTCCATTGGATATTCTTTCCTGCTTTGTCGAAGATTAGTTGACCATAGAGTTGAGGGTCTATTTCTGGGCTCTCTATTCTGTTCCATTGGTCTATATGTCTGTTTTTGTGCCAGTACCATACTGTCTTGATGATGACAGCTTTGTAATAGAGCTTGAAGTCTGGAATTGTGATACCACCGACTTTGGCTTTCTTTTTCAATATTCCTTTGGCTATTCGAGGTCTTTTCTGGTTCCATATAAATTTTAGGATTATTTGTTCTATTTCTTTAAAAAAAATGGATGGGATTTTGATAGGGATTGCATTAAATGTGTAGATTGCTTTAGGTAAAATAGACATTTTCACAATATTTGTTCTTCCAATCCATGAGCATGGAATATTTTTCCATTTCTTTGTGTCTTCCTCAATTTCTTTCATGAGTACTTTATAGTTTTCTGAGTATAGATTCTTTACCTCTTTGGTTAGATTTATTCCTAGGTATCTTATGGTTTTGGGTACGATTGTAAATGGGACTGACTCCTCAATTTCTCTTTCTTCTGTCTTGTTGTTAGTGTAAAGAAATGCGACTGATTTCTGTGCATTGACTTTATATCCTGACACTTTACTGAATTCCTGTATAAGTTCTAGCAGTTTTGGAGTGGAGCCTTTTGGGTTTTCCACATATAGTATCATATCATCTGCAAAGAGTGATAGTTTGACTTCTTCTTTGCCGATTTGGATGCCTTTAATTTCTTTTTGTTGTCTGATTGCTGAGGCTAGGACTTCTAGTACTATATTGAACAGCAGTGGTGATAACGGACATCCCTGCCGTGTTCCTGACCTTAGCGGAAAAGCTTTCAGTTTTTCTCCATTGAGAATGATATTTGCGGTGGGTTTTTCATAGATGGCTTTGATAATGTTGAGGTATGTGCCTTCTATCCCTACACTTTGAAGAGTTTTAATCAGGAAGGGATGCTGCACTTTGTCAAACGCTTTTTCAGCATCTATTGAGAGTATCATATGGTTCTTACTCTTTCTTTTATTAATGTATTGTATCACATTGATGGATTTGCGGATGTTGAACCAACCTTGCAGCCCTGGAATAAATCCCACTTGGTCGTGGTGAATAAACCTTTTAATGTACTGTTGGATCCTATTGGCCAGTATTTTGGTGAGAATTTTCGCATCTGTGTTCATCAAGGATATTGGTCTGTAATTCTCTTTTTTGGTGGGATCCTTGTCTGGTTTTGGGATCAAGGTGATGCTGGCCTCATAGAATGAGTTTGGAAGTTTTCCTTCCATTTCTATTTTTTGGAACAGTTTCAGGAGAATAGGAATTAATTCTTCTTTAAATGTTTGGTAAAATTCCCCTGGGAAGCCGTCTGGTCCTGGACTTTTGTTTGTTTGGAGATTTTTGATGACTGTTTCAATCTCCTTACTGGTTATGGGTCTGTTCAGGTTATCTATTTCTTCCTGGTTCAGTTGTGGTAGTTTATACATCTCTAGAAATGTATCCATTTCTTCCAGGTTGTCAAATTTGTTGCCATAGAGTTGCTCGTAGTATGTTCTTATAATTGTTTGTATTTCTTTGGTGTTGGTTGTGATCTCTCCTCTTTCATTCATGATTTTATTTATTTGCGTCCTTTCTCTTTTCTTTTTGATAAGTCTGGCCAGGGGCTTATCAATCTTATTAATTCTTTCAAAGAACCAGCTCCTAGTTTTGTTGATTTGTTCTATTGTTTTTTTAGTTTCTATTTCATTGATTTCTGCTCTGATCTTTATGATTTCTCTTCTCCTGCTGGGTTTAGGCTTTCTTTGTTGTTCTCTCTCCAGCTCCTTTAGGTGTAGGGTTAGGTTGTGTATTTGAGACCTTTCTTGTTTCTTGAGAAAGGCTTGCACTGCTATATATTTTCCTCTCAGGACTGCCTTTGTTGTGTCCCACAGATTTTGAACTGTTGTGTTTTCATTATCATTTGTTTCCATGAATTTTTTCAATTCTTCTTTAATTTCCTGGTTGACCCATTCATTTTTTAGAAGGATGCTGCTTAGTCTCCATGTATTTGCGTTCTTTCCAAATTTCCTCTTGTGATTGAGTTCGAGCTTCAGAGCATTGTGGTCTGAAAATAGGCAGGGAATGATCTCGATCTTTTGGTACCGATTGAGACCTGATTTATGACCCAGGATGTGGTCTATTCTGGAGAATGTTCCATGTGCACTAGAGAAGAATGTATATTCTGTTGCTTTGGGATGGAATGTTCTGAATATATCTGTGATGTCCATCTGGTCCAGTGTGTCATTTAAGGCCTTTATTTCCTTGTTGATCTTTTGCTTAGATGATCTGTCCATTTCAGTGAGGGGAGTGTTAAAGTCCCCTGCTATTATTGTATTACTGTCGATGTATTTCTTTGATTTTGTTATTAATTGGTTTATATAGTTGGCTGCTCCCATGTTAGGGGCATAGATATTTAAGATTGTTAGATCTTCTTGTTGGACAGACCCTTTGAGTATGATATAGTGTCCTTCCTCATCTCTTATTATAGTCTTTGGCTTAAAATCTAATTGATCTGATATAAGGATTGCCACCCCAGCTTTCTTCTGATGTCCATTAGCATGGTACATTGTTTTCCACCCCCTCACTTTAAATCTGGAGGTGTCTTCGGGTCTAAAATGAGTTTCTTGTAGGCAGCATATGGATGGGTTTTGTTTTTTTATCCATTCTGATACCCTGTGTCTTTTGATTGGGGCATTGAGCCCATTAACATTCAGGGTAACTATTGAGAGATATGAATTTAGTGCCATTGTATTGCCTGTAAGATGATTGTTACTGTATATTGTTTCTGTTTCTTTCTGATCTACTACTTTTAGGGTCTCTCTTTGCTTAGAGGACCCCTTTCAATATTTCCTGTAGAGCTGGTTTGGTGTTTGCAAATTCTTTCAGCTTTTGTTTGTCCTGGAAGCTCTTTATCTCTCCTTCTATTTTCAATGATAGCCTAGCCGGATATAGTATTCTTGGCTGCATGTTTTTCTCGTTTAGTGCTCTGAATATATCATGCCAGTTCTTTCTGGCCTGCCAGGTCTCTGTGGATAGGTCCACTGCCAATCTAATGTTTTTACCCTTGTATGTTACAGACTTCTTTTCCCGGGCTGCTTTCAGGATTTTCTCTTTGTCGCTAAGACTTGTAAATTTTACTATCAGGTGACGAGGTGTGGACCTATTTTTATTGATTTTGAGGGGCGTTCTTAGCATCTCCTGGATTTTGATGTTTGTTCCCTTTGCCATATTAGGGAAATTCTCTCCAATAATTGTCTCCAATATACCTTCTGCTCCCCTCTCTCTTTCTTCTTCTTCTGGAATCCCAATTATTCTAATGTTGTGTCGTCTTATGGTGTCACTTATCTCTCGAATCCTCTCCTCGTGTTCCAGTAGTTGTTTGTCTCTCTTTTGCTCAGCTTCTTTATTCTCTGTCATTTGGTCTTCTATGTCACTAATTCTTTCTTCTGCCTCATTTATCCTGGCAGTGAGAGCTTCCATTTTTGATTGCACCTCATGAATAGCTTTTTTGATTTCAACTTGGTTAGATTTTAGTTCTTTTATTTCTCCAGAAAGGGCTTTTATCTCTCCGGAGAGGGTTTCTCTAATATCTTCTATGCCTTTTTCGAGCCCGGCTAGAACCTTGAGAATTGTCATTCTGAACTCTAGATCTGTCATGCTACCTATGTCTGTATTGATTAGGTCTCCAGCCTTCGGTACGGCCTCTTGTTCTTTTTTTTGAGGTGAGTTTTTCCGCCTTGTCATTTTGTCCAGGTAGGATTTGCTTTCTCCTGCTGTGGAATTCCGCTGTTCTTGGTGACTGAAGTTGGTTTTGGATGGTTTCTTGTTGATCTTCTGGGGGAGGGGCCTGTTGTAGTGATTCTCAAGTGTCTTTGCCGCAGGCGGAATTGCACCGCCCTTGCCAGGGGCCGGGCTAAGTAATCCGCTCGGGTTCGCTTTCGGGAGCTTTTGTTCCCTGAGCGCTTTCCGTAGAGTTCCGGAGGACGGGAATGAAGATGGCGGCCTCCCAATCTCTCGGCCCAGAGGAGCCGAGAGCTTGGGGTTCCGCTCCTTAGTGCGCTCTCAGAGCAAAGCGCCCAATAGCCCCGCCTCCCTGGCTTGCGGTCGCGCCTCGAGGAAAGCAGTCAATTGTTGGAGCTGGAGAAAAGCGCCAGGTCGCTTTTGTCTCCGTGGCCTCCGGCCGCGCTCCGAGCCCACCCAGCCTGCGACCGGCACAAGGTAACCCCGGGCTTAGAGCTCACTCCTCGGCTTTGTCGCTATAGCCGGCTTCCCCGCTCTAATACCTGCGAGCTCTGCGGCACTCAGACACCCCCAGTCCTTCTGTGACCCCGCGGGTCCTGGGGTTATGCTGACCCCGCCTGGGTTTCCCCCCAGTTTAGCCTCTGGAGCGATGTCTCCCAGTGGAGCCGACTTTTAAAAGTCCCGGTTTTGTGCTCCGTCGCTCCGCCGCTTGCCGGGTGCCGGCCCCTCCCCCCGGGGTCTATCTTCCCGTCGCTTTGGATTCACTTCTCCGCAGGTCCTACCTTTCAGAAAGTGATCGATTTTCTGTTTCTGGGATTGTTGCTCTTCTTCTCTTCGATTTCCCGTTGGATTTATAGGTGTTCACAATGGTTAGATAAGCTATCTAGCTGATCTCCTGCTACCCGATGTCGTCTCAGCCTGCTACTTCTCCGCCATCTTGACTCCTCCCTCCTGGACCTCAAATGCCTTTTAAATTAGACTTTGTTCGTTAAATTTTTTCCCAAAGTTTGCTGATCAGCCATTATTAAAATATTAAAAATTTTTTATCTCATGGTAAGTAAAATCAAATAAAAATATGTTTAAGTATGTGAGCTACCATAGAATGAATGCTACTTCTAAGATTGTAAGTTGATGATTTTGCATAAAATAATGCTAATTTGGATGCATGAATTCTGCTGTTTTCATTGAAAAATCAATTACTTTAAAGATACCTCTTTGTTCTCTATTAAGTCAATTCACTATTAAACATAATTCAGAAACATAGCTTCAGAGAGGCCCTTTTTAAAAAAGATTTATTTGTTTATTTGAGAGAGACCACGGTGTGGGGAGGGGCAGAGGGAGAGGGAGAATCTCAAGCAGACTCCCTGCTGAGCATAGAGCCCTCCCCACCAACCCCAATGTGAGGCTTAATCTCATGACCTTAAGATCCTGACCTAAACTGAAATCAAGAGTCAGACACTTAACCGATTAAGCCATCCAGGCACCCCTGGAGGGCCATTTTTGAAATGGCAGAGTGAGGACCTTTGAAACCTCACTTCTTCACAAAAGCAATGAAGAATACTGGCAAAAATGGTCAAAGTCAACATATTTCAGAACTCTAGAAATTAACCAAAGACTTGCAGAAAAAAAAATGGATGGATCTCAGTAACAGTAATTTCTGTGGTATTTTGACTTGTCCTCCTTGTATCCCCTTCTCCCCAGATCCATAGTAGCCTAGAAAGTCAGTAGTCACAGGACCATTATAACTGTGAAACCAGAAAGTTAGTTAGCAGGCAGCTAAGGGGAAGAGTAGATTTAGAGCTGCCTTCAAAGCCCTATGTGGATTAGATAATTTTCACTATTTGACCTGTCTGGTAGCAATATGGAAAGCTCTATTCAAAGGACTTGTCTTTATTTGACCTGACTTAGAGCCTGGCTCTGTAGCACAATGGATAGCACATTGGACTTCTATTTGACCTGACTTAGAGCTTTTCAGTGGGAAAGAACAAACTTCAGGGAGTTTATAGAGAATGATCAGCAGCAATTGTTTAAAACATTTCAGGTGCTTGAGTCCGTGGTACTAGTTGGAGAAACAAGAAGTTGGCCTAAGACTTTAAAAGAAAAATATGGAAAATAAGATTTTTTAGGAGCTTTGTAAAGCTCTCATATATTTCTGGGGATCTCAAAGTCCGAACATGTATAAGGCTGTGGGCTTTGCTCTCACTTGGCCCAACTTGATGATGTGAATGAGTAGGAACTGAAGGCTAAAACAGAGTTTTGAAGTGCCAAAACATTGAAGGCACACACATACACACACACCCCCTCTTACCAAAGGGGAGACATTGATTCAAGGCATTTAAGAAAATATTTGTCCAAACATTAGCTGAACACTAAGCAGGTACTTCAGTAATTGTATGCAAGGATACAGACTTTACATAATTAGTCCAGGAAAGTCATTAAAACAGCAGCAGCAACAAAAACAAAAAATGTGAATGATCTCCAGAATTACCACATTATGTTATTTAAAATGTACAGTTTTTAAAAATAATTATGATAAATGTAAAGAAACAGTAAAATAAAGACCATACATAAGGGGAGCAACAGTCAATAGAAACAGTCCCAGAGGATGGCCAGATGCTGACCTTTTAGATGAAAACTTCAAGTCAGCTAATTTAAAGATGTGTAAAGAACTAAAGGAAGCTATACCTAAAAACTAAGGAAAAGTATGAGAAAAATGTCTTGCTAAATAGAGATTATAATTAAAGAGATAGAAATTACAAAAAACAAACTAAATAGAAATTCTGGAGTTAAGTAGCCCAGTGACTAAAATAAAATTAAAAAGTCATTAGAGGGGCAAGAGAAGATTTCAGCAGTCAGAAGAATGAGTCAACCAAGTTGAAGATAGGTCAATTGAGATTATCCAGTCTGAGGAACAGAGAGTGAAAAGTATCAAGGACAAGGAACAGAGCTTCGGAGAACTATGGGACAACATCAGATGTACTAGTGTATGCATAATGGGAGTTCCAGAAAGAGGAGAGAAAGTAGCAGAGATTATTTGAAGAAAAATTTCCAAATTTGGTGGAAAATATCAATCTACACAAGCAAGAAGATCTACAAACCCTAAGTAATATAAACTCAAAGAGATCCATACCTAGACACATCGTAGATGAGTTGTTGATAGCCAAATTCAAGAGAGAACTGGAAAGCAGCAAGAGGAAAATTACTCATGTGCAATGGATCCTTAGTAAGATTAATAGCTACTTCTCATTAGAAACCATGAAGGCCAGAAAGAAGTGGGTGACATATTTAAAGTACTGAAAGATAAAGAATGTCAACCAAGAAGTCTATATTCAGCAAAACTATCTTTCAAAAATTAAGGAGGAATCAAGATATTTCCAAATAAACAAAGATGAAGAGAATATGTTGCTAGCTGACTTGCTCTACAACAAATACTAAAGAGAATATTTCAGGGTGGAATAGAAAGACAATAGATAGTAACCTAGATGTGTACAAGGAAACAAAGAGCACCAGTAAATGTAACTACAAAGGAAAAGGTGAAAGTTTTAATGTAATTGCATTTTTGAGGGGTTAATTCTTCTTATCTGATTTAAAAGACAACAGCACAAGTAAAGGCAGGTCTTATTTTTCCCACAAACTCTTCTCTCTTATTTTATTTGTATTTCCACAATTATTTTACCTTTGGAGTTATGGTGAGTAAATGTAGTTCCATCTTCTAGCTGCACTGCCTGACCATACTCTAAGTGCAAAGTAGTTCTCTGCTCAAGAACAGTATGTAAATTTACATGCCATGTCTTCTAAGTAGGTTCTGATAGCTCAGCAACAAGAGTCAATAAACCATTAAACATATCATGAAAACCTAAAAATAAAACAGTTGCTTGGAGTAATAATTATACAGTTATAATGTATAAAGATGTAATTTGTGTCAATAATGTAAGAGCTAAAACCATGAAACTCTTGAAAGAAAACATAGAAGCAGATTTATGTGATCTTGGGCTAAGTAATTGTTTTTTAACATGACATTAAAATCACAAGTGACAAAACAAAAAAAGTATGTAAAATGGACTCCATCAAAATTTAAAGCCTTAGTGTTTGTAGGAGGAGGCCATTGAGAGGACACAACTATTAGTTGACCCTTAAGCTGGACTCAGGCAATTGGAGGCTCTTTACTCCCTTTCCTGTGCTTGCAGTGTGCTTTTTGCTTGCCTTTCCCATACTGCAAGCACCCTAAAACATAGCCTTGAGATACTAATGTGGTGTTGACAATACTTGGACAGTATATATGACGGGACTCAAAATTAAAGCCTCTATATGAACTTTTACATAGGCAGGCGGGTTTGGAGATTTACTTGTCTTGTGGCCACCCAAGGCAAGCCTTGTAAGTGAGTTCCCTTGCTTATTAAAACCACCACCTACCTTCTGAAGTGGTCTGCTTCTTTCTTCTGTCTCCTCTGGCTCTCTGTGTGTGGGGCCAGTTTGTGAGCTAGTTTGTGAGCCAGCCAGGAGACTGAAAAATAGGCCTTGGGAAAGAGACATCTGCAGGGGAGATCCTGAGTTGGCCATCAACCTCTTTGTGGGGAGGGGTGGCTCATATGTTAGATGCTGGTGGATCATTGTGTGAGTACAGGAACTTCCTAAAAATGCTGGATTGTTTAATGAGGTTGTTTTATAAACTGCACTGTGGTAAAGAAAAGAAACAAATGGCTGCTGAATGGGCTGACCTTTACTAGGGGCAATTTGGCTGCCTGCCGGTGCCTAACTAGAGGCTAAAGCTCAAGTTAGAAAGCTGAGAGAAGAGCTGAAGTTAGAGAAGGATATGCAGTTGTCCACTCCTCCATTATTTTCAGGGCTGGCAGGGTCGGAGAGCAGAATGATAAGTTGGAGACCATAGCATGCCATTTTGCAAAGCAAGGAGAGCTCAGGCTGTTGCAGATCAAGTTTTGAGTGCTTGTAACAAAGCCTGATTAGGATGCTAATAGGTAGAATCCCTGGGAAAGTGACAAGAGCAAAGAGGGAGGATATTGTGGTGATTGACAATGAAATGGATAGTGTGCTTTATGCTGGGTGAGCCTTACTATAGCTGACATCATTTTCAACAGTGAAAGTCTGAAAGTTTTCCCTCTAACATCAGGTACAAGACAAGGATGCCTATTCTTATCACTCCTATTCAACATAGTACTATAAGTCCTGGCCAAGGAATTAGGTAAAAAAAAGAAATAAAAGTCATCCAAAATGGAAAAGAAGAAGTAAAACTTTCTGTTTGCAGATGATATGATCTTATATATAGAAAATCCTAAGGGCTGCAGTAAAATCTAATTCAACTACTAAACAAATTCACTAAAGTAGCAGGATACACAAAAATATACAAAATTTAGTTGCATTTCTATACACTAAGACTGAACTATGTGAAAAAGAAAGAGAACAGTCGCACTTAAAATAGCATCAAAAACAATAAATTCTTAGTTCATGTATTAGAAGAATTCCTGTTGCTAAAATGTTCATACTGCCTGTATCCATCTATAAAATTAATGCAATACCTATAAAAATTCCAATGAAATTAAACAGAAACAGAAAAAAAAATTTAAAATTTAGAGTGGAATCTACCCCTCCCCCCAACATAGCTCATGCAATCCTGAGGAAGAACAAAACTGGAGGTATCACACTTCCTGATTTCAAACATTGTTATTAAGTTATTGTAGTCAAAATGGTATGATACTGGCATAAAGACAGATACATTCAAGAGCTTAGAAATAAACATATGCATATATGGTCAATATTTGACAAGGAAATCAAGAATACTCATGGGCAAAGGACAGTCTCTTCACTAAAGAGTTCTGGAAAAACTGATTATTCATATGGAGAAGAATTAAATTGGAGCCCTATCTTATACCACTTACAAAAATTAACTTGAAATGGATTAAATGCTTAATCATAAGGCCTGTAACTAAAACCCCTAGAACGAAACATAGGGGAAAATCTCCTAGACATTGGTTTTGGCAATGACTTTTTTGGATATGACACCAAAAGTGCAAGCAACAAAGGCAAAAATTAACAAGTAGGACTACATCTGACTAAAAACATTTGCACAGCAAAAGAAGCTATCAACAAAATGAAAATCAACCTGTATGGAATGGGGGAAGAATTTGCACACCATTTATCTGTTAAGGGGTTAACCTCCAAATGTATGAATAACTCCTACAACTCAATAGCAAAAACCAAATAATCCAATTAAAAATGGATAGAGGATCTGAATAGACTTTTTTTTTCCCAAAGAAGGCATAGAAATGGCCAAAAGGTACATTAAAAGGTATTGAACATCACTAATTATCAAGAAAATGCAACTCAAAACCACAGTGAGGTATTTCCTCACACCTGTTAGAATGGCTGTTATCAAATAAGCATGAGATAATAAATGTTGACAAATATATGGGAGAAAAAGAATTATGTACTATTGGCAGTATGTAAATTAGTACAGCTAGTACTGAAAATAGTATGGAGGTTCTTAAAAAAGTTTAAGTAAAACTATCCTATGATGTAGCAATACCACTTCTTAGTATGTATCTGAAGGAATGGAAATTACTCTCTCAAAGGGATAGCTCCACTCCCATGTTTATTGCTGTGTTATTTATAGTAGCCAAGACATGAAAACAACCTAAATGTCTGTTGATGGATGATGGATAAAGGAACTGTGATATATATATCACAGTTCCTTTATATTTTTTTATATATATACATATATGTATAATTATATATATTTATTATATATTATATATTACATAATATATATTATATATATACATATGTGTGTGTGTGTGTGTGTATATATATATAAATGGCCTATTATGCCACATTATATATATTTGAGATCTCTCCTCTCTCTCTCTCTCTCTCTATATATATATATATATAATGGCATATTATGCAGCCATGAAAAGAAGGAAATCCTGCCTCTCATATCAACACGGATGGATGTGAGGGCATTTTATTGAGTGAAAGAAGTCAGATAGAGAAAGACAAATATTATATTACCTCATTTATATGTGAAATTTTAAAACACTAACTCATAGAAATAAAGAGTAAAATTGTGGTTGCCAGGGACTTGTTCCCAGGTGAGGGAAATAGGGAAAGTTTATCAAAGAGCACAAACTTCCCATTACAAGATGAATAAGATCTAGAGATCTAATATACAGCAAGGTGGTTGTAGTTAACAAATACTGTATTATATACTGGACAGTTGCTAAGAGTATAGATCCTAAATGTTTTGAACATACACATATGCTTGCATGTGTGCACACACATGTGGTAATTATGCGAGGGTATAGAGGAATTAACTAAACTTACTGTAGTAACCATTTTGCAATATATATGTGTAGCATCATTATGTTGTATACCTTAAACTTATACAAAGTTGCATGTCAATTATATATAAATAAAGTGGGTGAAAACCCTGTATAATTAAACTCATTTGTCCAAAGAAGATGTACAAATGGTCAATAAATTCATAAGATCCTCAGCACCATTAGTAATTAGCAAAATGCAGATCAAAACCGCAATGAGTTGCCACTCATGGTTGGTTACAATATCCACTCATGGATGGTTACAATAAAAAAGACAGACAAATAATAAGTGTTGACAAAGATATGGAGAAAATGGAATTCTCCTACATTACTGGTGGAATTGTAAAATCATGAAGCCACTTTGGAAAACAAGTGTTTTCTCAAAATGAGTAACATTAAGACCAATTTGTCCCAGTGGTTCCAATCCCAGCTATATACCAAAAAGAAATAAAAAAATGTCCACACATAAACTTGTATATGAATGTTAAGAGTAACATTAATCATAATAGTCAAAAAGTGGGAAAAAGTCCAATGTCCATCAGCTGAATAATTAATAAATAAAACATGGTACATCCATACAATGGAATATAATTTGGCAATAAAAAAGGAATAAAAAGAAAGCACTGATAACTGCTACAATATGTATACATGTTGAAATATCTAAAGTGAAAGAAGTCAGTCATAAAAGACCAAATACTATATAATTTCATCTATATAAAATGTCCAGAATGGGCAAATCTGTACAGACAGAAAGTAGATTTGTGTTTGCTAGGGGTTGTGGGGAGTTGTAAATGGTGAGTGACTACCAGAGGATGCAGGGTTTCTTTGTGGCGTGATGAAATTTTTCAAAAACAGTGGTGATGAGTACACACAGCTTTGTGAATGTACTTAAACCCTAAGAGGGGCACCTGGGTGGCTCAGTTGATTAAGCATCTGACTCTTGATTTCAGCTCAGGTCATAATCTCAGGGTTGTGAGACTGAGCCCTGTGTCAGGCTCCCCACTCAGAGCAGAGTCTGCTTGTCTCTCTGCTCTTCCTCCCACTTCCACACACTCTCTCTCAAATAAATAAATCTTAAGAAAACCCCAATGAATTGTCCACTTTAAAAACATGAATCTTATGTGACTTGTGTATCTGTACAGCTGTTACTAAAAAAGACCCCATAACTATAGATATTTTTCAACTTTATTTATTTAATTTTTTACATTGAGTCAGTAAATAAGATCTGATACTAATTTCTGGGAAATCTCAGAAGCTTACATATTTTTTCTTAGTATAACAAAATACAAATTACATACCCTATCTGCCTTTATATGCATAGATATTAATATTGTTTCATTATTATTAGCATCTTAATTTTGCCATTCTTCCTACATTCTCAGTCCCAATTAAGAGTGTCACTGTCCTCCCAGATGTTCAATCTAGAAACCTGAAATCCAACAAGAGTGAATGTCAAAGCAGAAAAATTTCTTCCTCGTCAATGTCTCAATTCTGCCCCTTACTCCCATTCTCTTTCTTTTTTGAAACTTCCTCATCTCTTTCCAAAATGTTGCAGTAACTTCTTTATATAATTTGCTACCTTTCATTTCTGTTTTCTTTAATCCATCCTTCTACATGAAATCAGTTATGTCACCATCTTGCTGATAAAAAGTCTCACCATTTTTGGCTTAGAATTGAAGGCCACTTGCAACTTAACCCAGGTTTTTGCCTTTGCTCATGGGTTCTCTTTCTCTCTCTCCCCTTTCCTTACTTAATCATATTATTTAATTCTTCATGACAAAACAGTATATAAAAGCCTACTTTGTATTTTCAGTAGGGATGGAAAGATGGATTTTTTCACTTTCTTCTCGCAATACATTTTCTAAAACTTATCTTTTACTTAGGCTCAGTTTACTCAAAGAAGTATTTCCCTTTGTTGAATAGCACCGCCTTCTCCTGCCACCTCCAAAAGACACCTTCTGGTTAAATTTCAGTACTCATTGAATCTAACTCAAAGGTGGTTCTAAGCATTACATGAGTTAATATATATATAAACTCTTCAGTACAAAGCCTGTATTAAATGTTAGCTTCTCCTTTTCTCTTTTCTTCATTCTCTTCATTCTCCTCTTCCACCTTCTCGTCCTCTAATTTATTAAAATTCTTTTCTTATGTAGGGCCTGGATCTAATATTACTTCTTTTGAGAAGCCCTTTCCCACAAACTACCTCCCATGCATCCTACTATCATTTGTGTTCCGATGGTAGTATACAGAAGGAGATTATTTATCATGACTTAACTGATTATGTTAGTACCTTTGTATTTCTCTCCACAGCTAGACTTTGATTTCCTTGAAAAGAAAGAAAATTTTTGTATGGTTAAAATTAGCAGTGTCTGGCATATAGTAGGGGTTCAATATATGGTTCCTAAATTTCAGTTTAAAATAATTTTGGATCAAGTTGCTTAAAAATAGGGTGAGATTATTTTTAAGAGAAAACATGAGTTAAAAATGATAGTTTTCCTCTTTAGGTAATTATACAAAAACTGTATTTGTGTCATAGCTCTGACACATAGCTTTTAAGCAAAATTTTAAGACTTTTTTTATTAGCTGCAGTGATAGGTAGTTATCTTCATATCATCATATGGATCTAGCATAAAGTCTTATATGATGTAGTGAATAGCCGATATTTATTTGATAGATGAATGGATGAATGAATGAATAAATACTGTGAAAGTATAATTCAAAGATCTTTTTCTCTAGAAATGATTATCCTTTTATATTGCAAGTATCCTCTGAAAAAATAAGATAAATTGAATTTGGTTCATTTTTCCAGTGGGATATTTATATTCATAAATAAATGATTTGATTATATATCGATTTTTCATGATTAATAATTTAATAGTGAATGATTTTCTTATTAGATACTTTTTCCATGCTATATTACATAAATGACAGTAACAATCTATGAAATTGAAGTATATTGGAAAAGTAATTTTTATACCAAATAAACCATTAATAAGGAGTCCCTACTGAATTATATTTTAAAATATCTGCAAATTGTAAAGCATTACACATATTAGAAAAAAATTAGTTTGAGTATAGAAGCAGTGGTACACATTTTTTCTGACCTATTGGTTTTTTCTTAAGCTTTGCAATGAAATAAATTTTCCTAGCCAATCAGAAGTGTAAATAAAGAGCACTCTAGGTGCCTATATATTTTACATTTAGCCAGGATGCTGCACAAGGAAAACAAAAGGACTTACTACTGAATCAAAGTGATTAAATGTAACAATACATAGATTAGGCAACAGATAACCTATTAGGCAGAGAGAATGCTTCAGTGAACATTTTTGTTAGAAAGTAAATTTTCAAATGTTAAACTATTCTTCATTGCTGCTATTGGTCTATTTATTTAGTTCAGTCTTGCTATTTGGTTAAGATCATCTTTGGAGTAAAATGTATTTGACAGGCTTCCCATTTCTTCTAAAAGTATAAAGATGAACTGAAATTGGTAATGGAAGAAAAAAGCAAAAAAATGGTGAAGGGAGGATAATGTTGAAAATGTGAAAAGTGAAAATGTGTAAAATTGGTATGCTTTTATAATAAGACATTATTTAACATATTATTTATACAACAGTCATGTCATAGCAAGTTTTGGAGAACTTTTATAAATGTTACCAATGAAGGGGTGCCTGGGTGGCTCAGTTAGTTAAGCCTCTGACTCTTGGTTTTGGCTCGGGTCGTGATCACAGGGTCCTAAAATCAGCCGATCCAGCTCCACGCTTAGTATGGAGTCTGCTTGACTTTCTTTTTCTCTTCCTCTGCCCCTCCCCACCGCTTGTGTGCCTGCATGTGCACACAGGCATGTGTGCTCTCTCTCTCAAATAAATAAATAAAATCCTTAAAAAAGTGTTGTCAATGAGTGAAATTGTTTTTGCCTTTTTCTCTTTCACTCTCACCTCTTCTTATTTTTTATTTACTTGTTTTCGTCCTACTCCTACCACCTCTCTCAGGCATCTTATAAGCATAGTAGGTGAAAGAGCATTAAGTAAAAAATTTGAGCAAGTTATATAATCATTTGGCGTTCTTAGATGTTTAATTAGGAGGTAATATTTAATGACTTTATAGGTTTTTTTCCAAGTTTAAAGGTAATCTACTAACAGACTGATCCTAGTTTCAAGAAGTCTTGGTGTTGCTTAGACTCTAGGTTTAACAATTGATTCAACATATTTCATGTGCAATATAGATACCCAGGATTGCCATTTATTTAGTATAGATCCCACATGTCAGCTTTTCTAATTACTGCCCCTGAATCAAACAATTCAGGGCTCAACACCTCACTGCATTCTCCAGAAAAACTTACATTCAAAACCCTGGGTAAGTAATGTCAATTTTATTGAAAATTATTTAGGAGGTATGGTTTACCTTGCATAATTTCTAATAAACTATAAATGGGCCTCTACTTATAGTGGTTCAACTTGGAATTTTCTGATTTTACAATGTGAGAAAGCAAATGCATTCAATAAAAACTGTACTTTGAAATTTAAAAATTTTTTTGAGGGGGTTGCAATTTTATTTTTATTTTTTATTTTTTAATTAAAAGTAATTTACATACAATATTGTATTAGTTTTAAGTGTACAAAATAGTGATTTGATATTTATATATATTTATGAAATGGTCACTGAATAAATCTAGTTATTCTCTCTCACCACAGAAAGTTGTTACAATATTATTGAGTGTATCACTCATGCTGTACATTACATCCCTATGTCATCTTTATCTTATAACTAGAAGATTGTACCTCTTAATCCCATCCATCTATTTTGTACATCTCTCTATCCCCCCTCCCTTGGCAATTATCAGTTTGTTTTCTACATATTTGAGTCCCTTTCTGTTTTGTTTTGTTTGTTCACTTGTTTTATTTATTATATTCTACATACATTATTTATCTTTCTGTGACTTACTACACTTAGCAGAATACCATCTAGGTCTATTCATGATGTTGTAAATGGCAAGTTCTCTTTCTTTTTTTTAATGGCTGAGTAATATTCCATTGCATATATATATAGCACACCTTTTTAAATCCATTTCTCTGTTGATGGACATTTAGGTTACTTCCACATCTTGGGTATTGTAAATAATGCTGTGATGAACATGGGACTTCATGTGTCTTTTCAAATAGGTGTTTTCATTTTCATTGGTTAAATACTTAGAAGTAGAATTGCTCTGTTATATGGTAGATCTTTTTAAAATTTTCTGAGAAAACTTCATGCTGTTTTTGTAGTGGCTATACCAATTTCTATGCTGCCAACAGTGTATGAAGTTTCCCTTTTTTTAACATACTCCTCTACTCTTGTTATTTTATGCCCGTTTGATAAGAGCCGATCTAATAGGTATGAGGAAATAGCTTATTGTGGTTTTGATTTGCATTACCCTAGTGGTTAGTGGGGTTGAGCATCTTTTCATGTGTCTGTTGGGGATCTGTGTATCTTTTTTGGAAAAAAATATAATAGGTCTTTTACCCAGTTTAAAAAAATTGGTTTCTTTGTTTTTAGATCTTAAATTATATGAGTTCTTTATGTATTTTTGATGTTAACCCCCATTGGATGTATTTGCTAACATCTTTTTTTCATTTAGCATGTTGCTTGTTCGTTTTTGTAGATAGTTTTCTTTGTTGTGAAAAATTTTTTAGTTTGATGTAATTCTATTAGTTTATGTTTGCTCTTATTTTCTTTCCCTTTGGAGACAGATAAAAATAAAATATTGCCAAAACCAAGAGTTTACTGCCTATGTTCTCTTCAAGGAATTTTATGACTTCAGGTCTTAGATTTGTCTTTAATCCATCTTGGCTTTATTTTTTTAATTTTTAAGAAATTTATTATTTTTTAATTTTAAAAAATTAACATATAATGTATTATTTGTCCCAGGGATACAGGTCTGTGAATCGTCAGGCTGACACAATTCACAGAACTCACCATAGCACATAGCCTCCCCAGTGGCCATAACCCAACCACCCTCTCCATACCCTCCTCCTCCTGGCAACCCTCAGTTTGTTTTGTGAGGTTAAGAGTCTCTTATGGTTGGTCTCCCTCCTGATACTGTCTTGTTTCATTTTTTCCTTCCCTAACCCCCAGACCCCACACTTTGCCTCTCAAATTTCTCCTATCAGGGAGATCATATGACAATTGTCCTTCTCTGATTGACTTATTTCACTGAGCTTAATACCCTTTAGTTCCATCCACGTCATTGCAAATGGAAAAATTTCATTTCCTTTGATGACTGCATAGTATTCCATTGTATATATATACCACATCTTCTTTATCCATTCATCTATTGATGAACATCTAGGTTCTTTCCATAGTTTGGTTATTGTGGACGTTGCTGCTATGAACATTGGGGTGCATGTACCTCTTTGGATCACTACATTCATATCTTTAGGGTAATATAGAACTTGGATACTAGCCCTTTATCTGATATGCCATTTGCAAATATCTTCTCCATTCTGTCAGTTGTCTTTTGGTTTTGTTGACTGTTTCCTTTGCTGTGCAAAAGCTTTTGATCTTGATGAAGTCCCCATAGTTCATTGCCCTTGCTTTCCTTGCCTTTGGTGATGTTTCTAGGAAGAAGTTGCTGCAGCTGAGGTTGAAGAGGTTGCTGCCTGTGTTCTCCACAAGGATTTTGATGGATTCCTTTCTCACATTGAGGTCTTTCATCCATTTTGAGTCGATTTTTGTGTGTGGTATAAGGAAATGGTCCAGTTTCATTTTTCAGCATGTGGCTGTCCAATTTTCCCAACACCATTTCTTGAAGAGACTGTCTTTTTTCCATTGGACATTCTTTCCTGCTTTGTCGAATATTAGTTGACCATAGAGTTGCGGGCCTATTTCTGGGTTCCCTATTCTGTTCCATTGGTCTATGTGTCTACTTTTGTGCCAGTATCATACTGTCTTGATGATGACAGCTTTGTAATAGAGCTTGAAGTCTGGAATTGTGATGCCACCAACTTTGGCTTTCTTTTTCAACATTCTTCTGGCTATTCGAGGTCTTTTCTGGTTCCATATAAATTTTAGGATTATTTGTTCCATTTCTTTGAAAGAAATAGATGGGATTTTGATAGGGATTGCATTAAATGTGTAGATTGCTTTGGGTAGCATAGACATTTTCACAATATTTGTTCTTCCAATCCAGGAGCATGGAACATTTTTCCATTTCTTTGTGTCTTCTTCAGTTTCTTTCATGAATACTTTATAGTTTTTTGAGTATAATTCTTTGCCTCTCTAGTTAGGTTTATTCTTAGGTATCTTATGGTTTGGGGTGCAATTGCAAATGGGATCAGCTCCTCAATTTCTCTTTCTTCTGTCTTGTTGTTGGTGTATAGAAATGCAACTGATTTCTGTGCATTGATTTTATATCCTGACACTTCACTGAATTCCTGTACAAGTTCTAGCAGATTTGGAGTGGAGTATTTTGGGTTTTCCACATAAAGTATATCATCTGCAAAGAGTGAGAATTTGACTTCTTCTTTGCAGATTTGGATGCTTTTATTTATTTATTTTTGTTGTTGTTGTCTGATTGCTAACACTAGGACTTCTTGCACTATGTTGAATAGCAGTGGCGATAATGGACATTCCTGCTGTGTTCCTGACCTTAGTGGAAACGCTCTCAGTTTTTCTTCATTGAGAATGATATTTGCTGTGGGTTTTTCCTAGATGGCTTTGATGATATTGAGGTATGTACCCTTTATCCCTACACTATGAAGAGTTTTGATCAAGAAAGGATGCTGTACTTTGTCAAATGCTTTTCAGCATCTATTGATAGTATCATATGGTCCTTGTTCTTTTATTAATGTATTGTATCCCATTGACTGATTTATGGATGTTGAACCAACCTTGCATCCCAGGAATAAATCCCACTTATTCATGGTGAATAATCCTCTCAATATACTGTTGGATCCTATTGGCTAGTATTTCGGTGAGAATTTTCATGTCTGTATTCAAGGATTTTGGTCTGTAATTCTCTTTTTTTGATGGGGTCTTTGTCTGGTTTTGGGATCAAGGCAATGCTGCCCTCAAAGAATGAGTTGATCAGCGGATCTTCTGGGGGAGGGGCCTGTTGTACTGATTCTCAAATGTCTTTGCCCAAGGCGGAATTGCTCCGCCTTTGCCAGGGGCTGGGCTAAGTAATCTGCTCGGGTTGGCTTTCGGGAGCCTCTGTTCCCTGAACACTTTCTGTAGAACTCTGGAGGATGGGAATGAAAATGCAGCCTCCCAATCTCTGGCCTGGAGGAGACATGAGCTTGGGTTCCCACTCCTCAGTGTCCCCTCGGAGAAAAGTGTTCACTCACTCTTGTCCCTCTGGTCTCCGGCTGTGCTCTGGGCTCACCCGGCCTATGACCAAGTGTTTCTGTCTCTGGCACACAGACCTGTTTGGAGTCTCCAAACCCAGAAGATTCCTACTGCACTGTTCTTCTGGTGGAGGAATGTAGGTCTCTGGATCTGCCACTTGTGGGGTCCCTGCTCAAAGAGCAGTGGTCTGACTATGCCACAGATCAGTTTAAGGTAACCACAAGCTGAGAGCTCACTCCTTGGCTCTGTCTCTGTAGTAGGTTTTCCCGCTCTGATACCTGCAAGCTCTGCCACATTCAGACACCCCTGATCCTTCTCTGACCCCGTGGGACGTGAGACCACACTGTCCCCACGAGGGCTCCACCCCCACTTAGCCTCTGGAGCGATGTCCCTCAGTGAAGCAGACTTCTAAAAGTTTGGATTTTGTGCTCCATTGCTCCACCGCTTGCCAGGAGCCGGCCCCTACCCCCACGGCCTATCTTCCCGTTACTTCAGATTCACTTCTTCTCATGTCCTAGCTTTCAGAAAGTGGTCGATTTTCTGTTTCTAGAATTGCTGCTCTTCTTCTCTTTGATCTCCTGTTGGGTTTTTAGGTGTTCAGAATGGTTTGGTAACTATCTAGCTGAACTCCTGAGACCTGATGTCATCTCAAACTGCTAATCCTCCGCCATCTTGAGTCTTCCCCTTGTATTTATTTTTTGGGTATGGTATAAGAAAGGAGTTTAGTATCATTCTTTTGCATATAGCTCTCCATTCTTCATGGCACCATTTATTAAAGAGATTGGCTTTTCCCCCCATTGTTTATTCTTAACTCATTTAGCATAGGTTAATTGACCATGTATGTGTGGGATTATTTCTGGGCTCTCTATAATGTTCCATTGTTCTATCTGTCTATTTTTGTGTCAATACCATACTGTTTTGATTACTATAGCTTTGTAGTATAGTTTGAAGTCTGGGAGGCTCACACCTTTAGCTTTGTTCTAGTTTCTCAAGATTGCTCTGGCTATTTGGGATCTTTTGAAGTTCCATAAAAATTTAAAGATCATTTGCCTTAGTTCTGTGAAAAATGCTACTGGTGTTTTGATAGGACTGCATTAACTTTTTTTTTTTTTTTAAATTTTGGGTAGTATGGACATTTTAACAATATTCTCTCAATACATGAGCATGGTATATCTTTTCATTTATTTATGTTTTCTTCAATTTCTTTCATCATGTGTTATAATTTTTAGAGTATATGTCTTTCATCTCCTTGCTTAAAGATATCCCTCGTTATTTAATTATTTTTGTTACAAATGTAAATGAGATTTTTCCCTTAATTTCTCTTTCTAAAAGTTTATTGTTAGTGTAGAGAAACACAGCAGATTTCTGTATATTGATATTGTGCAACTGTGTGATATCCTGCAACTTTACCAAATTCATTTGTTAGTCTTGATAGTTATTTGTTGGAGGCTTTAGGGTTTTTCCATATGTAGTATCATGTTATTTACATGTACTGATGGTTTTACTTCTTACTTTCCAATTTGGATGCCTTTTATTTCTTTTTCTTGCCTAATTGGTTTGGCTAGGATTACCAATAGTATGTTGAATAAAAGTGGCAAGAGACAGAAATCTTACATTGTTTCTGATCTTAGAGGGAAAGCTTTCAGCTTTTCAACATTGAATATGGTATTGGTTGTACAGTTTTTCAATATGTCCTTTATTATGTTGAGGTATGTTTCATTTATAGCCCCTTTGTTTAGAGGGTTTATCATAAACATATGTTAAATTATCTCAAATGCATTTTTTGCCTCTATAATCATATGATATTTATCTTTTGTTTTGTTAATGTGGTATGTTATGTTTATTAATTTGCACATATTGGACCATCCTTGGATCACTGAGGTAAATCCCATTTGATAATGTGGTATAATCTTTTTTTTTTAATTTTTAAATTTTTTAATAAACATATAATGTATTTTTAGCCCCAGGGGTACAGGTCTGTGAATTGCCAGGTTTACATACCTCACAGCACTCACCATAGCACATACCCTCCCCAGTGTCCATTACTCCACCACCCTCTCCCGACCCCCCTTCCCCCAGTAACCCTCAGTTTGTTTTGTGAGATTAAGAGTCTCTGATGGTTTGTCTCCCTCCTGATCCCATCTTGTTTCATTTATTCTTTCCCTACCCCCCAAACCCCCCACATTGCATCTCCACTTCCTGATATCAGGGAGATCATATGATAGTTGTCTTTCTCCGATTGACTTACTTCACTCAGCATAATACCCTCTAGTTCCATCCATGTCATTGCAAATGGCAAGATTCAATTCTTTTGATGGCTGCATAGTATTCCATTGTATATATATATACCACATCTTCTTTATCCATTCATCTGTTGGTGGAAATCTAGGTTGTTTCCATAGTTTGGCTATTGTGGACATTGCTGCTATAAACATGCGGGTGCATGTGCCCCGTCGGATCACTACGTTTGTATCTTAAGGGTAAATACCTAGTAAAGCAATTGCTGGGTCATAGGGTAGCTCTATTTTCAGTTTTTTGAGGAACTTCCACACTGTTTTCCAGAGTGGTTGCACCAGCTTGCATTCCCACCAACGGTGTAGGAGGGTTCCCCTTTCTCCGCAACCTCGCCAGCATCTGTCATTTCCTGACTTGTTAATTTTAGCCATTCTGACTGGTGTGAGGTGGTATCTCATTGTGGTTTTGATTTGTATTTCCCTGAAACTGAGTGATGTGGAGCATTTTTTCATGTGTCTGTTGGCCATCTGGATGTCTTCTTTGCAGAAATGTCTGTTCATGTCCTCTGACCATTTCTTGATTTGGATTATTTGTTCTTTGGGTGTTGAGTTTGCTAAGCTCTTTATAGATTTTGGATACTAACCCTTTATCTGATATGTCGTTTGCAAATATCTTCTCCCATTCTGTCAGTTGTCTTTTGGTTTTGTTAACTGTTTCCTTTGCTGTGCAAAAGCATTTTTTTTTAAAGATTTTATTTATTTATTTGACGGACAGATCACAAGTAGGCAGAGAGGCAGGCAGAGAGAGAGAAGGGAGGAAGCAGGCTCTGCTGAGCAGAGAGCCTGATGCAGGGCTCAATCCCAGGACCTGGGATCATGACCTGAGCTGAAGGCAGAGGCTTTAACCCACTGAGCCACCCAGGCACCCCCAAAAGCTTTTGATCTTGATGAAATCCCAATAGTTCATTTTTCCCCTTGCTTCCCTTGCCTTTGGCGATGCTCCTAGGAAGAAGTTACTGTGGCTGAGGTCGAAGAGGTTGCTGCCTGTGTTCTCCTCAAGGATTTTGATGGATTCCTTCCTCACATTGAGGTCCTTCATCCATTTTGAGTCTATTTTCATGTGTGGTGTAAGGAAATGGTCCAATTTCATTTTTCTGCATGTGGCTGTCCAATTTTCCCAACACCATTTCTTGAAGAGACTGTCTTTTTTCCATTGGACATTCTTCCTCCTTTTTCGAAGATTATATGACCGTAGAGTTGAAGGTCTATTTCTGGGCTCTCTATTCTGTTCCATTGATCTATGTGTCTGTTTTTGTGCCAGTACCATACTGTCTTGATGATGACAGCTTTGTAATACAGCTTGAAGTCTGGAATTGTGATGCCACCAACTTTGGCTTTCTTTTTCAATATTCTTTTGGCTAGTCGAGGTCTTTTCTGGTTCCATATAAATTTTAGGATTATTTGTTCCATTTCTTTGAAAGAAATGGATGGGATTTTGATAGGGATTGCATTAAATGTGTAGATTGCTTTAGGTAGCATAGACATTTTCACAATATTTGTTCTTCCAATCCAGGAGCATGGAACATTTTTCCATTTCTTTGTGTCTTCCTCAATTTCCTTCATGAGTGCTTTATAGTTTTCTGAGTATAGATTGTCTCTTTGGATAGGTTTATTCCTAGGTATCTTATGGTTTTGGGTACAATTGTAAATGGGATTTACTCCTTAATTTCTCTTTCTTCTGTCTTGTTCTTAGTGTAAGAAATGCAACTGATTTCTGTGCATTGATTTTATATACTGACAGTTCACTGAATTCCTGTACATGTTCTAGCAGATTTGGAGTGGAGTCTTTTAGGTTTTCCACATATAGTATCATATCATCTGCAAACAGTGAAAGTTTGACTTCTTTGCCGATTTGGATTCCTTTAATTTCTTTTTGTTGTCTGATTGCTGAGGCTAGGACTTCTAGTACTATGTTGAATAGAAGTGGTGACAATGGACATCCCTGCCATGTTCCTGACCTTAGTGGAAAAGCTCTCAGTTTTTCTCCATTGAGAATGATATTTGCGGTGGGTTTTTCATAGATGGCTTTGATAATATTGAGATTTGTGCCTTCTATCCCTACACTTTGAAGAGTTTTAATCAGGAAGGGATGCTGTACTTTGTCAAGTGCTTTTTCAGCATCTATTGAGAGTATCATATGGTTCTTGTTCTTTCTTTTATTAATGTATTGTATCACATTGATTGATTTGTGGATGTTGAATCAATCTTGCAGCCCTGGAATAAATCCTACTTGGTCGTGGTGAATAATCCTTTTAATGTACTGTTGGATCCTATTGGCCAGGATTTTAGTGAGAATTTTCGCATCTGTGTTCATCAAGGATATTGGTCTGTAATTCTCTTTTTTGATGGGATCCTTGTCTGGTTTTAGGATCAAGGTGATGCTGGCATCATAGAATGAGTTTGGAAGTTTTCCTTCCATTTCTATTTTTTGGAACAATTTCAGGAGAATAGGAATTAATTCTTTTTAAATGTTTGGTAGAAATCCCCCAGGAAGCCGTCTGGTCCTGGACTTTTGTTTGTTTGGAGATTTTTGATGACTGTTTCAATCTCCTTACTGGTTATGGGTCTGTTCAGGTTTTCTATTTCTTCCTGGTTCAGTCGTGGTAGTTTATATGTCTCTAGAAACGTATCCATTTCTTCCAGATTGTCAAATTTGTTGGCATAGAGTTGCTCATAGAATGTTCTTATAATTGTTTGTATTTCTTTGGTGTTGGTTGTGACCTCTCCTCTTTCATTCATGATTTTATTTATTTGGGTCCTTTCTCTTTTCTTTTTGATAAGTCTGGCCAGGGGTTTGTCAATCTTATTAATTCTTTCAAAGAACTAGCTCCTAGTTTTGTTGATTTGTTCTATTTTTTTTTTAGTTTCTATTTCATTGATTTTGGCTCTGATCTTTATGATTTCTCTTCTCCTGCTGGGTTTAGGCTTTCTTTGTTGTTCTCTCTCCAGCTCCTTTAGGTGTAGGGTTAGGTTGTATATTTGAGACCTTTCTTGTTTCTTGAGAAAGGCTTGTACGGCTATATACTTTCCTCTCAGGACTGCCTTTGTTGTGTCCCACAGATTTTGAGCCGTTGTGTTTTCATTATCATTTGTTTCCATGAGTTTTTTCAATTCTTCTTTAATTTCCTGGTTGACCCACTCATTTTTTAGAAGGATGCTGTTTAGTCTCCATGTATTTGCGTTCTTTCCAAATTTCCTCTTGTGATTGAGTTCTAGCTTCAGAGCATTGTGGTCTGTAAGTATGCAGGGAATGATCCCAATCTTTTGATACCAGTTGAGACCTGATTTATGACCCAGGATGTGGTCTATTCTGGAGAATGTTCCATGTGCACTAGAGAAGAATGTATATTCTGTTGCTTTGGGATGGAATGTTCTGAATATATCTGTGATGTCCATCTGGTCCAGTGTGTCATTTAAGGCCTTTATTTCCTTGTTGATCTTTTGCTTAGATGATCTGTCCATTTCAGTGAGGGGAGTGTTAAAGTCCCCTGCTATTATTGTATTACTGTCGATGTGTTTCTTTGATTTTGTTATTAATTGGTTTATATAGTTGGCTGCTCCCATGTTGGGGGCATAGATATTTAAGATTGTTAGGTCTTCTTGTTGTACAGACCCTTTGAGTATGATATAGTGTCCTTCGTCATCTCTTATTATAGTCTTTGGCTTAAAATATAATTGATCTGATATAAGGATTGCCACCCCAGCTTTCTTCTGATGTCCATTAACATGGTACATTGTTTTCCACCCCCTCACTTTAAATCTGGAGGTGTCTTCAGGTCTAAAATGAGTTTCTTGTAGGCAGCATATTGATGGTTTTTTTTTTTTTTTTTTTTTTTTTTTTTTTTTTTTCCCATTCTGATACCCTGTGTCTTTTGATTGGGGCATTTAGCCCATTAACATTCAGGGTAACTATTGAGAGATATGAATTTAGTGCCATTATATTGCCTGTAAGATGACTGTTACTGTATATTGTCTCTGTTTCTTTCTGATCTACTACTTTTAGGGTGTCTCTTTGCTTAGAGGACCCCTTTCAATATTTCCTGTAGAGCTGGTTTGGTGTTTGCAAATTCTTTCAGCTTATGTTTGTCCTGGAAGCTCTTTATCTCTCCTTCTATATTCAATAATAGCCTAGCCAGATATAGTATTCTTGGCTGCATGTTTTTCTCATTTAGTGCTCTGAATATATCATGCCAGTTCTTTGTGGCCTGCCATGTCTCTGTGGATAGGTCCACTGCCAATCTAATGTTTTTACCCTTTTATGTTGCAGACTTCTTTTCCCGGTCTGCTTTCAGGATTTTCTCTTTGTCGCTAAGCCTTGTAAATTTTGCTATCAGGTGATGAGGTGTGTACCTATTTTTATTGATTTTGAGGGGCGTTCTTTGCGTCTCCTGGATTTTGATGTTTGTTTCCTTTGCCATATTAGGGAAATTCTCTCCAATAATTCTCTCCAATATACCTTCTGCTCCCCTCTCTCTTTCTTCTTCTTCTGGAATCCCAGTTATTCTAATGTTGTGTCGTCTTATGGTGTCACTTATCTCTCGAATTCTCTCCTCATGGTCCAGTATTCGTTTGTCTCTCTTTTGCTCAGCTTCTTTATTCTCTGTCATTTGGTCTTCTATGTCACTACTTCTTTCTTCTGCCTCATTTATCCTAGTAGTGAGAGCTTCCATTTTTGATTGCCCCTCATTAATAGCTTTTTTGATTTCAACTTGGTTAGCTTTTAGTTCTTTTATTTCTCCAGAAAGGGCTTTTATCTCTCCGGAGAGGGTTTCTCTAATATCTTCTATGCCTTTTTCGAGCCCAGCTAGAACCTTGAGAGTCGTCATTCTGAACTCTAGATCTGTCATATTACCAATGTCCGTATTGATTAGGTCCCTAGCCTTTGGTACTGCCTCTTGTTCTTTTTTTTGTGGTGAGTTTTTCTGTCTTGTCATTTTGTCCAGATAAGATTTGCTTTCTCCTTCTCTAGAATTCCGCTGTTCTTGGTGAGTGAAGTTGGTCTTGGCTGGGTTTCTTGTTGATCTTCTGGGGGAGGGGGCTGTTTAGTGATTCTCAAGTGTCTTTGCCCCAGGCATAATTGCACCGCATTTGCCAGGGGCCAGGCTAAGTAATCTGCTCGGGTTTGCTTTTGGGAGCTTTTGTTCCCTGAGCACTTTCCGTAGAGTTCTGGAGGTTGGGAATGAAGATGGCGGTCTTCCAGTCTCCGGCCCGGAGGAGCCGAGAACTTGGGGTCCCGCTCCTCAGTGCACCCTCAGAGAAAAGCGCCCAACCACCCCGCCTCCCTCGCTTGTGGTCGTGCCTGGAGGAAAGCAGTCAATTGCTGGCACTTGGAGAAAAGCGCCCGATCGCTTCCATCTCTGTGGCCTCCGGCCACGCTCCGAGCCCACCCAGCCTGCGACCGGCTCAAGGTAACCCTGGGCTGAGAGCTCACTCTTCAGCTTTGTCGCTGTAGCCGGCTTCCCCCCTCTAAGACCTGCGAGCTCTGCGGCTCTCAGACATCCCTGGTCCTTCTGTGGCCCTGCGGGACCTGGGGTTATGCTGACCCCTCCTGGGCTTCCCCCTGGTTTAGCCTTTGGAGTGATGTCCCTCAGTGGAGCAGACTTTTAAAAGTCCCGATGTTGTGCTCTGTTGCCCCGCAGCTTGCCGGGAGCCGGCCCCTCCCCCACGGTCTGTCTTCCCGTCTCTTTGGATTCACTTCTCTGTAGGTCCTACCTTTCAGAAGGTGATCGATTTTCTGTTTCTAGAATTATTGCTCTTCTTCTCTTCGATTTCCTGTTGGATTTGTAGGTGTTCACAATGGTTAGATAAGCTATCTAGCTGATCTCCTGCTACCCGATGTCGTCTCAGCCTGCTACTTCTCCGCCATCTTGACTCCCCCCTTCATGCACCACATCTTTATTCATTCATCAGTCCATGGATACTTGGTCTGCTTCCATAGTTTGGCTATTGTAAATAATGCTGCAATAAACACAGGAGTTCATATATCCCTTTGAATTAATGTTTTGTATTTTTTCGGTAAACAACCAGTAGTGTGATTACTGGGTTGGAGGATAGTTCTACTTTTAACTTTTGAGGAACCTCCATACTTTTTTCCAGAATGCCTGCACCAGTTTGCTTTCTCACCAACAGTGGACCAATATTCCTTTTCCCCCACATCCCTTTCAACAATTGTTGTCTCTTGTTGTATTGATTTTAGCCATGTTCCAACAAGTGTGAGATGATAGCTTGTTGTAGTTTTGATTTGTATTTCCCTGATGATCAGTGAGTTTGAATATCTTTTCATGTCTCTGTTGGCCATCCATATGTCTTCTTTGGAGAAATGTCTATTCATGTCTTCTATACATTTCTTAATTGGATTATTTGGTTTTTGCATATTGAGTTGTATCAGCTCTTCATATATTTTGGAAACTAACCCTTTATTGGATATGTCACTTGCAGATACTTTCTCCCATTTTGTAGGTTACCTTTTAGTTTTTCATGATTGTTTCCTTCTCTGTGCAGAAACTTTTTATTTTGATATAGTCCCAAGAGTTTATTTTTGCTTTTGTTTTCCTTGCCTCAGAAGACATAGCGAGGAGGAAATTGCTATAGCCTATGTCAAAGAAGTTACTGCCTGTGTTGCCCTCTAGGATTTTTATGGTTTGAGGTCTCAAATTTATGTCTTCAATCTATTTTGTATTTATTTTCCTCTTTGGTGTAAGATAGTGGCCCAGTTTCATTCTTTTGCTTGTTGCTATCCAGTTTTCCCAACACCGTTTGTTGAAGGGACTGTTTTTAACCCATTGTATATTCATTTTTCCTTTTCTGAAGATTAGTTTGACCATATAATTATGGGCTTATTTCTCAGTTTTCCATTCTGTTCTCTTGATCTGTGTGTCTGTTTTTATGGCAGTATCTTACTATTTAATTACTGCCACTTCGTAATATAACTTGAAATCTGAAATTGTGGTACCTCCAGTTTTGTTTTTCTTTTTCAAGATGGTCTTTGCCTATTTGAAGTCTTTTGTGGTCCATGCAAATTTTAGGATTGTTTGTTCTAGTTCTGTGAAAAATGCTGTTGGTAATTTGATAAGGATTACATTAAATGTGTATATCTCTTAGGTTAGTGTAGACTTTTAACAATATTTGTTCTACCAACGAGTGAGTCTGGAATGTCCTTGCATTTCTTTGTGTCATCTTCAGTTTTTTTCATCAGTGTTCTGCAGTTTTCAGAGTACAGGTCTTTCACTTCTTTGGTTAAGTTTATTCTTAGATACTGTATTGTTTTTGGTGCAAATGTAAATGGGATTGTAAATGGGATTTCTTAACTCCACTTTTTGCTGCTTCATTATTAGTGTATAGGAATGCAGCAGATTTCTGTACGTTGATTTTGTATCCCATGACTTGACTTTACTGAAGTCATTGATCAGTTCTAGTGACTTTTTGGTGGAGTCTTTGGATTTTCTATATATATCATCATGTCATCGGTACAAAGTGAGAGTTTTACTTCTTCCTTGCCAATTCAGATGTGTTTTATTTCTTTTTGTTGTCTGGTTGTTGTGGCTGGAACTTCCAGTACTATTTTGAATGAAAGGGCTGAGCTGAGAATGGACATCCTTGTCTTGTTCCTGACCTTAGTGGAAATGCTGTCAGTTTTTCACCATTGAGTATGAGGTCTGCTGTGGGTTTTTCATTTAAGGCTTTTACTATGTAGAGGTAATTTCCTTCCAGTCCTTCTTTATTTTTATTTTATTTTTTATCATGAATGGGTATTTATAGCAGTATATTTTAAACTGGTGATTGCTTAAGTTTGAATGCATTCTAAAAGTACTACTTTTTTTTTAAGATTTTATTTATTTATTTGACAGACGGAGATCACAGAGAAGCAGGCAGAGAGAGAGGAGGAAGCAGGCTCCCTGCTGAGCAGAGAGCCCAATGCGGGGCTTGATCCCAGGACCCTGGGATCGTGACCTGAGCCGAAGGCAGAGACTTTAACCCACTGACCCACCCAGGCGCCAAAAGTACTACATTTTTGCTAGCTCCCTTCCCCTCCATGATGTTTTAGGTTTTTGATATCATATTTTACATCTTTTTATTTGTGTATTCCTCAACTAATTATTATAGAAGTTGATTTTATTACTTTTGTCTTTTAACCTTTATAGTAGGTTTGTACGTGGTTGATACACAACTATTACTATATGTTTGCCTTTACCAGTGAGATTTTTTAAAAAATGTATTTTCTTATTTCTAGGTATGGTCTTTTCTCCTTAAGGAAGTTGTTTTAATATTTATTGCAAAGTTGGTTTAGTGGTGATGAACTTCTTTAACTTTTATTTGCCTGGAAAACTCTTATCTCCCTCTTTTGAATGATAATCTTGCCCTGTAGATTATTCTTGGTTGTAAGTTTTTGTCCTTCAGTACTTTTAATATATTATACCACTACCTTCTAACCTGCCAGGTTTCTGCTGAAAAAACCAGGAGATAGTCTTTAAAAATTATTAACATATAATGTATTATTTACCCCAGGGGTACAAGTCTGTGAATCATCAGACTTACACATTTCACAGCTCTCACCATAGCACATACCCTCCCCAATGTCCATAACCCAACCACCCTATCCCTACTCCCTGAACCCCCAGCAACTCTCAGTTTGTTTTGTGAGATTATGAGTCTCTTATGGTTTGTCTCCCTCCTGATCCCATCTTGTTTCATTTTTTCCTTCCCTAACCCCCACAGCCCCCCACCTTGCCTCTCAAATTCCTCATATCAGAGAGATCATATTATAATTGTCTTTCTCTGATTGACTTATTTCACCCAGGATAATACCCTTTAGTTCCATCCACGTCATTGCAAATGGCAAGATTTCATTTATTTTGATGGTTGCATAGTATTCTATTGCTTATATGTGTGTGTGTGTGTGTATCACATCTTCTTTATCCATTCAACTGTTGATGGATATCTAGGTTCTTTCCATAGTTTGACTATTGTGAACATTGCTGCTATAAACATTTGGGTGCACATGCACCTTCGGATCACTACATTTGTATCTTTAGGGTAAATAACCAGTAGTGCAATGGCTGGGTGGTAGGGTAGCTCTATTTTCAACTTTTTGAGGAACCTCCATACTGTTTTCCAGAGTGTCTGCACCTGCTTGCATTCCCACCAACAGTGTAGGAAGGTTCCCCTTTCTCTACATCCTTGCCAACATCTGTCATTACCAGGAGATAGTCTTACGGTGGTTCTCTTATATGTAAATAAATGCTTTTCTCTTGCTGCTTTTGTGACTGTCTTTATCTATAATTTTTGATATATTAATTAGAATGTGTTTTGGTGTAGATCTTTTTGTATTCATCTTTTGGGACTCTGTGCTTTTTGTACCTCCATGTCTCTTTTCTTTTCTAGGTTAGGGATTTTTTAGGTTATTATTTCTTTAGTTTTCTGCCCCTTTACTTCTCTATTCTCCTTTTGGGACCCCTGTAATAAAAATCTTAGGACACTTGGTGTTGTCTCAGAGGCCCCTTAACTGTCCTCATTTTTTTAAAAACTCTGTTTTCTTTTTGCCATTCAGTTTGTATGATTTTCCACTCTCCCATCTTCCTAGTTGCTGATTTGTACTTCTAAGTCATCTAATCTGCTGTGTATTCTCTCTAATACAGTTTTCATTTTTGTTACTGTATTCTTCATCTCTTATTAGTCCTTTCTTATATTTTCCGTCTCTATTGAAGTTCTTTGTGTTTATTCACTCTTTTTCTGAATTTGGTAAGCATCTTTATGATCATTACTTTGAATTCTTTTTTGGGTAGATTGCTTATCTCTATTTCATTAAGTTCTATTCTGAGGTTTTTGCCTTGTGTGTGTTTTTTTTTTAAATTTGTTTGTTTGTTTTGTTTTTGTTTTTGGGTTTTTTTTTTTGGTTTGTTTGTTTGTTTGTTTCATTTTAAACATATTGTTCTGCCTCCTCATTTTGCCTAACTTGCTGTGTTTGTTTTTATGTGTTAGGTAGTTCACCTGTGTCTCTTGGTCTTAAGAAGTAGCTTTATGTAGGAGATGTCATGAGGGGTTCAGAAATGCACCACTTCTGGCAACCAGAGCTGGCTGCTTCAAGGGCATCCTCTTGTGGGGTCGTTACAACCTCTCTTGTGACAGGGCTATGACTGCAGCAGGTGCATTGATGGACAGACTGGTCCTTGGTCCATGGAGGTGTGAGGCCTAGTCATGACTGCTACAAGTATGCTGGTTTGGGGGTGTAGCCCCCCCCCCAGTATTGCTGGCTTTAAGGCTCAGATGTGACTGGTGTGGGTACACATATGGACAGAGTTATCATCCTGTCATCTGCAAGGCCTGGCCAAGGTATTGGGTGGTGCATGGCTCTCAGTGGGGCCTGCCTCCTGTTGTTAGCATTTTAGAGGGAGGATTCCAAAATGGTGCCTGTTAGTGCCAGGATCAGCATGGCAGAATGGTATATCAAAATGGTTTCTACCATTGTCTCAGTTCCCAAGTAGAAGCCTAGTACTCTTCTACCTGTCTAGCAGTTACTCCAGGATTAGTAAGTGGATCTTCTTCATCTATGGTCTAGGCAATCTTCTTCATCTATGGTCTAGGTCTTTAGAGGGAATTATTCTGTATGTACTTGTTGATTCTCTCTCTCTCTCTCTCTCTCTCCTCTCTCTCTCTCTGCCAAATAAATAAATAAAATCTTAAAAAAAAAAAAGACAACCAATATACTTATAACCATTCTGTACCCATATGACCATTCTGATTTTCACTTTCAATACAGTATTCAATAAATTAAATGAAATATCCAAGATTTTGCCGAAATGTAGGCATATTTAAAGTAGGCTAATCTAAGCTGTGGTGTTTGGTCATTTAGATGTGTTAAATGAATTTTCTACTTAGCCTATTTTCAACTTACAATGGGTTTATTGGGATGTAATCCCACCATAAATTGAGGAAGATTCTGTACTTTCAAAATCTTTATTAGATTTCTTTATTCTCCAAAAATTGTCTTCCTACAACACTGCCGAGGAGATTATTCTACTGTAGTCTTCCCAGAAATAAAAAGTATTCAGTTTTTCTGACTCCTAATTATCTTTCCTCTAGGTCACCTTCATCCAACTTTAGTTTTTTTCCCTTTATTTTACATAATAACTTCCTGTCTTCATTCACACTACATACAGCTGCCCATCAATCTATTGAGCAAATAAAGGGCCATTCTGATGTACTGGGAGCAGTCTCTTCAGAGGGTAGTGGCCATTGAACAAACAATCACAGGATTCTCATGGTAGAATTAGTAATCATATAAAATTATGAGTTAAGAGTAAAGATAATTTGACATAATAAAGCAAAGTGAATTTTGTATCCCGGAAGACCTAGGTTGTCTCTAAACCTGGAATTCTGGTATGAAAGATATTAATGAATAAGGAAGGTCCAATCACCCTAGGCCAAACTTTATTAACATTTGGTGGTGTTTTCTTCAAGAGAAGCACATCTCTTATATAATATTAAATACTTATAATATTATATGTATGTATATACAGATTTTTAATTACGATCATAATTCACATATAGTTTTTTTTTAAGGTTTTATTTATTTATTCGACAGGGAAAGCACAAGTAAGGGGAGCAGCAGGCAGAGGGAGAGGGAGAAGCAGGCTTCCCATTGAGCTTGGAACCTGGTGTAGGGCTTGATCCCAGGACCCTGGGATTATGACCTGAGCTAAAGGCAGACACTTAACTGACTGAGTCACCCAGGCACCCCCACATATAGTTTTCTTAATCTTTTATTACAGAACATTTCAAACACACACAGAAGTAAATATAATAGTGTGATGAGCCTCTATGTAGGCATAATCCATTTTCAAAATTAGGATTTCATGGCTCTTTGTGTATATCACAAGTATTTCATTTCCCTACATACTATTTTTTTTCCTACATACTATTTTGAAGCAAATCTGAGGCATCATATTATTTCATTTGCAAATATTTTAACCATATGTAAATTTATATTCACTTTTTCATTGTATTTTATATATATATATCAAACATTTCCCCATGGGATTACATTTTTTTAGAAAACAATTTCAGTGGATGTGTAATATTATCTTGTATGGATATACTACATTTAATAATAGCTCTAATGTTGGATATTTAGTTTGGTTTCAGTTTTTGGTATTATAAACAACACTGCATTGAGAAGGTTTGTTCACAAATATTTATTTTAATTTCTAACCATTGCCCTTGAATAGAATTTCTAAAAATTAAGTTGTAAACATATTAAAGGTATTTGAAGCTAAATGCAACAACTTCTGACTGATGACTTTTCTTTAATTTTCGATACTTTATTTGAAAAGCAAACAGAAACTGTATAAAATAATCTTCATTGTTCCCAATAAGATGAAAAAGTTGTTTTGGGTATTTTCATTTTTTTAAAAAAGATTTTATTTATATATTTGAGAAAGAGAGAGAGAGAGATAGTGAGAGAGTGAGTGAGAGAGCACAAACCAGGGAGAGAGGCAGAGGGAAAAGCAGACTCCCCAGTGGGTAGGGAGCCTGACTTGGGGCTTGTTCCCAAGACCTTGGGATCATAACCTGAGCTGAAAGCAGACACTTAACCTACTGAGTCACCCAGACACCCCTCAGGCGGTTCTAATAATGATAGACTTTCCTAAATTGTCCACAATCCATTAAAATCAAATGTCTAATCTTGAGGATGCTGCTTACAGACTTAATTCATAATTAATGACAAAGAATTACTAGTCTTAGAAATCTCTTATTTTGAAATGTGATATTCTGGAACCCATTAATGTTACCTGAACATTTAAAAATTTTTTTGGAAATATATTGTCATGTATAGTATACAATCACCTTAAATATTTATAATGTAAGAAATGTAAGACCCAGAAGCAATTTTACAAGTATGCTCAGTACCATTTAAATTTTCATTAAAATTCTGTGCTAGGACCCATAGATTAAGAAGATTATGAAGAAATTTTAAAAATGAAAGACAGTTGTGGAAATTAATGAAGGACTAGAAAACAAGATCATTAAAGATGAGTAAAGAAATTGTGTTGATTTAACCTGAAGATGAGAAACTCAGGAACATATGTGAATTACATAAGACATTATTACAGTTTATACTGTGATACTGACTTCTAAACACTGTAAACACAAATGCGAAAATTGTAGTTGGTTCCATGTTTTGAACTTAGAGGTAGCCTCTGAGTTTATTGATTTCTAGATTGTTTTGCATTTCACTAATATTTGATTTTAACGCTATCATTTCCTTCCTTTTATCCTTTTAGAGTTTACATTATTTTTGTTTCAATTTCTTGAGTTGGCTGCCTTAGCATACTCATTTTCAGTCATTTAAAAAAATAATTTCTAACACAAATAGTAAAGGCTCAATATTTCCCACTAGGTAATATTTAGCTGTTGTAGTTTCATCCAATTTTTTCCATCTATGTGTTAACTAATTTACATTAAGAAATTTTCCTTGCTCCTAATCCTAATTGGAATAAAAGTTCTACCTCTTGAGCCAGGCTGCCAAGGACCACAGCTGAGCTCTACCACTGTGTGTGTGTGTATGTTTGTGTGTGTGTGTGTGTGTGTGTGTGTGTGTGAGTGAGAGAGAGAGAGAGAGATTTAGTAATTTATTTATTCTCTTTCTGGATCAGTTTGCTCATTCTTAAATCATGACATTATAATAGCAGTACTTGCCTTATATTGTTTTATGAAGATTACATGAGCTAACATAGTTATAATACTTAGAAAAGTGCCCAATATAAGGAAAAACCATATGTGTTAGTTATTATTATTTGTTTGGAACACTTTATCAATTTCTAATTTATATTCTTGTGGTCAGATAAAACGGACTATATGTTATAATACTAATTCTTTTATTTTAAGACAGTTTTTTCAGAGTAGTTTTACCTTCACTGCATATTTGAGAGGAAGGTACAGAGATTTCCCATATACTCTCTGCCCTAACACATGCATCATCTATCCCATTATCAGCATCCCCACCAGAACTGTACATTTGTCAGCAAGGATGACCCTATATTGACACATTAAAGCCACTTAAAGTCCATAGTTTACCTTTGGATTCACTCTTGGTTTTGTACTTACGTGTTTGGACAATTACGTAATGACATAGATTCATTATTATAATATCATAGGAGTATTTTCACTGCCCTATAAATCCTTTTTGCTCCATCTATTCATCCCTTCCCTACACACCCTTGGAAACTACTAATCACTTTATTGTCTCCATATTTTTGCCGTTTCCAGAATATCATACAGTTTGAATTATATCGTATGTAGTCTTTTTAGATTGGCTTCTTTAACTTATTAATAAGCATTTAAGGTTCCACCATGTCTTTTCATGGTTTGATAGCTCATTTCTTTTTGGTATTGAATAATATTCCGTTGTCCACATGTGCCACACTTTATTTATCCATTCATCTACTGAAGGCCATTTTGAATGCTTCCAAGTTTGGCAATTATAAATAAAATTTCTGTGAACATCTATGTATGGGTTTTTGTGGGAATATAAGTTTTCACCTCCTTTGGGTAAACACCAAGGTGTGTGATTGGTGGATTGCATGGTAAGCTGTATGGTAAGAGTATGCTTAGTTTTGTAAGAAACCACGAAACTGTCTTATAAAGTGGCTGCACCCTTTTGCATTCCCAACAGCAATATGTGAGAGTTCTTGCTCCAGGTCCTCACCAGCATTTGGTGTATGTTGAGTCTTCATATTCGTTAAGATTTGCTTAGCTTCATGCTTAATGGGTGGTTAGTCATCAGACTAACTTCTGATGTCAGAAGACATCGGAATGTGTCTTCTATAATTGATGTGAAATTCCATATTTGTTTATTAGATTAAAGCTAGTCATGTTGTTCAGATCTTACATATTCTTACTCATTTTATGTCTCCTTAATTTTTAATTACCAAAAGAGGTATGTTACAACTTCTTACAGTGATTGTAAATATGCCAGCATTTCATAATTTAATTAGTATTTAAAATTTTTTATCATATTGAAGTCATGAAAATATAGAAATTATAATTACTTCCTGATATTCTTTTTTTTCATTATCTGATGGCTGCATTTGATCCTAGTAACTTCTATTAGCCTTAGTATCTTTTTTGTTTGATATAAAAATAGTATTTTTAAAATTTTAAATTTATTTATCATTCTGTTATTTAGTATTTACTTTGTAAGTCTTCTTCCATTTCTTTCTTTGAATCTCTCTGTTCCTTGTATTTTATAGTTTTCTCTTGTAATAACATGACCCAAATTAAAAAAAAAATTCTAAGTATGTCCTTCTTTGTTTAGTTTATTTTTGTTACTCTAATTTATGCTTGATGATATACTTAGATTTATTCCGTTTTTCTGCCTTAATTTACAGTTATTTTTATTTTTCTTTGTTTCATAGTCAATTTATGGTAAAGCTTTCAGACATTTAAATGCATCAATCTTAAGTGTACATTTTCTGGGTTTTGATGAGTGCATAAATCTGTATAACCCATAACCTCAGATAGTTTCAATTTCCCATATCCCTCTTTCCAGCCAGTCTTTGCCCCACTCCTCCAGAGATAACTACTGTTCTCACTTTTTTCCCATTATAGATTATATTTGCTTGTTTGTATTAGTTTATGTTAATGGAATCACAAGATATGTCCTTTTATGTATAAGGCACCTTTCACTCCACATGATGTTTTGATATTCATCTATGTTGTTGTGTATACCAGTAGTTTATTTTTTCTTTATAAGACAGCACTAATATACCATGGATTGTTTAAACATTTTTCTCTTGATTGACACCAATCTGTTTCCAGGTTTTGGTTATTATGAATAAAGGTGCTATTTATATTTATGAACAAGACTTTCAGTGGAACATACTTTCATTTCTCTAAAATAAACATCTAGGAGTGGGATTATTTGATCATAAGGTAGGTATATTTTTAGTTTTTTAAGAAACTGACAGACCATTTTACTGTTGCACCAACAAATGTATGACACTTCCAGTTACTGGAATTCTAGCCTTTGGTTAATATGTAGTGGCATCTCATGGTGGTTTAATATTCCTTTGTGTAATGATTATATTTTTGAGTATCTTCTCATGTATTTATAAGTCATTTATATATTTTCCTTTGTAAGTCTCTGCTAAAATATTTTGCTCATTTTTAAATTGGGTTGTCTTTTTATTATTGAGGTTTATAAAAAATCCTTTTATCTTTTCCTTCTTTCTGTTGAATTGTAACCATTTTCATGTGTTTTCTTATTTATCACTTATAAAAACCTGCTGAAATAGATATTATCTCCTTTTTAGGTATGAGGAAACTAAAGCTTATACTAGTTAAGTGACTTACCCATAGTCTCATAAGGAATAAGTAATAGGACTCTGATAGTGAGATGTCTAGCAACAAAACCTTATTTTCTTTACTACATTATGCTACAAATCATAGTATGGAAGTTCATGTGAGAGAGGGGTCTCTGTGGCTGGGATGGTTATGATAACAAGTGAAAATGAAGAATTTTGAGGAATGACTGAACCATTATATAGTGGTAGTGTGGGACATAGAGATTTATAACAATACCTCCATGAAAACATAGTGATGTCCTATATGTAGTAATAACAAAGAGATGGACCAGAAAGTGACCTTGAAGTGTTAATCTTATTTGAGGCCAGAAACTTTAACAAGTAATTGTCAAAATGTTTCAGTGCATTACAAATAATAAGAAATAAAATTTTCTTCTTTATTTTCAAAATACTACTCTGTGTCCTCCATTGCTAAAATGGTTTGACTCCCACAACTGTGAATTAATAAAGTATTGATTTTGCTTAATACTTTTATTTAATGGGCATTTAAAAAATTGGGTACTCCCATTTTTGAAGGAAGTTGGGTCAGGTTTGGAACCTCAGGATATTTTAACTTGAGAAATTAGGACAACTTCCGTGATTATAAAACAGCTAGGATGGTAGGGCATTTAAGTTAGCGCAGTTTGGTGGGCAAATTACTGAGAGAGATTTTCAAAGTCCTGTCAGAAGTGGAGGGAAGAGAATCAGATAAATGTAGAAAGTTCTGTGGATTTAGTAGCCTATAAACAAGGTTACTTGTGGGGATTTTTTTAGTCGTTTTTTTTTCCTGTATATTTAGTGACAACCCTCTATCCACATTTTAAAGCAGTACAAAGAATTTCTCCTTTGGTAGTTTTGCTTTGCAATTACCCATCTGGTTGGTGGTTCAATCTCTGAACTAGTAAGTAGTATAACTAAAAAAAATGCAGCTTAAGTGTTTCTGTTTATATGAATGAAACTAATCTGAACACAAGTTAATGTATTCTTTTAAGCTCTTCAACACTTTGTGACTCTTTAGGACTTGGATTCTTTTTTAAACCTTGTGTACTTATTAGATGCCTATGATTGTTTCCCTGGCTTTCTGCTCCATGAGTACGTGCGTATCCTGGGAGGCTCTATGTTAGGTGCTGAGAAGACTCAAGTTCAGTTTAAGGACAGTTGACTGAAAGGACTTGTTTGGATTTCAAACTATCTGATTTTATTTATTTATTTATTTATTTATTTTCATTTAAAAGTGGTTTATAACTAATATCTTAAGTATAGCGGGTATGGCTGTGAAATAGTAAACTTGTTTTTTGTTTGTTTGTTTTTTCAGTGTTCCAAGATTCATTGTGCACCACACCCAGTACTCCATGCAATACATGCCCTCCTTAACTATATGGTTTTCAAAGAAAGTGACAAATGGGTGTGGTATATGGGAAGAAAAATTGTTGCACCCATTAAGAATAACCTTACTTAGGGCGCCTAGGTGGCTCAGTGGGTTAAGCCTCTGCCTTTGGCTCGGGTCATGATCTCAAGGTCCTGGGATCTAGTCCCGCTTGGGGCTCTCTGCTCAGCAGGGAGCCTGCTTCCTTTCCTCTCTCTCTGCCTGCCTCTCTGCCTACTTGTGATCTCTGTCTGTCAAATAAATAAATAAAATCTTAAAAAAAAAAAAAAAGAATAACCTTACTTACCTATTTTGTTTCTGACTGTGAAGTTGATAGGCAGATAAACCTGTCTGTTCTCCAGTCACTTTGTCACAGTGTTGCTATAATATTGCAGTTAAAGGCCATTGGATTGCATGATCTACAGAATAAAGCCAATTGGTTGAATTTCCTATGATCATTGTGTTAAGAGAATTTATATTTCTGACCCTGAGCAAGTACATTTGAAAATAGGTCTGAATTTTTGCATATTGTCAAATTTCTGCATAGAGGACATTATAGCTCCATGTGGGTATTTTAGAATTTTTCTTTGGTATTATTACCAAGGTAAAGTGTCTTCTTTATGAACCTGAGCCATAGATGAAAACTCAAACAATCATAGATTGGTGAGCAAAGTCTGTACTTAGGCACTCTGTTGTATTGACTTTAATGCAAATTGCAAGCAAGTAATTCAGTTGCTCACACAAGAGCAAATTAATATTCCTTTAGTGACTGCAGCTTTCTGTTCTCAGAGTTGACTTCTTATGTGGAGCAATTGTTACTTCTTACATTATTCTTTAAGAAGTTTAGGACAGTCCTAATGTTAATCTTTAAATACTCTATCTTCAAAGTTTGTTCAAGAGCTAGAATGATGAACTTAATCTCTGTAACTTTGCAATTAGTGTAGTAAGTACTATTTTTGGTATGACTGTGCTTTGCAAGTCCTCTGGTTAATGTGTTTCTTTTTGTCAGATTTTACCAGAGAATAGCAAGTGGAACACAAAGTAAACATTAACAGACTTTTCTTTGTGCTTGCATTTGGTTACAAGGAAAACTTTGTTGTTTTTATCTTTTTAGAAGGTGCTCCTTAAAATGAGTGGAATTAAGGATTCTGTATTTTAAAGAAGCAATATGTCAAGGTGAATAGATGCGATTATCCAAATAGGTTCTCTCAAAGGATAGTTTTTAATTTTTGTAGAAGTGTGCATTCTGAAAATAGGAGAAAGCAGGTTCTGTATTTGCAGCTTTTTCTTGACAAATACTGGTGTTGTAAATTATCCAGCTGTTCTTCCTCTGTATGGATTTTGTAGTACTCAGAGCGATTTATAGGTCTAGAGTGCAGCTGCTGAAAGTCATTTATTTTCAGTTCTGTATTAAATCCATCATATACAAATACATTAGCATTCAGTACAGAGCTCAAAGGCTTAAGACATTTCTTCCCTTCTGGGTTGCTGTCTTGCAAATATTTGTGGGATATACTGAATAGCATCAAAAATTATTAGGTTGATATGTACTTTTAGAAGGGTTCCTTTTAGTATTTCTATTTAGAGTATTTGAAATCCACTCATTTATTGATACAAAAGTAACAGTCAAAATGAATCTTCATGTCAACATTAACAGATTGGTAATACTAATGTGCTTACTTTTGACAAATTAGGACTTCATCTTGGTCTGTTCATTTGCCTTTTCTGCCATATGTCTACTATTTAGATATGTTCATGTTTCAGAAAATTAATTGCAATTTTTTGGAGGAGCACCTGTTTGAAAATAAAGGAACTCATATCATTCTAGTTTTTTTTTCCTACTTGAAGACATCTATTCCATCTATAGTGTAAATATATACTTATAAAGATCAACTTGTGTGTTTCTTGTTTATAGTTTCTTTAAAATGCTTCATGATGGGGCATCTGGGTGGCTCAGTCAATTAAGCATCTGCCTTTGGCTCAGGTCATGACCCTGTATGGGGCTTCCCACATCGAGCTCCCCACATCGGGCTCCCCACGTTGGGCTCCCCGCTCAGGAGGAGCCTGCTTCTCCCTCTCCCTCTGCCTGATGCTCCCCCTACTCGTGCTCTCTCTCTGTCAAATAAATAGATAAAATCCTTAAAAAATGTTTCATGCTATTCCCAGAATATTGATTCAAATTTGAAATGTACATATTTTTGAGAGTAATGATATTTTAAAAAATATAATCCAGATAGTTATTTAGAGAATGTGATTTTCTTCTGTCTATTAATGTTAAATAAAGCATGACTCTTGTTTCTCCCCTTTTAATCCTTCCCATTTACATATTCTTTTTTTAAAGATTTTTACTTGTTTATCAGAGAGAGCGCGCGCAAGCAGGGGGAGCAGCAGGCAGAGGGAGAAACAGGCTCCCTGCTGAGCAAGGAGCCTTTTGTGGGACTCAGTCCCAGGACCCGGGGGTCATGACCTGAGCCAAAGGCAGAAGCTTAACCAATTGAGCCACCCAGGCATCCCCCCCATGTACATTTTCAGATTTTTAAAATTAACATATAATGTATTATTTGCATTATATGTTAATGCAAATAACAGGTCTTAGAATCATCTGTCTTACACAATTCACAGCACTCACCATTTCTTAATAATAATTGTGAATGGGTCACTTATTTCTCAAAAACCTTTAATGACTCCAATATTTCTGTTATATGAGTTATAAAATGGTTATCTGACTCTCAAGGAGTCCTATGATCTGTTCCCAGACTTTTCTTCATTTACATTTTACTACTCCTCTTCACCTACCTTATGATGCCACCAAAATGAATGACTTGCTACACTGACATGTGCCGCACCTTCCTTCCCCCATTCTTTATTGATACTATTATTTTACTCTGAGATAATTCTCCTCTCTCTACCTTCACATGTTCTATTTCAGCCTATTTTCAAAGATCATCTGCTCCATGGCCCTCTGAATTATAAGTGATTTTCTTTTCTCTTTGCTTTTATGCCCCTATATAATTTCTCACAGTTTTATAGTAATTGCTGTGCCTATCTTACGTTTCTTATAAGAGTATAAACTCCTGGGTGATAGTGAAATGTCTTAGCTTTCATCCCCTACAAAGCTTAGAACATATATAATAGGTGTTTAATTAATATTTATTGTATTTAACTGGAATTTATAGTCAATAAAACACTCATAACGCTGAAGATTAAGTATAAAATATTCAGTGGTTATTGAAAATGATTCTGACATGTGCATTTCCCAGTCTTAGTAAGTATAGCACTGCATATTATAAGTAATTTATTTGTGATAATGACAGATTATTTTTTCCCCAGCTTTGTTGAGATATGATTGACATATAACATTGTGTAAGTTTAAGGTATACAATGTGTTGATTTGATACACTTATATATTGCAAAATAATTATCACCATAGTGTTACCTAACACCTGCATCACATCACATAATTGTCCTTTTGTGTGTGATGAGAACATTTGAAATCTCCTCTCTTAGCAATTTTAAAAGTAATGTAATTATTACGTATGTATTATTAACTAGAATAACTGTACGGTGGATCCCAAGAATAATGATTTAAGTTCTTTAAGCACTCATGTGACCTCACTAAAAATTCTCATTTTAAAAAAACAAAACAAGATATAGAGAGGCCCATCATTTTAAACTGTTGGTTTTATCAGGAGATAAGCAAGTTGAGTTATTTACTTTATTCCTAATATGAGTTTGTTTTTGGTGATCTGACTTAAAATACCAAAGGCAGATTCCACTTATTCACAGACTTTGGTTATTTCTGCCTTCCTTTTTTTTTTTTTTTAAGAGAATTTTAGTTTTTAACATTTTATCAAATTGCCAAGTTCTCAAATAGTAACAAGGAGCTTAAAATGAAAAATAGTAGCCCCTTGTCTTATCCCTCTCCATCTCTCAATTCTTCTTTGTAGACAACCATTTTAAAACTTTAAGCTGTTTCTTCTGATATTTAAATCCATGTTTGTAAATGATAAGAGAGAACTGATGTTTTTATGTAATTTTTAATTATATGAAAATATACATATAAAAAGTGAAATAATGTTATATGAAAAAATGGCAGTTCTATTTCATAATCTTCTTATCTTCCCATTCGCATACCTCTGAGGCAACTATTTTAAATTTTTTTGTTCTTCTAGTATTTACAATTATATTTTTTATATCACATAGTATACTATTTTTCCTGATTTTTCAATATTAGATCTTTATTGAATATCTTTTAAAGAAGATTAGGATTTAGTTTTCTTATAACTTCTACACACACACACACACAGAGAGATCTTCCTCATATCTTTTCAATAGAGTAATTTGTATTTTTGGTTCAACCAATATTAAGAAATTAAGTTGTTATGACTATGTCAATATTTCTTTACTCTGAGTCATGTAGTGCAGTATGATTATAGTTTGTTCCTGTATAACTTTTTGTTTTTTCCAAAGTTAATTGTTGTTTGGTTTTTATTTGCGTAGTTTTTCATGTATCTATTAATTCAGGCTCCCAGGCTTTTTGAATAGTATGCAGCTCCTACCAATGTGATCCGACATACTATCACATCATGGGAGATTAGTTTATCTGCAATAACAAACATGCCTCCAAATGTCAATGGCTTTCAGCAACAACAAAAGTTTGATTTTTAATTACAGTATTATTTCATTGTGGGTCAGCTATGTATCTGTCCACATCCTTTTTCTTGGAGGATTCAGAATGCTGGAGCAACTCTAGAATATTGCCAGTCTTGTCTCAGGAGAAAAACTAAAACCACATGCCTACTCCTAAGGTTTCTGTGAAGCGTCACATGAAAACACGTTTCATTGGCAAAAGGAAATCAATGGCAAATAGTCTGCTGTTGATTGTGTAGAAAAGAAAAATCCTCCACTTGAGAGGTATAGAGAGTACTTTAAAACAATAATATGGTTTGCCACCTGCATTAAATAAAATATAATTTTTTCGTGCTTGTTGTTTCTTTTATAGCATCCCATTCTTATATTAAGATTATAATTTTAACCTCTTCATATATCTTTCTGAGGCTACTGATTAAAATTTTTTGCTGATGTTAGGGACGAAGACCTTCCTCTGCCCTTCAAGACCTTCCTTCTAGTTGGACTTAGAATGAAATTGACATGAGGCAGTGTTATGGAACATGGACTGGGTCCTGACTGAAGAACCAAGCAGCACTTGGAGACTTTGGAGGATTAGAGGTTTATTTAGTACTGGTGGGCTCCAAGGAGAGTGATCTCCAAAGGTCTGAGCCCAGAGTACACACATAGAGGGTAATTTATACCCTTCTACTTCTGCGTACTAGGACTTAAGGCATGCTGGGAAGCAGAGCAGTGAGCAGAACCCGGAAGAGCCCTGGGGCAAGGGCTGGGACAACTTTGTTCACTCCGGTTGGCCCTCTTAGAACAGAGATTTTCCTTATCAGCAGTTTAATGGGAAAAAAATCCAATTTAATAAGTATATATATGGTGAATCCACACATACATGAAATCAGAAAGACAATGAGGCAACGTGAAACTTACATGAGCTAAAAGAGAGGGGAATGTGTGAGGATACAGAGAGCATGAAGGCCATTAAGCAGGAAGTGAAAGGAGATGTTTGAAAAAATAAAGGTTGTTCTATTATGCAGATAAGTTTCTTAGGTAAAGGGGAGTCTCTGTTAATAGTTCTCTGTCTGCTGGGTCTTGATTACTTTTAACTCAAAAGGCCCATCTTGGGGCAGTCTGCCCTTGGCTCCCTACAATGACTTTTTTTTTTTTTTTTTCCTGTTTCTGGCATCTATTAGTTTCTTCCAGGTCTTTTTTTTCTCTTTATTTTAGTCTATGTTACACATTGGCACCTTTCATCAAACATTTGATGGTTATTGGGTGTCAGTCTATGTTTGAAAGGTATTAAAAATACCTGAGGTATTAAAAATGCTAACATGAAGATCTATTATATCTGAGCCTTATTGATTGGCTTACTTCATTTTGTAATCTTTGGGTGTTGAGACCCACAACTTTGCTGGGGAACATCAAACCTGAGAAATAAAGTTACTGTTCTTGGGGCAGTTGATTTTTTCCCAAGGAAAGAATCATTCATTTCTTGTGCATGTAGGAGACACCTGGTTCCCAGCTTTTTGTGCACAAGGAGACAGAGGATGATGTGGGGGAGGGTCTCATAACAGTATGTGGACTTTTAATTAACCATTTTTTTTTCTTGCCTTAGGTCTTACCCTTGTTTTTCATAGTACTTGAAGTCTCTGGGTGTTGAGCTTCTCAAATTTTTCCCATGAAAATTGTAGTACTCTCCTGGTGCCAGGGTTCAGGGCAGGGGATGGGAAAGAGGTGCTTGGTGGGTGTTCTGTGCTCCATTAACGATAGGCTTTGTGACGTGAGACTCTCTAAAGTTTCTAAGAAGTGAATCAGCTTTTCCCTCATCTTTATCCCCCTCTTTAAGCTATAGCTTTCTTCTCCCAGCTAAGTATGTTATTCATCTTTTAATAGCTTCCCTCCCCAAATATGTTAGAAATCTCCTTCAACGACTTTTATTTTCTTTGTATGTGTTTTCCCCTCCTTTACTATTTTAGTGAAGTTGTGGGGGGAGGTGGGGAGAGAAGATAAGAAGGTAATGGGCTAGTCACCATAAGCCTGTTGATAGAATGTCAAAGTAATGGGATATAGGTCATCAATAGCTCATAGCTTGGGACTTTGTGGTAGAAATTCTGAAAATGAATGGTTGAATGTGATTTTTCTATAAGATGGAAACATAGAGAGAGCTGTGCCAGTTTCGAAAGTGCGACCAAGAAGCGTTTGTACAAGTTACGGCAAATAGGCCAGAAGAGCTAGTATACAAGAATTGTTAGACTGGAAGAACATTTAGAGAGTCATTAAAGCTAGGTGACAGTGTTTTAATTTGTTTTTTAAGTGTTAGAAAATCCTATTAGAGTAGCTGCTTTTAGAAATTTACCCTTGATACAGAATCATTATATCTAATTGTTACTTTCACAATACTAGAATTGGATTTTCCTATCTCTCTCTCTCTCTCTCTCTCTCTCTATCTATCTAAAGATTTTATTTATTGTTGAGAGAGAGAGCACACACACAAGCAGGGGGAGTGACAGGCAGAGGGAGAAACAGGCTCCCTGCTGAGCAGGGAGCCCAATGTGGGACTCAGTGGCAGGACCCTGAGATCATGACATGAGCCCAAGGCAAATGCTTAACTGACTAAACCATCCAGGTGTCTCTGGATTTTCCAGTCTTTCTAAAGATGCTTTCATAGTTACTTATTTTGGAAATGCATCCTATAGTGGAAAGGTTACCCAATTCACGGGAGATTTGAGCTGTAAATTGTATTTTGTCACTTTATCAGAAGGTGAACTTCCATTTCTAAAATTTCATGAATCAACACAGTTATAGTATCTATAATGGGAAGAAAATGGGGGAAAATAAACACATACAGGGTAAAGCCAATCAGGTGGAAATCTAAAACGTACAAAATGGAGGAATTTCCCAAAGACCAGGCGTTTAATGAGTATTCCAAATTCACAGCTGCTACAAATTTTGGAAACACACTGAGGGTTTGGAGGCAGTGAGTTGGATTTGAATCATATTTCCCTCACTATCTATGTTACTTAACTTCTTTGTGTCTCAGTTTACTAACTTGATAAAACAGGTAAATACCAACTTCATTAGTTGTTTAGAGGATATAGGTGAGATAATGTACCTAGAACATAGTAATCCAATAATAGTTTACCTTTAAAAATAGTTAATAGTGATTTTTGCAGAGGGAGTCTGAATCACAAAGAACAAGGTCTTAACAGTCAGACAGGCTTTAGTTTAATCATACTTCTGCTCCTTTGTAATAGCATGGTTTTGGGCTAGTTATTGAGCATCTCTGAGCTTCTTTACTTTGCTTAAAAATGGATCTGAATCAAGTATACTATATCAGATAAAATTTGTTAAGTTCCTGGCCCATAGTAGGTCCTTAGTAAACTACAGCAATTATTAATTTTTGACATTTCCTGAATATAAAATATTGTAATAGAAGAGCTACTGTTCAGCCCTAGTTCAAATGTTTGCCTGTTTTTTAAAAGACGCATTCTGACAGATACACACACAGCAGTAAAAAAGCTGACATTACCAAATTGCTTTATTGTCTGACACTTTTTTTTATTACATTCCAGTCCCAGTAGCTTTGCGACTTAAATGTAAATTTCATCTCATCAGCGTTGCCTCATTTATTGGAGTTGAAGTTTTCTTTCCCTGGGGTAGATGTCCTTTTCTGCTCTGATTTGCTAGTTCTTCACCAGCGACAGCAGAATTCTCATTACTCTCGGCCCTGCCAGCAGTGGAAGTGTGTGTAAATCCTCAGAGTCTAGGGTGTGAATCAGTTGGCATTTTATAGAATTTCACATCTGGTACTTCTTTTTTAGCCTGCATATCCTTTCCCTGGCATAGAGAGAAGGGGTTATGAACAACTTCCTTACCAACATGAAACAGGAAGGCTACAAAGAGGAAGATGGAGGTCTTTTGGTAGCACTCTAAATCCTCCCTTGAAGGATGAGGCATTTTTCTTTTTTTTATGAACAGGTGCTTATAAAGAATGAAAGCAACCATCTGCACTTGTTAATATACCCCTTGGACTTTAATGCCAAAGGAAAAGATTCTACACAATTCTCTGTGCCACAAATCAATGCATTAGTAACCTTTTCTCCACCTCTGACTTTTATCTCTCAGAACAGTGCTGAAACTTCCAGGAAAGTTGTTGAAAATAGTGTTTATGATGGTATAATAAAAAGATACTGGATCACAATAGTACTAGGTCTGAGACCACTGGAATTCCATCAGGTTTTAAACTAGAGTGCTGTTTTGGGCTTCTGGGAGGTGATGGAGCTGATGGCTAAAGCAAGAGCTCGTTTGTTAAAGGAGGGCGCCATGGCTTTGCAGTGATGATTGACTAGTTTGAGGAAGCACTCAAGCCACTGCTTCTTGTATCAGATTGGGTTGCTTGATATCTGGCCCCGCTAACTTACATAGACTTAGTTTTCTCCAAGTGCTGTGCTGTGGCGTCAAGCTCTCTCCCCTCTTTCCATCTAGTAATTCATGTAAGCATGTAAGATGTTAATTACTTGGACTTGTTCAGTTCTTTCTGTTTAAATATTTTCCCATCAAAGACAGATTTAAAGAACCCAGGAGTCTGTCATTTCAGAATGAGTGGTAATTTACTACTGTGCTTGCCTTTGCTGATTATCAGTGCTATTTTTCACCTCTTCTTTGTGTTATTTTGCATTATCATTTTTAGCATTATCTCTGCTTTTGTGAAATATTTTTTTCCCCCTGACAAGTTTTAAATCACGGTAGGCTTTATATTCTTGTTTAATTTGTTCCCCTTTCTTCCTCTGGTAAGGATATTTTTTTCCCAAAGGCACACAGGCAGTTTTTTGTGGAGCTACATTGGGAATGTGAACTGTTTCTTTTCTTTTTTAAAATAATTATAGCTTTTGTGATTTGTAGAAGTGTAGACTTCTCTGACACTCATAGATCCTGTCAGCAGTTTATATTCTAGATTTCTGTGTAAAATATCCTTATAATCTAGTATGCTGTCCTGAGGTAGGTCCTATATCTAACTAACATAGTTATATAGTATAACTAATAATCTCATGGTCACTGGTGATAAATTCTTCTCTTCTCAGATTACGCGTTATTATCTCCAGTCAGGTGCAGAGCCAGCTGACCACTTTCTGTGGATATTATGCTTCATGACTTTTAAAGATAGTTGTGGAAAAGTCAAGAAAATCACCCCTTTGATCTACATAGATAGCAAATTTTATAAATTATTAGGTTGGGTAAGTCTCCCATTATTTATTATGGAAATTAAGATTCTCAAATGCCAATAAAACACTCATTCTATTATAGGTCAAAATTTGTGATTTGTAATAACAATCACTGCCTTTTCTCTTTTTAAAAAATTTTTAGTCTATTTATTATTAGTCTAAAAAGGCACCAAAGTATTATCATCTTGATTGAAATGTACTGATTTATACTTTGATTGCATTAGCTATTCTGGAACTTTTGGCTAATAATTACATCCTACTTTTATTTCTTTATCTCTTAAGTACTTAAGTGGTATTATACTATAAATTATTAAAATGTGTTGAATAATATATTTCAATGAGATAACATATGTAGAGCTCTTAAAACAGTGCCTGACACATAGTAACCTGCTACATTAGAGTTAACTATTAGTTGGTTTTTAAAGATAAGCACATTTTATTCAAATACCAGAACTCTTTGTAGCTACATATGTACAGAAAAATAAACACAAATATAAACAGTATCTTTGAAAATGAGGCATTTCCCTTTGATTTCTCTTTTCTGAATTATTTTTTATTCCAGCTACTCCTTGCTGACCATACTGAGTACTGTAGTTTTGAGATTTCATACTAAATAGAGACAATGAAAATATTTTGAATAAATGTAGGTATTTGAAATGACAGTGTCTTTGAGCTATAAAAAATGATCTAATTCAGGGAAGACTCATGGATTTTTTTTAGGTGCTTTATATTCATAAATCTGGTGGTATTATGCAATGTGGTTCTAAGCCAGAACTAATGAGAAAGCATACCTCTGTCTCCTCCTTACTCTACTTTATTATGCATTATATAATCAGTCTTCACATTAAGGTGCTTTAATTTGTTAGTCATTGTAAAATGCCTCCTTCTTAGCACCCACAGTGTTGATATTTCTGATATACAGTTTTCAAGATGCTGTTTTTGAAGACCATTCATGTTATTTTTCAGGTTTCGTGGTTAATTCTAGGCCTTTGAACTCCTTGAACTTAGTTGCAGGCAGTGTTCTTAGCATTTTTGTCTCTCTTGATTTTAAAGTTTGGCCTTATATTTAGTTTGGGGAGATTTTGAATACCTTCTGTGTGCATTCTGTAATCTCGTCATTATAGAGCATCTGTGTGCCAGTGAGAGCTGTCTTTGTATATATAAATAATCGAGGTTACCAGGGTCAACCCTAGGCAAATTTTGGAGCACAGGAATGCTCTGCTTATTAAAAACCATTCCCAGGTTAGACTTACAGGCAGACTGACAATATGAATGGTCACTGACCCTCTTCTATATTAGAGCACTTTATGCTTTAAATTTATTTTGTCAAACAAAGGAAAGGATTTATCAACGGCAATCAGATAACATGTTGTGATTCAATGTTATCAATATCTACAATGTTTGAATTTCAAAGATGACATTATGGGGCGGGAACTTCTTGCTTAATGGGTTGAGAATGCAATTCTAGGTGCTTGATGTGAGAGAGATTTTAGAATGATGGGACTTTCTGGGCAACTGTCAAATGACAGCTACCATCTTTTGTGTAACGTGGCCCCTAAAGTTACTTTGTAGAGAAAGTATTTTATATTTGTCAGATATTTCCATTAGGACTACCTACAAAGGGAAGACTAATTATAAAGGAACAGCAAATGCCATAGTGTGTTTTGAGGCCTGTCTATACTCTGGGCTTCCATTCTGCCTTCTGGCTACATTAGAATCTCTTCCAAATGTGACATCCCATTCTCATCATGAGTTCGCGTTCCTAAAAGCCTAGGCTCCTGGCCTATACTCTCCGTCATCATCTCCCTGACTGAGACACACCTAACCTGTGTGGTCCTTTTCCCTCCAGATGATGGTTCTTATTTAGGAAATGACACTTATTACTGGGTTAATTGATTATTTGGCATAGTGCTGATGTATATAAAATATGCATAAGCAAATGTATGTTGCTTGACAAATTACTCCTTTAGGGATACTGGCATCTAATAAACGATTACTAAAAAGATTATGCTTTACTCCAAAGGAAAGAATTTATAATGGTGGGACTGCTTACACTAGGTGAACCAGTAGAGGTGTATTTAGGAAGGAGGCCTTTCCAACACTGTTCCATTCACATTTTGTAGGAAACTGCTTGTGCCATTTATGAAACTACTCCACTAGAGTGATCATAGGAAAGAGACAAAGTCAGAGAGCAAGGTCACCTAACATCCTGTGGCTGAAAAATGAGAATACGTTTGATAATTAGACAAAAACATAGAGGGTCATGGGAATGACAAACAAGGAAGTTGGAACATAGAGTAGTATAAAAATAGTAATGAAGTAGGGAGCAGGCAGAAATTTCAGGGATATATAAACATTATATATATATTCTTTATAGTTTAAGTACTTTCATATGTCCATTATCTTAGTATAATCTTTTCAGACCCTCTTTATGATAGGATTATTATTCACTTTGTAAAATGATCCAGGGCCCTGAAGTCAAGGTCTTGTTGACTTGCTGAGAAGCAGCTGGCCAAGATAATATTCAGATCTTTCTAATTGCTTTTTTGTTGTTGTTGTTGTTATTTTTGCATAATACAACTTTAGGGTTAAGATTGAGATTTGGGTTTGGAATTTATGATCAGAGTCTTAAAGCTGATAAAGAATGTGTTGTAAAGATCTGTCACCAATATTTATAGATAAGAACATGGGGATATAACTAAGAGACATACCAAAAACCTGAATATATTAGGTTTCAGTCTGGCATATTTAGATTCTGTAGAATGGGAACTTGGGCAGTATTAAGTAGCTAAAAACTAAAACAAAATGTGAACATTTACAATTATGTTTGGAAGAATATTGTTGAGAGAATATTTGAACACCTATAATACAAGAACCGTAATTGGCCTAAAAGAGAGCATATTTAAGTTACATATTGAATAATGAATGCTTAAATGTTTCTTTACTGAGAAAGCGACTGAGTTTTATGATCCATACAACAGCTTATATTTGGGTTTTGATTTTCATGGGAAAGTAAATCATAAACTGGCTATTACTTAAGGTTAAAAAAATTACAGACTAGACAAAGTGCCATAAAAGATTGCTAGATATTCATTTTTGGAAAAATATGTATGGTTACTTTAATAAAATTTGGATATTATGAAAAATATGTTCAGAAATAATCATTGTTGAAATGAGTGATAAAATCCAGATTTTTGAAGATGATAGCTTTTGTGGAAGGAACAAGAGAAGGGGTTATCCTTCTTAATCTGTGTATCTCAGGTACCCAGGTGATTGTCCGACATACAGTAGGCCCTTAATGAATAGTGAGGGAATGAATGACTTCATGAATTCTTGGGTGTTTGGGTTGGTTTTGCTAATCTTTGTGATTTAAGTAGAGTCTAATGGTTATTACTTTTCAGGTCCTAAAAGTCATACCTGAAGACTTCCTGTTTTCTCTTTAAGAAAAGCTTTCAGTGACAACTATCATATGATCTCTTTGATATGAGGAAGTGGAGATGCAACATGGGGGGCTTGAGGGGTAGGAAAAGAATAAATGAAACAAGATGGGATTGGGAGGGAGACAAACTATAAAAGACTCAATCTCAAAAAACAGACTGAGGGTTGCTGGGGGGAGTGGGGATGGGAGAGGGTGGTGGGGATATGGACATTGGGAGGGTATGTGCTATGATGAGTGCTGTGAAATGTGTAAACCTGGCGATTCACAGACCTGTACCCCTGGGAATAAAAATACATTATATGTTTATTAAAATAAATTAATTAATTAAAAAAAAAAGCTTTCAGATATAATTAAAATTAAAATTTAATAAATTTAAAACCTTAATTCTATGTTCTATTTTATATTTCTATAATATATTATTTATTCATTATTGCTTTTAACTAAGGAATAAATTCAGTTTTCCAACCTAAATAGTCTAACAAAATAAGAAAAAAGTGCTTAAAAAGATAGGGGACTGAATGAATACTTAAATGACAGAATTATGAAAAAAATGCATGAAACAGTAGTCACCCATTGTTTAAGAGAACCCATACTTGTGTTGGGTGGATCCAAGGCCCTGTATACCGGAGCATCCCTACCAAATACAGAACCTCACTGAGTAGAACATTAAGGTTATAAATATCAAACAAACAAAATCCAGGAGACAGAACCTGTCTCTCTGTAATATTTGCCATATTATGTATAATAAGGCCTTCATGTAAAAATATAATTAGAAGCAAGAGCACTGCCCAGGTATAATGTGAGAAAATTAATGTGGCAATGAGAACATTAGATTTGCTTTCTCTAGTTTAAACTGGAATTTGTGCTTTTAACATTGCACTCTAGGAGCCTTTATACACTTTATTCTCTAGATTACTTTTTGAGTTAAAAAATCTCAAACCCCATCTTTAACTCCCCAAGAGCCTGCTTGTTTTTAAAACAACAGGCTCAGAATTATAGCTATGCAATTATCACTCACACACTGATCTTAAAAAGCCCAGCTGTGTAAGCGTCACATGATGATTCCAGAAACTATTTTGATCACTATTGTTTGATATTGTTTTATGGTTTTAAAATGATAACCCTCTATCAGAATTCTAAAATTATAAACATGTTTATAGCTGAAAACTGGTAAAGTGTCCAACAGACTGGTGAAGTGTCCTACTCATAAGTAAGCCAGTGCTTATGTAAGCATAAAATATTAGCAAGGATGCTTTTTTTTTTTAATGTAAAGGAAGGCATTATAAACAATTTACATTTTGCCATTTTAAATATTTTTTATTTAACTAAACTCTTTTTAAAAAGTCTTCAATATTTAACTTGATTTTGTTCTTTTTTTAAAAAGTACTGCTGGGTATTTTAAAGGTCCATAATATTGAAGTTTTGCCATTTTCCTCCCCATTTCTCCATTATGTCCCTTATTTGACCTTAAATGATCTTAATTAAAGCTTTGATTGAATATTTTATATTGTCTTCTGTTTCTCCTTCCTGGTGGGAAATAAATGACTAATATCACTTGGAAACTTTTCAAAGCAATGTTAAATTCGCAGATAATTAACCCTAAGAAAATTGCTAGAGTGTCCTGTCTTCTGTCATTTAATTGAATATCGGGATAAAAAGGTTTTTGGGAAAAAAAACTGTCATCCTTATTGAATGATCTTTCATCCAGATAAATGTCCATAATGAAGAAATATGTAAATAATGGAATTTGTGTCCCATTACATTCTCCAAGAAGAGATATAAGTGTTTTTTTATGGTTTGTATTTAGTGTTAATTTAATAATAAAAATAAGTTTAATATCCTAAATCTTTAGCTGTTAAAATGGATCAAAAGAAGTCATTTGGGGTGCCTGGGTGGCTCGTTCAGTTAAGTGCCTGCCTTCAGCTAGGGTCATGATCCCAGGGTGCTGAGATTGAACCCCACATTGGGGGGGGGTTCCTGCTCAGCGAGGAGCCTACTTCTCCCTCTGCTTCTATCCTTCTCCCTGCTTGTTCTCTCTCTCTCAAATAAATAAATAAAATCTTTAAAAAAAAAAGTCATTTGGTAAGACATTGAGGTGACTAAGTAAGCAGTTCAAACTGAAGCATAATCATGGTATAAAATCAAGATGACAAGGCATTGCTTCTGTAATATCAAGAGTGTGTTTCCTAGTTCAGTGAACAATCAATGCAGTCAGAAAAAATTTATGCCAAATTACAGAAAGAGAGCAAAAGCACAGGAGAGGTGGTGGCAAATAATGTTTTTCTTAATGGTTTAAGTGACTTAAATCTTTAAGGTTCAAAGTTCTTAGCGTAGTCTAGCCTTGTTCATTGATAAAGAAAAGAGCGAAATTTAACAATTATGAGAATTTCAGAGGAGAAAAACTATAATTTTCCTGCTTTATTCTCATCTTATCCACTATATCTATTAATATCTATATAATAAGTCATTATTATCAAATTATAATTGCTCTGGTGCTTGTTTTTAGTCATAGGAATCCACTAAGCAAAATCTCATGCTGTACTGAAAAAATTAGATGTGTTTTCTGCCACTTGATAGCTGTATGACACTGAACAGCCCATTTTTTTTATTTGCCTATGTAATGAACACAGGATCAAATGTGGATCAAATGAGAAAACATAGAAAATTAAAACACTGTGAACCTCTACTAGGATTTTTTTCAATTCTCATCAGAAAGCCTAACAGCCTCATGTTTAAGCATTTGGGCTCTGGAGCCATAAAAATTTGGTTTAAATTTCAGTTCTACAGCTGAGTAGCTTTTTGACTTTACATAATCACTTAACATTATCTGTAAAATAGGGATAACAATATGGCTTATAGAGTTATTAAGATTAAAACATTTAATACATACAGGGTGAGTCTAACAGTCCTGACATGTAGTCATCATCAGATAATAGAGTGATTTAGCCCACATGCTTATATAATACATGGAAGAAACATAGTATAGTTGAGATTTTAGGCTGTGTAATTTTGTCTCAATACTATTTGATTAAGACATAATGAGAGAGAATTTTGGAGTTATAATAGATTTCAGAAATTATTTTGTACCATAGGAATAGTCACACAAAAATTTGTTATTTCAAAATTTAGACATTTCATTTGATATATAAGAAAAATGAGTTTGAGAGCTGTGTTAGATATAGCATTGCATTGTGCTCAGAGCATGGATTTAGATCTGAAAGGTCTGTTTCAGTGCCAGCCATAGTAACAGTCCTGTGATCTTGGATGAGTTATAACCTTTCTGTGTTTCTGTTCTTATTATCTATAAGAATGTCAATATGGATTCTTATTTTACAAGGAAGGGAAAGCACCTGGAACACTACCATCCATATAATAGATGATTAATATATGTTAGTTTTTATTCATTTCTCCCTCTTGTCCCTTTTTCAACTAAGGCTTTTCTTAGATACTAAAACTTTTTGGTGCCTCTCACTAATTTATGCCGTTTTGTATTTTGAACTAAATCTAGACTGAATCTTGAGGCCTACTTTAGGCATTTTCTTTATGAACTCAATTTTGTATTTCTTCCGTTCTGCACCGTTCCCTTCCCTTTCCTTTTTTCTTTCTTTTCCTTTCTTTTCCACTCCTCTCCTCTTCTCTTCTCTTTTCTTTTCTATCACTAGTTTCTATACCAAAGGTAGCAAGGTGATAAATCCTGAGATGGACAACACAGAACTTGTTAAGATTTAAGAATATAACTTAAAATAAATTGGTAAGAAAGAAAACTGAATTACAACTTAAAGAAATCCTTTCCCTACACATAAAGCATAGAAGGAAGAGAAAATTTACCTGGAACCCTGACATCTATATAGCAGATACTCAATATGGGTTTCCCATGATTCGGTGCCTGTATGTTGGATCCCGAATCTGACTGGCTGATCAGGAATGAACTATGAATGTTTGAGTAGCCTTCATATTGCATCACTTTCCAGCCTCCTTATGTTAGCCCAGGCATAGAACCAGGATTCTTTCATGCTTTGTTCTGCCAGTCAGGGTTCATCTGCATCTCCGTCACCACCACCACCATCATCATCATCATCATCGTCATCATCATCATCATCATCATCCATTGTCATCCATCATTTGCCATTTGTGATTTCCTTTGTGATTTCTTTGTTAGAGAAAACATTGCAAGGAACGGCAATGAATTCCTATGATACTAGCATTCCCTGTTACCTCCTATGACTCTGCATTCCCTATTCCCAAGATCTGAGTTTCTTGATGGCCTCCATTGTAGATGTTTGCCTTTCCCAGGACTTTACTTAACCATTAGAGAGGCAGAGTGAGAATGAGAGTGAAGGAGAAAGGGGGAGGAAGTATATTAATTGTCATTCTTATTCCTTCTCCAAATCCTGTTCTTCAGACTATCCAGAGAATGGATTAACTCCTAGTAGCCCCACTTCCTCTCCACATTTTTGGGTGTATGTGTGTGTGTTTGTATGTGTGTGTGTGTGTGTGTCTTTCTTTTTATCTGGTGTTGAAACACTTCCTCCTTCAAACCCTAGATAGTAGGTGAGCTTCTAATTTCGCACTTGATAACTGCCATCCTTTCTCCTTGGGGATTGATTCTGTGCCTCAAAAATCCAGGCCACTGGTGAGGATCTTGTGGAAGCAGATTGATTTCCTGACCCTGATCATCACTCCATTTATGTTTAAATGAACACTGCTGCCTCACTCCCCTTCCATTTCCCGTCTCCAAATCTGGAATTCCTTATTGTTGGGACCTGACCATCTGATTGTATGTATTAGAAGACACTATTTGTAACTTAGATTGAGATGATTTTTTGTTGACAAATATGACCTGGCCTATTTAGATGCTTTAAGCCAGCAGTTTTCCAGACTCTGTCTCCTTTGATCTTGGCTTTCTCTTTTTACACATTGGTCCTGAGTTTCCAAAGTGTTAGCATATTTCAAGTATGAGAGCTAGTGACTATGACAAATGCCCCTTTACTCCTCTCTCCAGTGATATAATGATGTTTATATCTTTGTCTTTATTTTTAACCACTGTATTAAATATAATTCACATACCATAAATTTACCCATTTAAAGAGTACAAAGTTGTGCAATGATCAATAAATCTAATTTTAGAACATTTTCATAATTCCCAGAAGGAATATTATACACCATTAGCAGTTGCTCCCCTCACTCCTCTACCTTAGGCAACCACGGATGTAGTTTCTGTCTCTATAGATTTGTCTTTCCCGAACATTTAATAAATGTGAAGTCATACAAGGTACTCTTTTGTGACTGGCTTCTTTGATTTAACATAAAATTCCCAAGATTCAGCCATGTTGTAGCATGTATCAGCATGTTTCATTGCCAAATAATATTTCATTGAGTAGCTATACTCCATTTTATTGTCTATTCATTAATTGATGGACATTGGGGTTGTTTTCACTTTTTTGCTGTCATGAATAATGCTGCTATGAACATTCATGTATAAATATTTATGTGAGTGTGTATATATGTGTGTGTGTGTGTGTGTGTGTGTGTGTGTGTGTGTAATTTAGAGAGAGTGTGGGGAGAGGCAGAGGAAGAGGGAAAGAGAGAATCTTAAGTAGGCTCCATACTCAGTGCAGAACTGAATGTGGGGCTAGATCTCACAACCCTGAGATCATGACCTGATCCAAAATCAAGATTTGAATGCTTAACTGACTGAGCCACTCAGATGCCTCATATGTGAACATATATATTTTTTTGAGTATGTACTGAGAAGAGAGATTGCTGGGTCATATGGTAACTCTATGACAGATATTTTAAGAAACTGCCTGGCTGTTTTCCAAAGTGGCTGCATTATCAACACTTGCTATTGTCTGTGTGTGTGTGTGTGTGTGTGTGTGTGTGTGTTTGTGTGTGTGTGTGTTTATTATAAACATCCTAGTGGGTAAAGTGTTATTTCATTTTGGTTTTATTTGCATTTCCTTAATGGCTAATGATGTTGAACATTTTTCATGTACTTGTTGGCCATCACCTTATCTTCTTTAGAAAAATGTCTATTCAGATCCTTTGCCCACTTTTTTTTTTTTAAAGATTTTATTTACTTATTTGAGAGAGTGAGAGTGAGCAGGAGTGAGAAGGAGAGCGAATTCGAAGCAGACACCATGATGAGCTCAGAGCCAGAGGCAGGGCTCACTGCCATGACTGCTGCCAGATCATGACCTGAGCTGAAACCAAGAGCTGGACACTTAACTGACTGAGCCACTGAGTCACCCCCTCCTTTGCCTACTTTTTAGTTGGACTTACTTTTTATTGTTGACTTTTTAATAGTTCTTTATATATTCCAGATGCAAAACCCTGGTCACATACATGATTTGTGAATTTTTTTTTAATCCATCCTGTATGTTGTGCTTTAACTTTCTTTTCATTTTTTAAAAACTATTTTTATTAACATATAATGTATTATTTGCCCCAGGGGTACATGTCTATGAATCATCAGGATTACACATTTCACAGCACTCACCATAGCCCATACCCTCCCCAATGTCCATAACCCAACCACCCTATCCCTACCCCCTGAACCCCCAGCAACCCTCAGTTTCTTTCATGAGATTTAGAGTCTCTTATGGTTTGTCTCTTCCCAATCCCATCTTGTTTCATTTTTTCCTTCCCTATCCTCCACAACACCCCACCCTGCCTCTCAAATTCCTCATATCAGAGAGATTATATGATAATTGTCTTTCTCTGATTGACTTATTTCACTCAGCATAATACCCTCTAGTTCCATGCACGTTGTTGCAAATGGAAAGATTTCATTTCTTTTGATGGCTGCATAGTATTCCATTGTATATATATACCACATCTTCTTTATCCATTCATCTGTTGATGGACATCTAGGTTCTTTCCATAGTTGGCTATAATGGACATTGGTGCTATAAACATTTGGGTGCATGTGTCCCTTCAGATCACTACATTTGTATCTTTAAGTTAAATACCCAGTAGCACAAATGCTGGGTCGTAGGGTAGCTCTGTTTTCAACTTTTTGAGGAACCTCCATGCTGTTTTTCAGCTGCACCAGCTTGAATTCCCACCAGCAGTGTAGGAGGCACTTTCCTTATTTCCTTTCTCCACATCCTCTCCAACATCTGTTGTTTCCTGACTTGTTAATTTTAGCCATTCTGACTGGTGTGAGGTGGTATCTTATTGTGGTTTTGATTTGTATTTCCCTGATGCTGATATTGAGTACTTTTTCATGTGTCTCTTGGTCACGTGGATATCTTCTTTGTAGAAATGTCTGTTCATGTCTTCTGCCCATTTGTTGATTGGATTTTTTGTTCTTTGGGTGTTGAGTTTGATAAATTATTTTTAGATTTTGGATACTAGCCCTTTATCTGATATGTCATTTGCAAATATCTCCTCCCATTCTGTCAGTTGTCTTTTGGTTTTGTTGACTGTTTCCTTTGCTGTGCAAAAGCTTTTGATCTTGATGAAGTCCTAGTAATTCATTTTTGCTCTTGCTTCCCTTGACTTTGGTGATTATTCTAGGAAGAAGATGCTGCAGCTGAGGTCAAAAAGGTTGCTGCCTGTGTTCTCCTCAAGGATTTTGATGGGTTCCTGTCTCACATTGAGGTTTTTCATCCACTTTGAGTCTATTTTTTATGTGGTATAAGGAAATGATCCAGTTTCATTTTTATGTATTTGGCTGTCCAATCTTCCCAACACCATTTGTTGAATTTCCCCAACACCCAGAACCGTCTTTTTTCCATTGGACATTCTTTCCTGCTTTATCGAAGATTAGTTGACCATAGAGTTGAGGGTCCATTCTGGGCTCTCTATTCTGTTCCATTGATCTATGTGTCTGTTTTTGTGCCAGTACCATACTGTCTTGATGATGACAGCTTTGTAATATTGCTTGAAGTCTGGAATTGTGATGCCACCAACTTTGGTTTTCTTTTTCAACATTGTTCTGGCTATTTGGGGTCTTTTCTGGTTCTATATAAATTTTAGGATTATTTGTTCCATATTTGAAAAAAATTGATGGTATTTTGATAGGGATTGCATTAAATGTGTAGATTGCTTTAGGTATCATAGACATTTTCAAAAATATTTATTCTTTCAACGCATGAGCATGGGATATTTTTCCATTTCTTTTTCTTTTCCTCCATTTCTTTCATGAGTACTCTATAGTTTTCTGAGTACAGGTTCTTTGCCTCTTTGGTTAGGTTTATTCCTAGGTATCTTATGGTTTTGGATGCAATTGTAAATGGGATCCATTCCTTAATTTCTCTTTCTTCTATCTTGTTGTTGGTGTATAGAAATGCAGCTGATTTCTGAGCATTGATTTTATATCCTTACACTTTCCTGAATTCCTGTACAAGTTCTAGCAGTTTTGGAGTGGAGTCTTGAAGAATAGTGGCCTGAATGTGCCTTGGATCACGGTTTAAGGTAACCCCGAGCTGAGAGCCTCCACCTCGGCTCTGTCTCTGTAGTTGGCTTCCCTGCTCTGATACCTGGCAGTTCTGCCACACTTAGACACCCCCGGTCTTTCTGTGACCCCACAGGTCCTGAGACTACACTATCCCTCTGAAGGCTCCACCCGCACTTAACCTCTAGAGCTACATCCCTCAGTGGAGAAGACTTCTAAAATTTCTGATTTTGTGCTCCACTGCTCCACCACTTGCTGGGAGCTGGTCCCTCCCACCGTGGTTTACCTTCCCATCGCTTCGGATTCACTTCTCTGCTCGTCCTACCTTCCTGAAAATGGTTGATTTTCTGGTCCTAGAATTGCTGCTCTTCTTCTCTTCTATCTCTTGTTGAGTTTGTAGGTGTTCAGAATGGTTTGATAACTATCTAGCTGCACTCCTGGGACCTAATGCTATTTCAGTTTCCTACTCCCCTACCATCTTGCTTCCTTTCCCTCCACTGATATTTCTATCATGGTTTAACTTTCGTGATGGTATCCTTTTTCTTTTCTCTTCCTTATGATTTTCTTTTTTTAAAATCTTATTTTGTTTAAATTCAATTAACTAACTACAGTGTATTATTAGTTTCAGAGGTAGAGGTTAATGATTCATCAGTCTTATATAGTACCCAATGCTAATTACATCACATGCCCTCCTTAATGTCTTGGTATCCTTTAATGCAAACAAGTTTTTAGTAGTTTTTATGATGTCCACCTGATTTATTTCTTATTGTTTGTGTTTTTTTTCCAGTCATATCTAAGAAAACCCTGTCTAACCCAAGATCATGAGGATTTACTTCTATGTTTTCTTTTAAGAGTTTTATAGTTTAGCTCTTGTATTAGGAGTTAATTTTTGGGTACATTATGAGGTAGAGGTCCAGCTTCCTTTTTTTGCATATAAATATCTAGTTGTCCCAATACTATTTGTTGAAAAGATTATTCTTTCTCCCTTGAGTTGTCTTGACACGCTTGTTGAAGATGAATTAACTGTAAATATGTGGGTTTATTTTTGGAGTCTCAATTCTATTCCTGATCTACGTATGCAGATTCATACTTTCTTGTAGCTTTTTAGTACATTTTGAAATTGCAAAGAGTGAATCTTTCAACTCTGTTTTTTTTTTTTTTTTAATTGTTTTGGTGTTCTGGGTCCCTTGCATATTCATATGAATTTTAGGTTCATCTTTTCAATCTCTGTGAAAAACATTGCTGGCATTTTGGTAGTAATTGCACTGAATTTATTGTTCAATTTGGAGGAATATTGTCCTCATAATAATATTAAGTCTTCCAATATATGACATGGAAAGTATTTCCATTTTTGCAAGTCTTCTCAAATTTCTTTTAATTATGTTTTATAGTTTTCAGTGTAGAAGAATTGTATTTTTTTTGTTAATTACTGAGTATTTTATTTTTCAATGCTATAATTAGAATTGTTTCCTTAATTTTGAATTCAAATCACTTATTGCAAGTGCGTAGATATACAAATAATTTTGTACATTTATAGTTCATCCTGCAACCTTGCTGATTTTGTTGATTAGCTTTAATAGCTTTTATGTGTGTGTGTGTGTGTGTGTATGTATGTGTGTCATGTGTGTATGTGTGTGAGTATGTGAATTCTTTAGGATTTTCAGTATACTAGATCATGTTATCTTCAAATAGTGATAGTTTTACATCTTACTTTCTAAACTGGATGTCTTTTATTTATTTGTCTCTCTTAAATTATCTGACTAGAACTTCTAGTACAATATTGGATAGAAATGAACGAGGACATTTTTGTCTTATTCCTGATCATAGAGAGAAAGCATTTAGTCTTTCACCAGTAAGTATGATTTCAGCTATGGGGTTTTCATAGATTCACTTTATCAGGTTGAAGAATGTTCTTGTCTTTTTTGATTGAAATTTAATGTTTCTGAGTGGATCTTCCTTACAAATTCAACAGTAAATAAAAATGGGAATGTAATTTCCACCCACATTGGGGGAACTTTGAGGAATATAGCTGGACAATTAGACCAAGGATGATGCACTGTCATTTTCCTTGTGTGTTATGGTTTTAAAAGAGGTGATATTGAAGTGAACTAGGTCTTCCTAGTAAGAGAATTTTTTCCATACTTAATATAGAAAGAATCCTACTTTCATTAACTTACCTTTTAACTATCCATGTCTCATGCCTTTAAAAGTGCCATGAATTTGGGTAATGCTCAGGATTTACTGTGAACTATAGTAACTGTAAATCATTTATGTGGCAATTGTTTATCTTGGACTTGAATGACCATTGCTATAAATGTTCAAAATATTTAATGATGCTTAACATCAAAGGTAGTCTTATGCTTCATTTGGACTCTGGAAGTCTTTGTGATATATTCAGTCATAAAATCATCTTGTAGGCAATAAAGAAACCAAGAGGTTCTTGCTGACTCTGGTATGCTATGTGGAATGCATTTTTGAATGGTTTATTTGTGCATTAGAGGAAAACACCAACCTTCTGGGGGTTGTCCACATTCCAGCATCGTGCATCTGTTGTATTGATGACAGAAGCAAGGCAGGAAAAAAAAAAGAGTATTTAGTCATCTGCTGATTCCATTTGGTGCTAAACACATACTTTTCTCTAGAGTGTAAGAATACTAATTTATTTTATGTACTAGGGTGGATTGTAGCCATTCCTAGAGACATGAGTATTTAAATTGGCAGAAGTGAAACAGTGAATACTCTGCATGTAGATGATCCATGCTCTGCATATGCCTTGAATAAGGCAAGATCTTTGTTAACTAGGGATCTGGATTTTAAATACAAGTTAGCTGCTATTAGGCAGGCATACACAGTTGACCTTTCAACTACAGCCATTATGTTTTGAGTTCAGAAGCTTTCTATATGCATTCTGGTAAGCATGTAATATGAATCAAGTAAAACTCACTAGTAAATTGCAAGATATATAGGTGAAACTGTTCTAAAATCTATTCTGGAATGAGAGATAAAAGGGAGAAGGAAGTTTTATGTTAATGCTATCTGGTTCTGTGCCCTTTATCAATTTTTTCAACAAACTAGACAGATTCCTGGTATTTAATCCCCCATGTGATAGGATAACTTTTTATATGTTTGATGTGTAAGATGTTCAGATAGTTAATTTCAAATTTTTAATTTGGATTGATGTTCATTAGTTAATTAAATAAATATGTATCAGGTAGCTTTCATGTCACTTCATGGGGCTTATATTCCATTGGAATAAGCAGAAAGGAAACATGATAAATAACTATGATATAAAGTATAGTAGTGATAAATAAGAAGAAGAAGATAAAGCAGGAAAAGGGGATATGGCATATCAAGAGTGAAATTGTTGGTGGGACTTTTAGATAGAGATCTCACCCAAAAGTTGATTTTTGAGTAAAGACTAAGAGGAAGTCAGAGAATGAGCCAGACATGGTTCTAGAAGTGTGCCAGCAACAGGATGGCCTAAGGTAAGGACATGCCTGGCTTTTGAGGGAAACACCAAGGAGGTCCATGTGGCTGGATCTGAGTGAGCAAGGAGAGTTATGGTGATGAGGTCAGAGAGATATGTTGGATGGTTTGAGCAAAGCGATGACATGATGACTTTCTAGAGATTGATAAGAAGTCAAATTCTGGTAAAAGTGATAGAATAGACTGACAAACTGGATGTGAGATGAAAGAGAAGTAGAAGTTGGTGGCAAAATTTTTGGCCTGGACAACTGGAAGAACTGCCATTTACTGAACTGGTGAAGAGTGGGAGTAGCAGGAATCTCTATCAGGAGCTCAGATTTTGATATGTTATGTTTGAGATACCAAGTGCTTTAATGTCATATTTTTTAGTTCTCTTTTACCTGGTGCATTTTCTCTTCTTTTTTCTTTCCTTTTCTTTTTTAAATATTTTATTTATGGGTGCCTGGGTGGCTCAGTTGGTTAAGTGAGTGCCTTCAGCCTAGGTCATAATCCTGGAGTCCTGGGATTGAGTTCCACATCAGACTCCCTGCTCAGCGGGGATTCTGCTTCTCCTTCTGACCCTCCCCCCTTCTTGTGCTTTCTCTCTCTCTCTTTCAAATAAAACAATAAAATCTTAAAAAAAAAAAAGATTTTATTTGTTTATATGACAGAGGGAATGAACACAAGCAGAGGAAGCAGCAGGCTCCCTGCTGAGCAGGGAGCCCAGTGTAGGGTTTGATCTCAAGACCCTGGGACCATGACCTGAGCCCAAGGCAGATGCTTAACTGACTGAGCCACCCAGGCACCCCACCGTGATGCATATTCAAGATGCTCCTCTGCCTGTGAAACTTTTCTTAACCTACCCATGCTTTTCTTTACAATTCCTATAGTGATCCAATGTATTCTGCCAGTTTTAGCCCATTTTATTTAACATATCATTATTTAACAGTTTCCAGAGAGCAGAGGACTTGAGTGGGTACTTATTTTTACTTTGTATTTGTAGTTTCTTGTAGCTCTTAGTTGAATCCCACTGTATAAATACTCAATTATATCAGAGTACTCAAAACTTAATAAGATCATTAACCCAAGTTACTTCTGTTTCCTCAGTCGGATGGATCTGATTATTGGTTAATGTAGGAACATTAATTTAACTTTCTGAAAAACATGTCAAATACAGGACATCTTTACCTTCATTCTGCTTAAAGTTTTGTTTCCTGCCAGGGAATACAGTTAGAAATCATATATTTTCCAAAACATCCTGAGATATATAGGAATTAACACTGGACAACACACTTACATATAAGTGGTAACTGGTATCATTGGCTTTTTAAATGAGGGCTAGGCTAGAATACTGAAGAATAGTTCATAGGAAGATCTAGTTAGCCTAATTGGGAACACAATTAAAGAAGAATATTTTCATTCTAGGATGAGTATATCTTAGCTTCTTGCAGTTATGATTTCCTTTTCCAAAATTAGAATTTTTTTCTCATGGAAAAGTAAATTATCTTATGGCAGTAACCCTCAGTGTTTTCTGGTGTCTTTACAGTGGTAAGAGATAGGGGCACCTGGGTGTCTCGTTGGTTAATTGGCGAACTGTTGATTTCGGCTCCGGGTGTGATCTCAGGGTCCTGGAGTGGATCTCTGCGTTGGGCTTTGCATTCAGTGGAGAGTCTGCTTAAGGATTCTCTCTTTCCTTCTCCCTCTGCCCCTTTCTCTCAAATAATTAGTCTTTAAAAAAAAAAGTGGTGAGAGGTATCCTTGATTCATTGGTCACTCTATGCCAGCTCCCATATGAGGCCTAGGGGGATGAAAGAGGTGAGGCATAGTTAAGACCCTAATAGGAGCTCATAATTTGGTAAGAAACACAGATGTTTTGATGAATAACTATAGCAAATGATAATTGTTTAATATATGCTAGATTAGTGCCATGTAAGCACTATTGGAGCACATGAGTACCTGTGTGGGTAACTGAACATGAGACTCCAAGATAGCTTCAGGAATGAGTAGACATTTCCCAAGAGATGTAAGGGGAGACTGGAACATAGCTCAAGAAACTTATAGAACCTTATGTGAGTCTCTGTGGCTAGAGAAAAGGGTGCCTGTGAGATAAGTGATAGGAAGTGGGTCTAGAGAGAGAAGCTGAAGTCAGATTATCCTTGTCTATAATAAAAAAAAAAAATGAGTTTTATATTGTGTGGATTAATAGTCACTTGAAAATTTTAAATTGGGGATTGATGATGATTTTTGAATTTTGGAGGGATTCCTCTGATGATACTATAGAGAAAAGGTTGTATTAGTCAAAAAGTTTTGTCTTTGATTTCTTCTTTGTACTTACAACCACTTCATTAGTTATCCCTAATCATTTCTCCTCTAGATTAGTCCTAGTAGTAAGGTCAAGAACAAGGATACATATTAGAGAAATATTTAATGAATAGAATAGTAGACTTTATCTAATGATAGGGATAAAGGAATGGTGGAAGTGTCAAGGATATTCCTCAGATCTCTCGTTAGCTGGATATTGAGGCCAGTGAGTCTGAGAAAGTTGGAGGAGAAACATGAGTTGGGGGGGAAGTATAAGAAAGGCAATAGGTTCAATTTCCCATATGTTTTTTGAGACTCAACCTGAGTTATGTATCTGGAGTGCAGAAGAGAGGTTCATACTATCAAATAATGTCAACCTAAATTTAGTATTCACTGTCATCTAAGAAGATAAGGGAGAAACATTTTAAGGAGAGGATTAGATAATAGTTTGCTGTATAGAGAGAGATCACTAAGAACATTCTGGAAAATGTTTGACATTAAATAATTTAACCTCATTTTACTCTCTATTGTAGGAATTATTATTCCCATTTTGTAGCTGAAGTAAGGTTAATTTTTCTACTCAAAATCTGCTATTGGAGTGTTTTGTGTTGGGATCCTAACCCCAAAGCTCATGCTATTTCTATTATAATGAGACAGACTTCATGCCCTGGAGTGGCTCAGCATCTGCCTCACTCCCATTCATTTATTGTAGGCTCCTCAGGCCCAAGGACATCTGTTATCTCTTTCCAATCCTTTCTAAGGAAGGTGAGTTACACATATGTTAAGAATAGAAAACATGGAGAGAGCACTCATAGGCTGACACAAACATCTGTGCTGGAACTTTAGAGCAGAGGTCAGGACTTCTTTTTGGCCATTTTGGATTTGAATGTTTTTAAGTGGGGCAAGTATTCTATGGTGTGTGAGTGCCTCACCACTCCCTGTGGATTAACATTTGGCCTATTCATGCTTCCTGCTTAGAATAAACATCTGAGTTTATAACCTTAGGAACATCTGAGTTATATAGCCTTATCTTTAGCCTTACCTCTAAAGTTACACCTTAAAGCAGGTGTTTTCAAACTGGTTGAATTAAGCCAAATAGTTTTCCCCCCAACTCTGGGAAAAACAACCATTAAACTATCATTACTAAGATGCTATATTTAGAATGTTTCCTTTATCAAAGGTAGATTGAAATACTTAAGATGATAGTTTCGCTCATTCTTCGTTATGTCTGACTTATATTTTTGAGCAATCTAAATGACTTTGTGGATCACACTTTGATTTCTTTTTTTATAGTTTTGGCCTGAGGTTTTTTTTTTTTTTTTAAATCAGTCTTGTACTGAAACACAATTAAAGAATGTGTTTCTAATCTGAGTTGTATTACATATGATAATTATTCATCAGGAAGATATCCCTGAAATATGTATTCTCTGTTGTGCCACCACAGAGCTATAGGGGTGTAGAGAAGTCCTTTGATAGACATTGGAGGCGGATGATGAACTACTGACAGCAAATAAAAATAGAAAATAAAAATAAAAATAGTGGGTAGAAGGAAAAATAAAATGAAAACAGAGAGGGAGGCAAACCAAAAGAGACACCTAACTTGAGGAAACAAACAGGATTGCTGGAGGTGGGTGGGAGATGGGGTAACTGGGTGATGAACCTTAAGGAGGGTACTTGTGTGTTATATGCAATCAATGAATCACAAATTCTACCTCTGAAACTAATAGTACAGTATATGTTAACTAAATTGAATTTAAATTAAAAAATGAGTGTTAAGGGCACCTGGGTGGCTTAGTGAGTTAAGCCTCTGCCTTCGGCTCAGGTCATGATCCCAGCGTCCTGGGATCGAGCCCCGCATCGGGCTCTCTGCTCGCCTGGCGGGAAGCCTGCTTCTCCCTCTCCCACTCCCCCTGCTTGTATTCCCTCTCTCGCTGTGTCTCTCTCTGTCAAATAAATAAAATCTTAAAAAAAAAAAAAGAGTGTTAAGACAGAAACCAGTCCTGGATCCTATTCATAGCTGGGCCATTAAATGAAAAATGACTGGAGCATGTTTGCCTGTAAGGAAGCATTATAGCTGTTTAGTAAATGCTGGCTTTCTTAAAAACAATCATCACCACCACTTTTTATTAATCTTGTGTGCCTTTGGACAACTGTCCTTTTCCTTTTTTTAACATTTAGGGATAATAACACTTTTTTCCTCATGGAATTCTTTATGAGAAGATGACTAGAAACTTATTAAATGAGATAAACTACTATGTGAATGTAAGGCATTATTAATTAGTATTTGGATCAACATTCCTGGGCTTGAATTCCATTTGTACTAAGTTATGCTATGTTTGGAAAATGGTGGTCTGTTTCTCACAAGTGAGTCACAGAAACTTAAATAGGAAGAAATTGTAAGGAAAATGATGTTTTTGATCTTTGGCTAGGTGTTAAAATCCAACTTCACTCTCATAGATGTTAATAAATCTGTACTGTAGAGGAAAAGTTTTCTGACATGGATATTTGAATCTTGTTAGATTAAGCAATGAAATATACACACAAATGGAAGGAAAATGTGAAGTACCACTGGATTATGTTTAGCGCATTATTTATCTGCTTTCCTGTTCACTTCTTTTACTTCAATTGTATGGTAGATGACTTTAGATACAATTTATTTTTTAGATATAAACTTGAGGCAAATAATAGATATAATATATAGTATGTTTGTTTCATGTAGATAGAAGATTAACATAGTGCCTTTCTTAACTTTATATATACATTTTCTTGAATGACATGGTGGCCTGCATTAGAATTAAGTAGTAATGTTTTCCTAGGAGGTATCTTGGAGTTATTAGTATTCACTTTTGTGTATTTCATTCTACCCAAGGTATGCAATAATGGCCCAGAATTACATACCTTGGGGGATATCTTAATGCTATTATTATATGGTTTCTCAGTTTTTTATTTGTATTTGAAGAATTCTTTTATTTCCCCCTTTATTGTAGTTGTTCTATTAATATAAAATGGAAAAAGAAGTAAGAGAAAAGCAGTAAAGTCCTCTTTCTGTTGCTTAATCATGTTTTGATTGTAAAATCTTGAATTTTTTCAGTCTTTATTTTTTTCTCAACACTTTTTAATTATTTCTGTATTCTACTCTTATTTTACCATCTTCTGTCCTCATTTCAGTTAAGGCTAAGTATTCCACTTCCTAATCTATGTTGGGGAAAAACATTTAAATTAGCAGGTGTTTGCATTATTTTGTTTTCTGAGAGAACATGAAGCTGCCTAGTGACCAGTGAAGCAGTTAGCAGGGAGCATCTTGGCAGAGGGAAGACCAGGGATAGAAGCCAACTAAGAATGAAATCCAAATAGCAAAGTATCCATGGGCTTTTCTGCTGCACATCTTCTTAGTCTTAAGAAAACAAAAAATGTTCTTCATAAGCTTTCCCTCCCCTATCACAGTGGTTTTGTCAGTTCCAGAAACTTCATTTAAACACCTGAAAGAGAAACTCAATAATTTGCAGGTAGTTCTGCTTTGTTGAGCAGAGTACCTGCTGAACTATTCCACTTGGGCAGGGATGTAGCATAGTAAGGAAGTTTTTCTCTGATCCTCTGAAATGAGGGTTCAAGGGTGCATGGAATTAATTGCTATGAAAATCATTTAACTTTGCCTTTCCAATGGTCAGGCTCTGGGACTTTTCTTTTCTTATTTTTGTTTTTCAAACATTTAGACTTTTTTCTTTTTCTTTTTTAATAAAAGACCTCAAAGTGGGTAGAAGATGTTAGCAAATGGACTGCATATCCAGTTTGCTGATCCTTCCCTTAATATCATGGGAAATGCTATACCAGGGCAAGCCCATAGCTCCCTTTGCCAGGAGAAGTCACAAACTGAATGTTTGCCTGGCTTTACTAATATTTTTGTTTTCCTTGATTTTGTATAAATGTTTTGACTGAAGTATAAGATACATTCAGAAATATGCATACATTGTGAGCAAACAGTTCAGTGAATTTTTCCAAGCTAAACACACCTATATAAACAGCACTCAGAGCAAGAAGAAGAGGTATGCCTGGGTGCCTCTGTCAGTTAAGTGTCTGCTTCAGCTCAGGTCAGGAGTCCTGGGATGGAGCCCTGATCGAGCCCTGCATCGGGCTCCTGCTTAGAGGGGAATCTGCTTCTCCCTCTCAGTCTCCCTCTATGCACTCTCTCTCTCTCCATGTCAGATAAATAAATGAATAAAATCAAACGTGTACTCTTTTGTTGTATCTCTTTTATTCCATATTTCATATTGTGGCATGTAGCTATATTTTGTTCATTCTCATTACTTTGGGTTGCTTCCAGCTGGGGCTATTATGAAAAATGCTTCTAGGAATGCTTTGCGTATGTTTTTTAAAGAACATACGAACATATTTCTGTATGTGTATATCCTAGGAGTAGAATAGCTGGGTCATGAGGTATATATATGTTCAGCTTTAGTAGGTACAATTTTCCAAAGTAGTTGTACCAATGGCTTCACTAAAATTAAATGTTAAGTATAGTTTAATTTTGTTCTTTAGCTTCCTGTGACATTGCGATGCATAAACTTGTTTAAACTCTCTGGATTATGTATATTTTCCACAAAATTTATTTCTTGGAATAATTATATAGTTTCTTACCCCTTCTGAATTTAACTTCCTATTACTTATTCCTTATCCTATTAATTATTTCTTATTCGTTTGTACATTTGTTTCTTTAAAAAATGTGTTATGCTCATAATATGTGCCACATACTAATAGATAATGAGATACAAAATAATTAAGCTGTGATGCTTTTATTCAAGGGAATTATAATGAAGTGAGGGAAACAGCATAATAAGCAGATATATTTTTGATTTATTTCACTCAAATTTAGAAAGCTACTTCCTCCATCTATTGTTTCTAGATTTAGTAAAGAAGTCCATTAATAACTTATCAAATTCATTCATGATTTCGGATTTTTTTTAGTCATGTGTCCTCCAGTGTAAAATTTCTTTTTGCAAGGTGAACAGATCCCATTTTTTAACACCTTGATACTGAAGTCATCCTGCCTTTTCAAATTGATTTAAAAAAACTACTCTGTTTTTTTCTTCAAGTATGATGACTGTACTTATAGTAATTCAGGTTTTAAACTTCATGGTGTATATGTGTTTTTTGCTTGTTTTTCTCTTTCTTTCTTTCTTTCTTTGTTTCGAGTTCAGTGTTTTCTAATATCTTTTTTGGTGATTTACAATATATATATGACCTTTTGAACTAGCACATACAATTATCGGGTTTACTTCCTCAAGAAACAATTTATGATTTTTCCCAGGTTCTCTATATTAAAACATTCATCCTGGGTGAAGACCCCGTAACCTTCACATCCATGGCTTCACCTCCCAATTATGAGCTGGTGATTCATAGATCTCTATTTCTACCCTAGACTCTGAATTCTAGGTTCATGTATACTATATTTTCACTTGCGTATTATGATGGAATCTCACATTTAACAGATGACACAATGTATTTCACCTTTATTTTCCAAACATATTATTCATTCTGTATTCCCCATCTTGGTGAATGCATCAACTGTGTACCCATAGTGTTGAAAAAGTTTTCTAGACACTTCTAAATACCTCCTCTCCCCTCCTTCATCTTAATATTATAAAGTCTTACCATTTTTACCTTCTGAATTTTCTTAGATCCATTCTACTACTACGTAACAATAGTGTTCAACATTCAGGCGCTCATTGTCTCTTGCCTGGGTTATTGCCTAGTCTCCTGACCACACTTCCATTCTCTCCAATCAACTAAAAGTTCGCTGCTATTGAAAATACACACCTGAGCTTGCTGCTCTTGCAGTTCTTTAGCGTGCCATGTGAGGAGTCTCCCGCTTACCTTTCTAGCTGGATTCATCATCATTCCTGCTCAGGTGTCCTGTACTTGTCATGCCGCCTACAGTGGCCTGCGTGCTCATGCCTAAGGCCTTTGCACATGCTGTTTTCTTGACTTGTTTTTCTGTTCTACACATTGATAACTTCTACTCACTGTTTAAATGTTACCTCCAATAAATTTTCTTCAATCCCCTCAAGCCAAGGGACTTTCCTTTATGCTATGAATAACTCTATTTTAGCTCCCATATAAATTTGTCTCCCCTTCTGATCTATACGTTCTTTATCTTTGCATTCTTTTTTTTTTTTTAAAGATTGATTTACTTATTTTAGAGAGAGAGAGTGAGAGAGAGCATGCATGGACAGGGGGAGGGACAGAGAAAGAATCTAATGCAGGCTCCTGGCTAAGGGTGGAGTGGACAATGGGGCTCCATCTCACCACCCTGAGGTTATGACCAAGGCCGAAACCGAGTTAGATGCTTAACCGACGGAGCCACCCATGTGCTCTTTTTATCTTTGCATTCTTAACATTAGTGTACTGCCTGATCTATAGAAGTACTCAACAATATTTATTGAGTGAATGGTTGAATTAATTAACTGATATCTTAGAGCCCTCCATTTTTATACTTTGTGATCTTTAAAATTCCTAAATATATTTTGTTCTCTTGCCAGGGTTAAAACTCATATGTTGCTTCTCTACCCACTTGCACAGACTTGTAAGGTCTTTTTTAATCCCATCTGTGTGTTTCTGCATCAGCTGGAAGCATTTAATGTCTCCTAAACTTGGATATCTTATGTGAGCTTTTTCTTCTGGAGCAATTTAAAAAAAGATATTAAAAAAGTATCAATTCCCAAGGAGCTGAATTCTTTAGACTTCTCTGTCCAGAGAAATCCCTAATTGACCCTATCATTTTTTGGGGGGGAGGGGGATGTATTTATTTGACGGAGAGAGAAGCAACAGAGGGAGAAGGAGAAGCAGACTCCCTGCTCAGCAGGGACCCTGATGCAGGACTCAGTCCCAGGACCCTGGGATCATTACCCTAGCTGAAGGCAGATGCTTAACTGACTGAGACACCCAGGTGCCCTGACCCTATCATTTAATTCCTATTTTGACCTGATTTAAAATTTTAGGATAAATCAACAGCCTAGGAACCTTTGAACCCATGATATCATCTGTCAAAACAAAATAAAATAACCACAGTCACCACCCCAACCTTTTGTTTAGAAGAATGGTATTAATCCCCGCCCCCGCCGCCTTTTAAGGGTTTTATTTATTTATTTGACAGAGAGAGAGAGACAGTGAGAATAGGAACACAAACAGGGGGAGTGGGAAAAGGAAAGCAGGCTTCCTGCTGAGCAGAGATCCTGATGTAGGGTTCGATCCCAGGACCCTGGGACCATGACCTAAGCTGAAGGCAGATGCTTAACAACTGAGTCACCTAGGTGCCCCCATTTGTTCCCCTTTTATCTGTGTACCTATTTCCTACATTAAATTTATCCTTTGAGATATCCTTCAGGAGAAATGATCTTGCCTTCTCAATTTCCTTTACTTAAACTCTGTAACATGCCTTTCTTCCCCCCCCCACCTGCTGCCATAATATGTTATTTTTTTATATGTTCACTGAATCTATCCTTTCTCACAGATTTATCAGCTTGCTATTCAGGATTTGGTAGTTGCCTTGGGCGGGGATAACAAAGCATAGGCTCAAACTCCAAAATGTTTTAGAATTTTTTAAAAGTATTTATTTATTTGAGAGAGAGGGAGTGAGTGAGCGAGAGAGAGAGCACAAGAGCAAAGGTGCAGAGGTGGGCAAAGAGAAAGAGAGAAGCAGACTCCCTGCTGAGCAGGGAGCCCAGTGCAGGACTCGATCCCAGAACTCTGGGATCATGACCTGAGCTAAAAGCAGACGCTTAATTGATTGAGTCACCCAGGCATCCCTAGAATTTTTTTTTTTTAATTCCAAAGTTCCTACAACATTAAAGTTACCACAGTTAATGGTGAGATATACATAGCCATCATCAGAGTAAAAGAACTAATACTTTAAACCTTATCTTCCTTTGTAGTGATATATGTTCACAAACTTCCACCTTTCAGAAACTACCTAAACATTGACCTTGCCATTCTGCATAGAGCAGTGTAATGCGTAGGTCACTTTGGAGGGTATTATGTAATTAGGTTTGATTATTGCTCTATTATGCAGAGAATTTTCTTCAGCTCCTTCTGAATACTCATACTTTTTATCATTATACCTCTGAGAAATGTGCATCCTATCTAAACATTGAATTATTTTTCCTCCAAATCACACTGAGATAAATGTAGGTAGTGCTATAAAATTGTGGGAAGTTTGAAAATCACTAAGAGCATCACAGGACAAAAACAGTACACCACGTTTGATAAATTTTAGGAAGACTATTTTAGGAATATTTTAGGAAGAATAATTTTGTCCTCTTTCCATAATTCTCTACTATTTTTCAAGTACATTCCATTTCTGATGTGCTACTTACTCAATCTCGTGAGAACATTGGTAAAAGTATCATTACCCCACATTTAGAGATGGAAAAACATTCACTGAAAGAGTAGAAGACTTACCCCGAGCACAGTGCTAATGACAGAGCTGGAACTAGAACCTAGACCAGAAATATAAGGGGGAAATCATAGCAAGCCAAGAAAACTACAAAGTGTCTTGTTTCGGGTAATTAGTGAGTACAAACAGTGAGTTGACAGCTACTTCTAACTGTCCTCCCTACATCTTGTAAAGAAGCTAATCTCCCCTAGAGCCTGCATGAAGTCACAGACAGCCTTTATTTTCAGAAAGGAAGGAACTAAAAATATAGTAGCACAGCCATTTATTAACCTCAAGCAACATTATCCCGAGGTAGCAAAGTGTTTTGAAAAATGCATGGGATTTGCAATCAGAAGACTTAGGTTTAGATCTCAGTTATTTTGCCAGCTTCTTAATCTCCTTACACTAAATACCTATTTAGTTAAAATGGGGCTAATAACACCAGCCTTACTGCCTCAAAGGGTGTTGTGATGATCAATAAGATACTATCTAGAAGCACTTTATAAATTATGTCATTACTCGTCCCTGTATAGTAGCAAATAAAGGAAATCCTTCCTGTGTAGGAAAGACTGTAACATAGTTGTTAACATCATGGCTTAGCAGTCATACTGACTTGGGTTACGGTACAAGAAATGCCACCTTCTTGTTCTGTAACTTGGCTCAGGAACTTAGTCTTTCTAAACCTCATTTTTCTTCCCTTTAAAGTGGGGGAGATAATATATTTTCATAAGTTTTATAAAGATTATATAAGATAAGGTATGTGGAATACATAAGCTATTGTTAAGCTCTCTTGAATTAGTTTTCTTTAAGATGAACTTTTACTTTACATTAATAATTTTAGATTTCCAGAAACGTTGTACAGATAGTATGGAGAATACTCATCTACCTTTCTTCTGGTTTCCTCTGTTGTTAATATCTTACATTTGCTACTTCTGAACAAACATTGATGTATTACTATTAACTCAACTACAGGTTTTATTTGGATTTCACCAATTTTTCTATGAATGCCTTCTTTCTGTTCCAGGAACCAGTCCAGGGTACCACATTGCCTTTAGTTGTCATGTCTCCCCTATCTCCTTTGGTTTGTGCAGTTTATCAGTCTCCTTCTTTTTCATGACCTTATCATTCTTGAGGAATATTGTCCAGGTATCATGCAGGATGTTCCCCAATCTGGTTTTGCTTGTCGTTTTCCTCATGATTAGATTGGGGTTGTGGACTTTTGGAGAGAATAGCAGAGAGGTGAAGTGCTGCTCTTGTCACAGTGTGTCAAGGGCTGCATGATACCCACATGACATCACTGATGATGTTGACCTTTATCACTTGGCTAATGTAGTGTTTACCAGTTTTTTCCATGGTATTTTGAGCTAATTTTGATCAGCTATCACTTATATCAGACTTTCTCTTCCCTGTCTTCCCACTGTTTGGAATGCTTTTCATTTATATTTACTGCAAATGTCATATTCAGAAATATCTTTTCTGACCACCCAAGCTAAAGCCATCTCTATGACATTTCACTTTTATGTTTTCTTCACAGCATTTATCATTGCCTGAAATTGTCTTGTGTATTTGTTTACCTAGTTTATTCTTTGTTGATAGTCCCCCACCCCCTCAAACAAGAACATAAGCTTCAGGAGAACAGGATCCTGGTAGGATTCACATCTGTACCCTTGGTGTCTAGCACAGGGCTAGCATATGCTAAGTGCTCAATAACTATTTTTAAAATAAATGTCAAAGAAAGAAAGATCCAGGATTAAATTATTAGTAAGTATTTCTGAAAAAAAGTGGAAAATAGCTGAATGGTAGGAGGCTCAATTTAATATTCTTAACTGAATCAGTTTAGTTTTAATGAAAAGGTTAAATGCAGTCATAAACATCTATGGAAATAAGTAATCAACATCCTTGTAATTCAGGCTCTCTTATAATGCGCTTAATAATGTGAATGTCAGAGTATTTTTCTGACTTATAAGCAAGATGTGACTGACAAATATAAGATCTACTTAGTTATTATACATCTGCGCCATTGTGACCTTTATTTGCTAATTGGCTCAACTTTCCTATTGTAGAACTTTTTAACAGAATCTGAAGGAGTGTAGGAATAATTGATGCCCTTGATTTTAATTTATACCTGACTTCTTAGTGTCTATTATCTTTTCATTTATATTGACAGAAAAATGGAGCTTTTTTGTATAAATCTTTCTTTTATAACCCATGGTAAGGAAGCTCTCTTTTTATGTGTTTCCTTAGGACTTAAAATCTCCAAATCAGAGGGATGAAATTGCAGGGGCCCGGGCCTCACTGAAGGAGAACTCGCCCCTCTTGCATTCAATTTGCTCAGCTTGTTTGGAACATTCTGATGTTGCTTCCCTCCAAGCCAGCAAGGAAGAAATTTGTGAAGAAATTCACAATGCCCTCAATGTAATTTCAAATGCTTCACAAGGCATCCAGAATATGCATGCCCCACCAGAACCTAAGGCAGCAACACTGGGAAGTGCCCTTGATGAGCTTGAGGTAAGTGGAGAGAAAGATAAAATGTGATTTGCTGTGTCTCAATATGAAAATAAACAGATATGGGTTTTCAGATTGGAGTGTAGACTATGAGTAAATAAAAATCCAATTACTTTATCAGTCTCCATCATTGCCTTGTGTCTTCCAATAAAATGATTAGCAGGAAAATATTCTATCAGTAGACTTTTGATTCCTTTACATTTCTCCCAAGGAAGTTAATGAATTTAAAGTGGGATTGTTGATTACACTGAAATGATGATTTTAGTTTACATCAATCAATTTATGAAATATAGGATTTATCCATTCCACAAATACTTATCATTGGCTATGTTCTTTATGCTTGGGATCAAATTGAGTACTGCTCACATGAAGCTTATGTTCTCACAGAAGAATAGAGGCAAAAAAAACAAAAGCAGTGGACATTGTAGATAAGTAAATTGTACAGAATGTTACACTGAGAAGGCAAAATGACTTGGAGGCTTGAAAGAGATTAGATAATTGGGCAGTTGGGGATCTAGGACGAAGGTTTGAAATCATGTCCCATTGTTTAAGGGGCAGCACAGAAACCAGGGTGCCTGAGTGGGGAGAATAAGGGGATGAGTCAGAGCTGAACTGAGGAGACCCAATGGAGACAGGTTACGGAGGACTCTGTGGGATTTTAGGGGCTCTGGCTTTTAGTTCAAGTTAAATGGGATTTATTGTAAGGTACTAAGCAGAGGTATGACACTTGAGTCTTAAAAGGACTATATCAGCTGCCTGTAGAGTATAGACTGAAGGGGAACAAAGAAAGAAGCTAAAAAAATCAGGCAGAAAGCTATTATGGTAATATATGTTCCATTCTTATATTTTATGTTCATCACCTCATTCCACCTCACAGTTTAGTTTGGACCAGGGTGGCATCACTGAATATTAAGGCTAAATTTTGTAAGTGAAGCCAACTGGATTTGACAGAACGGATGTCAGATGTGAGAGAAAGGAGTCATGGCTGACCTTGCAGGCTGGGTCATCCAAAACACACACTGAACAGAGTTTGGGATACAGAGTGATGTTATGAATTAGTATGTGAGAAGGAAAGAGGAAGGGAGCAGGATTGAGCCAAAAAAGTCTACCTGTAAGCCAGATCCACAAAGCCTAGATCATCAGCAGAGAGCTCTAGAAGGAGGAGTGCCCTCTAGAGTACCTTGTCAAGCAGAAATAGCCAGACTTCTTTTTTTTTCCTTTCCTCTTTTTTTTTTTTTTTTTTTTTTAACTTTGCCTCTGTCAGTCACTGGGCGCAGGTCATCCTGCCCTGGGAAGGCTATATGATGTCCAGGGATAGGGAAGAAGGAGCAGCCCCTTGCAACTGAGGAACTGACCACTGGGGGCCATCTGCTGGCCTCAGTCCCCACAGCTGAACAGTAAGTCCTACTTGGAAGGGAGATGTGGACAGTACACCTCTGTGTCTACCAGAGATAATGACAAGGTTTTTTGTTTTTGTTTTTTTGTTTTTTCTTTAGCAACTGCATGGATAGCTTTCATCAACCATGATAGGGAACACTGTGGGTGAAGCCAGTTTTGAGAGGGAGATCAGAAACTCAATTTTCAACATGTTGAGTTTGAGATATTTATCAGACATTAAAGTTTGATGTCAAAGATAATTAGCTATACAAGTCAGACATGCAGTTTAATGGGAAGCAAGGTAGAGTAACGCTTAAAGATAAAGGTTTTAGATCTCTTTATGTTGGGGTTCCTATCTCAGCTGTGGCACTTGTTAGGAAAGTTATTTAATTCTCAGTTTTCTTACCACTAAAATGGGAATAATAATAGGGCCTACATCATAGTGTTGTCAGAATCAGTAAATTAATAGTACAGGTGAAATGCTTAGAACAGTGACTGGCACATAATAAGTGCTCGATAAATTTTAGCTCTCCTTATCATGAGTGGAGATGACTACTTGGAGGCAAAATCTTCCCTAATGAAATCAATGCAATTAAATTAAATTAAAGTTTTCCTGGTAATGTAAAAAATAAACTAAGCACATATAATTCCTATATTGTTCATAACATTATTTTACTTTCATGATAAACAGCATGAAAAATCTAATTCATTTACATTTATAACCTTTCTTTATGTTTTCCCTTTAGTTATATGTCTTTAAATAGAACCTTTATTTCTAATCTAACATGATTAAATTCCTTATTATCAGTTCCTGTGCAAAAATTTGTTGTTTCTAGTTAGTAGCACCTATGTGAAAATTCTAGAAACTAAATAAGGTAGATGATTAGTGGTGACTCTTGAATGGTACCCAAAATAAGACTGAAAACTCTTTGTAGGCAAGATTGTGTTTCTTAGTAATTTTATACCAGTGATACTAGCAGAAGTTAGGTCCCCCATATGTTAGTATGTAACATTTCTTGATAGGTAAATAGTTAACATAAATGTATGAATTATTACAGTGTCCTTATAAGATAAATACTTTTGTTTTACAGAATAAAACAAAATAAAACTAAGACTTAGATAAGTTATATAACTTGCTCAAATCAGAAGCCTAGTGAGTGGTAGTATCCAGGAAGTGATCTAGTCTAATTCCAGAAAGTATTTCTAAGTTCTGTGCTGTATTGAATTCTCACAGATACTACTTAATGTGCTTTTTTATGCTAAGATTCTTAGTCTGTATGATCCAACAGAGAAATTATAAATGTAACCAAGCCCCTGGGTCATTTAAATAGAACTAGTCTGTAATTGGAGAGTAGCTAATACGGTGAGGTAAAATTTGTTAAAATGGATGGATAGAATTGTATATAACATTTTTCATAGTACTAAACAGAATTATGTCGGGAGATAAGATGTCCAGTTTATCCCAGACATTCACTCTATATTCTTGGAATTATAGAAGAAAACAGACGATTTTCAAATTCTTCCCTTTTTTTGGGACTTCTATCTTACTTTAATTGAAAGTGGCTGCTACAGGCAAGATAAGGCAGTGGTTAGAGAGAAGGAGAAAATATGTGCGTGCGTGTGTGTGTGTGTGTGTGTGTGTGTGTAGCACTGACAGGAGTGGGAATAGGTATAGTGATGGCACCTTCCCTTTTTCAAGATAAGTGGCTGACTCACTTCTGAACAAGGCAGGAGGGAGTCCCAAAGATATTTCCTAGAAATCTTAATGCTGTCTTAACAACCTTTGAAATCAGTTCTCGGTTAAAGCTAAGGCTGCTCAAACCAGTACAAAATATATATAAAATATCTGAGTTACAAATAGGTGCTGAGGCTGTCTGAACTAGATAAAGCAGAATTTATTGAGCATTTAGCTTTTTAAAATGGTTTTGTAAATTAAATGGTTGCATTTTTCTTTATTTACAGGAAGCTGTTTTGGTAAAAGATCCAAAATAACCTTTGCTCTGTCTTGCTTCTGCAAATATAATACTATGAAATAAACTGATGTAGTAAATACTCTGTTGGGAGTAAGTCTCATTAAATGTTTATAGTGTGGAAATGTATCAGAGTGCTTATTCAACAACTACCATGCTGAAGCTTTGTTAAATCTTTCATTCTGGCTCACGGCTGGTTGTGGGTATGGAATCCGAGATTTATTGGTAAAGGAGAAAATAGAACTTGAATTAGAACACTATGCAAGCTAAAGGGGTTGATTCATTGGAGAGCCTAATGTGAATTATAGGGCGTTCTTATGCATTTGTGACTGAATGAGAATTGAGAAGCGTCAAATTATAGATTAACAGAATTTTGAAAATACTTTTAAGCAAGAAACTTTGCTAGTGAAAATTGCTTTGAAACTCCAAGTCCATTAAGACATATTTTCTCTTGTGCAGTAGGATAAAGTAGCTTTTATAATCATGGTCTGTAAGAATTATCCAGATCCTCATGTGATAAAGATGATAATAAGTTTTTTTTTTAGTATTTTTTTCATTTTCAAAGAACTATCATATTTATTTTCTTATTTTTAGATATTCATTTCTGTATCATCATTCACACATTTCTTTATTTCCTGTTGTATTTCCAACACCTAGAATGATGCTCTATACATAGTAAGTGCAAGGTGATTATCATTGAATTGAAGGAAGCAAGAAGGAGGAAGAAAGGAAAGCATGCAGGTAGCAATGCTGTATGTCATTTTGTGATTTGGATTGAAGAGCATTTTCCCTTTACTCCTTTTTTCCCCTCTCCTTTTTCCAGTTGGTAGTGTATGTACTCGGGGCATATTGCTCTACTTAACTTTTAACTGGGACATGAATTTAGTGAGGTAACTACTAGAAACATATCTAAGTGATAGGCTGCTTAGATTTTTTTCTGTGATAAGAGAAAAATTTTCTATTCTTAGTAGCTATTTAGCCTAATTTCTATCCTTAGTTTAGATTCCCTGCAACTGCCAAGATGTGCTGTCTTTACTAAGAGTAATAATTTTGAGGAATGTTTTTACCTGAAGGAGAAAACAGGACATTCCTCAATCAGAGAAGCATTTCACAGCTAAAGAAAAATAGGCATCACTGATGTCTAAAAGCACTATAATATTTTTTTAAAGGTTTGATTTCTAGAAATATAGTGAACCAGAAGAACTAAAAGTGATATATAAAATATTTTTAAATACATGGGTAATATGATAGTAAATTAAGGAAATTCAGTTGAGGTCAGCCAGATACAAAGAGCAGACATCCAGATTAGCAAACCAGCAACAGCACTGCGCTGGCTGATGTGAGAATTTCTTTTCGATTATGGCCTGTAGCTTGAATTTTGAAAGACCATGAACTGAGGACAAAAAGCAAAGCTTATATTCTGCCACCTGGAAAGTCACATGAGAGCCTTTGCATGAAGCTGAGGATCCTTTAATTTGACTATCTTATTGAATGAACAAGAAAAACACTTTCCTATAGCAGGAGATTGGAAAGCTTGGCTGGCTTAACTTTGGCTCTGGGCAGTTCAGAAAAAAAGAGTACAAAATACCTTGGAGATTTTTTTTTTTATGATTTATTTATTTATTTTAGAGAGAGTGTGCGCATGCCAGGAGTGGGGTGAGGGGAAGGGCAGAGGGAGGAGAGGGAGAGAGAGTATAGCAGACTTCCTGCCAAGTGTGGAGCCTGAACGGGGGCTCAGTTTCCAACCGTGATGAGATCATGACCTGAGCTGAAATGAAGAGTTGGATGCTTAACTGACTGTGCCATCCAGGCACGACTGTCTTAGAGATTTTTTACCCATAATTTTATCTGTATCTGGACTTTGGGTCAGAATTCATATTATCTGAATAGCTTCTAAAACCCAAGCTGAAAATATAAGGTGGTTCTGTCTTAGCAGTACATCCAAGTACATGCCAGAAGTAAACTCGAGTTCTCTGTGCACTTCTTACCTATTCCACAAAAAATTCTCATACAGGTCCTAGGAAAATAAATTGTCACAACTCACACAAATAGGCAAGATACATGAATGAGACTTTGCAGAAAACAAACTGCAGAATCAGAACTTAAAACACTGCAGATATTGAAATAATGATAGTGAATATAAATTTGCTTAATATATATTATTCACTTACTTATTTACTGAAGTGTGACGAGTATGGTGAAGGAACAAAAGGCTGTCAAAATTGACCGGGCAGAGCTATCTAAAATGAAAAATATAATCATGAAAAATTCGATAGGCAAGACAGGATACTAGAGAATTAATGATCTGAGAGATAGAGTTTAAGAAGTTCTTTGTAATGCACCAAAGAGACACAAAAATAAAAATATTTTTTAAGGCAGTTAAGATACATGGAAGATGCGTGACAAGTTTTAAAATATTCTAATACAAGATCCAGAAGAGAGAAAAGTATAGAAAAGATACTAAGAATTTCCTAGGATCGATAGAAGATACCAAAAGAGTATTTTTTTTTTTAAGATTTTATTCATTTATTTGACAGACAGAGATCACAAGTAGGCAGAGAGGCAGGCAGAGAGAGAGAGGTGGAAGCAGGCTCCCTGCCGAGCAGAGAGCCCGATGCGGGGCTCGATCCCAGGACCCTGAGATCATGACCTGAGCCGAAGGCAGAGGCTTTAACCCACTGAGCCACCCAGTCATCCCCCAGAGTATAGGTTTTTCACTTCCTTTGTTAAGTTTAGTCTTAGGTATTTTATTCTTTTTGGTGTATTTCTATATGGGATTTTAAAAAAAAAAATTCTCTTTCTGCTACTTTGTTGTTAGCGTATAGAAATGCAGTGCATTTCTATATATTAATTTTGTATCCTGCAACTTTACTGAATTCATTTATTAGTTCTAAAAGTTTTTTTGGTGGAGTCTTTAGAGTTTTCTATACAGGGTATCACGTTATCTGAAATAGTGACAGTTTTGCTTCTTTATCAATTTGGATGTCTTTTATTATGACTTTTTCTTATCTGATTACTATGGCTAGGACTTCCAGTTTTGTATTGAATACAAGTGGTTAGATTGGCCATTCTTGTCTTGTTCCTGATTTTAGAGGAAGTTTTCAGTTTTTTTCCCATTGAGTGTGATATTAGCTTTAGGCTTTCTATTTATGGTCTTTATTATGTTGAGGTATGTTTCCTCTGAGTCCAGTTTATTGAGAGTTTTTATCATGAATGGACGTTGTACTTTGCTGAAAGCTTTTTTTGTATCTATTGAAATGATCACATGGTTTTTATTCTTCTCCTAGTTAATATGATATAGCACACTGATTGATTCATAAATATTGACCCACTCTTGCATCCCTGGAATCAAACACATGTGGTCCTGGTAAATGATCATTTTAATGTGCTGTTGAATTCCATTTATTAATATTTTGTTGAGAATTTTTGCACCTATGTTTATCAGAGATTTTTTTGTAGTATTTTTTTTGTACTTTTGTTTTTCGTAGTATCTTTGTTAGGTTCTGGTGCCACGGTAGTACTGGCCTCATAGAATAAATCTAGAACTTTTTCTTCCTCTCCTATTTTAGTATAGCTTGAATAGAATAGTATTAATTCTTCTCTAAATGTTTGAGGAAGTTTACTTGTGAAGCCATCTAGTCCTAGACTTTTGTTTGTTGAGAGTCTTTTGACTACTGATTCAATTTCATTACTATTAATTGGTCTGTTCAAGTTTTCTATTTTCTTGATTTTGTTTTAGAAGATTGTGTTTCTAGGAATTTACTCATTTCTTCCAGGTTGTCCAATGTGTTGGCATATAATTTTGCACAATATTCTCTTATAATTCTTTGTAGTTATGTAATGTCATTTGTTATTTCTCCTCCTTTACTTCTGATATTATTTGATTCCTGCCTCTTCTTGTTGGATTCGACTAAAGGTTTATTTATTTTTCAAAGACACAGCTCTTGGTTTCATTAATGCTTTCTATTGTTTTTGTAGTCTGTAGTTCCCTTATTTTCATTCTAATCTTTATTTTTTCCTGTCTTCATCTGCTATGTTTGGGCTTTGTTCTTATTTTTTTTTTTAGTTACTATAGATATAAGGCTAGGGTGTTTACTTGACATTTTTCTTGTTTCTTGAGGTAAGTCTGTATCACTAAAATTCCCTCTTAGAACTCCTTTTGTTGTGTCTCAAAGATTTTGGGTCATTGTGTTCTAATTTTCATTTGTCTCCATGTATTTTTTACTTCCTTTTTTATTTTTTCATTGATGCCTAAGTTGTATAGTAGCTACCATTGTTTAGCCTCCACAGGTTTGCAGGTGTTTTTTTTTTTTCCGGTTTTTTTTTCCTTGCAATTGAATTTTTATTTTCTAAAATTTTTAAAAGGTTTTATTTATGTTCCAGTTAGTTAACATATAGTGTAATATTAGTTTCAGGTGTACAATATATTCAGCACTTCCGTACAATACCTGGTGCTCGTCATGGCAAGTGAACTTTTTAATCCTTATGACCTACTTAACCCATCTCCCCATTCACCTCCCCTTTGGTAACCATCAGTTTGTTACCTGTAATTAAGAGTCTGTTTCTTGGTTTGCCTCTCTCTCTCTTTTTTTCCTTTGTTTTATTTCTTAAATTCTCACTATGAATGAAATCATATGGAAGTTGTCTTTTTGGCTGACTTATTTCACTTAGCATAATACTCTAGCTCCATCCATGTCTTTGCAAATGCCAAGATTTCATTCTACTTTTATATGATGGAGTAATATTCCATTGTATATATATATGCTACCTCTTCTTTATCTATTCATTGGTCAGTGGGCATTTGCACTGCTGCACTTGGACTGCTGCCATGATTTGTTTTTTGTAGACAATGCTTCTACAAAAATCAGGGTGCATATATTCCTTTGAAGTAAAATTTTTGTATTTTTTGGATAAATATCTGGTGGTGCAATTGTTAGATTGATGGGTAGTTCTAGTTTTAACTTTCTGAGGGATCTTCAGACTGTTTTCCAAAGTGGTGGCACCAGTTTGCATTCCCACCAGCAATGCAAGAGGGTTCCCCTTTCTCTATATCCTTGCTAGCACCTACTGTTTCTTGTTGATTTTAGCCGTTGTGACAGGTGTGAAGTGTTACCTCATTGTAGTTTTGATTTGTATTTCCCTAATGATGAGTGATGTTGAACATCTTTTTATCTGTTGGTCACCTGTATATCTTCTTTGGTAAAATGTTCATTCTTCTGCCCATTTTTAAATTGGATTATTCATTTTTGGGGTGTTGAGTTTTGAAAGTTCTTTATATGTTTTCAATACTAATCCTTTGTCAGATATATCATTTCCAAATATCTTCTTCCATTTTGTAGGTTGCCTTTTAGTTTTGTTGATTGTTTCCTTCACTGTCCAGTAGCTTTTTATTTTGGTGAAATACCAATAGGTCTTTTTGCTTTTGTTTCCCTTACCTCAGGAGACATAGCTGCAGCCGATGTCAAAGAGGTCACAGCCTGTACTCTCTTCTAGGATTTTGTGGTTGCAGGTCTCACATTTAGGTCTTCCATCCATTTTGAATTTATTTTTGTGTTTGGTGTAAGAAAGTGGTATAGTTTCTTTCTTTTCCATGTTGCTGTCCAGTTTTCCCAGCACCATTTGTTGAAGAGACTTTTTCCCATTGAATATCCTTCCTGCTTTGTCAAAGATTAATTGACCATATATTTGTGGGATCATTTCTGGGTTTTATATTCTGTTTTATTACTCTATATGTCTATTTTTGTACCTGGTCCATACTGTTTTGACCACTATAGTTTTGTAATATAACTTCAAGTCCAGAATTGTGATGGCTCCAACTTTACTTTTCTTTTTTAAGGTTGCCTTGGCTGTTCAGGGTGTTTTATGGTTCCATGCAAATTTTAGGATTTTTTTTTCTAGCTCTGTGAGAAATGCTGGTAGTATTTTAATATGGATTGCATTAAATGTGTAGATTGCTTTGTGCCAAAACCAGTGAGATACCTAGGAATAATCCTAACCAAAGAGGTTAAAGACTTGCACTCTGAAATCTATAAAACATTTATGAAAAGAGTTGAAGATGACACAAAGAAATGGAAAAACATTCCATGCTCATGGATTGGAGGAACAAATATTAAAATGTCTATACTACACTTTTAATATAATTAATTTCTAGTTTCATACCACTGTGGTCAGAAAAGATGCTAGATATGTTTTAAATCTTCTTAAATTTATTGAGACTTGTTTTGTGGTCTAAAATGTGATCTGTTCTGGAAAAAGTTCTGTGTGCCTGTGAAAAGAATGTACATTCTGCTGTTTTGGGATAGAATGTAATATATTTCTTTTAGGTTCATCTGGTCTAATGTGCCATTCAAAGCCACTATTTCCTTAACGATTATCTGACTGTATGATTGATGTAAGTGGGGGTGTTAAAATCTCCTATTCTTTTTTGTTTAATTTAAATTCAATTAGCCAACATATAGTACATCATTAGTTTTGGATATAGTGTTCAACAGTCCATCAGTTGTGTATAACTCCCTGTGCTTATCATATCACATTCCCTCCTTAATGCCCATTACCCAATTACCCCATTACCCCACCCACCTCCTCTCCAGCAACCCTGAGTTTGTTTCCTATAGTAAGAGTCTCTCATGGTTTTTCTCCCTCTCTGATGACTTTCCATTCAGTTTTCCTTCCCTTCCCCTATGATCTTCTGCACTGTTTCTTATATTCCACACATGAGTGAAACCATATGATAATTGTCTTTCTCTGATGGACTAATTTCACTCAGCATAATACCGTCCAGTTCCAACCATGTTAATGTAAATGGTAAGTATTCATTCTTTTGATGGCCTAATAATATTCGATTGTATGTATATACTACATCTTTATCCATTCATCTGTCAATGGATGTTTCTGCTCTTTCCCACAGTTTGGCTATTGTGGACATTGCTGCTATAAACATTGGGGTACAGGTGCCTTTAGATCAGTCTCTTACTATTTTTGTATTCTTGTCAATTTCTTCCTATAGGTCTTGCCCTAGGTATTTAGGAGCTCCTATGCTGGGTGCATAGATATTTATAATTGTTGTATCCTCTTGTTGGATTGATCCCTTTATCACTGTCTTCTTTTAAAATCTACGTTGTTTGATATAAGTAGTGCTACTGCAGCTTTTTTTGCCTTCATTTGCATGGAATATCTTTTTCCACCCCTCACTTTCAGCCTTTATGTGTCCTTTGGTCTGAAGTAAGTTTCTTATAGGCATTATATAGATGGGTCTCACTTTTTACCCATTTAGTCACCCTGTGTCTTTTAGTTGGAGCATTTAGTCCATTTACATTTAAATAATTATTGATAGGTATGTACCTATTGTCATTTTATTAATTATTTTCTGGTTGTTTTTGTAGTTCTTCTCTATTTCTTTCTTCTCTTACTCTCTTCCCTTGTGGTTTGATGGCTTTCGTTAGTGTGATGCGTGGATTCCTTTCTTTACATTTTTTAAAAAATTTATTATAGGTTTTTAATTTGTTGTTACACTGGATTCATATATAAGATTCTATCTGTATAGCAGTCTATATTAAGTTGATGTTTGCTTTAGTTCAGGCACATTCCTAAAGTGCCATATTTTTACGCTGTCCTCTATGTTTTATGTATATGATGTCATGTTTTATATCTTTTTATTTTGTGTATCACTTGACTAATTTTTATATAATAATTGGTTTTACTGCTTTCGTGTTTTAACTTCCATACTGACTTTTTATGTGATTAATATACTACTTTTGCTGTATGTTTGCTTTTACCTGTGAGATTTTTTTCCTTTCTTTTATTTTTCTTTCCTTACAAGTAGTTATGGCCTTTCCTTGCCACTTTTAAAGGGTTCCCTTTAATATTTTTTGTGAGGTTGGTTTAGTGATGATGAAGTTATTTTGGAAAGCTTTACATTTCCTTCAGTTCTGAATGATAACCTTGTTGGGTAGAGTGTTCTTGTTTGTGGGATTTTTTTTTTCCTTTTAGCACTTTGCATGTATCATGCCATTCTCTTCTGGCCTGCAAAGTTTGTGGTGAAAAATCAGCTGATATCTCATAAGTTTTCCTTGTATGTAACTGTTTTCTTTTCTCTTGCTGCTTTTACAATTCTTTCATTAATTAGTTTTTACCATTTTAATTATTATGTTTATTCATTATTATGCTTATTGTTATTATTTATTATTATGTTTAATTACTATTTTTGGACCCAGGTATTTGTTTCATTCTCCAGATTAGGGAAATTTTCAAATAGTATTTCCTTAAATAAGTTTTCTATCCCCTTCTCTCTCTCTCTCCTTTTTGGATCCCCCTATAATATAAATGTTATTATGCTTGATAAGCCAGAGTTCCCTTAACCTAATCTAAAGAATACCAAAAATGATGAGTGAGAGAGACCCACACCAAGAAACAGTATAACCAAATTGCCAAAAAATAACAACAAAAAGAAATTTGAAAGCAACAAGAGAATTTACAGGAACCTTGCTGACCAAAAGGGAATGTGATGATACATTCAAATTTCTGAAAGAAAAAGAAATACAAATCAAGAATATTATACCTGCCAAACTTGTCCTTCAAAAATGAAGAGAGGATAAAGGCTTTCTCAAAAATGAAAGGGTTCATTACCAGTAGCTCTACCTACTGGAAATGCTAAAGGGAGTTCTTCAAATTGAGATGACTGGACTCTAAGCAACATAAGTTACGAAACTCATTGGAAAAGGTAATTATATGGACAAAACAGAACACTGTTATTACTATAATGGTGGTGAGTAAATAATTTTTAATTTTTATATTAATGTTAAAAGACAATATATTCAAAATAATGAAATTATGTTAAGAAATGCACAATATAAAAGTATGTACGTTGTAACATCAGAAGGGTATAATGGGAAGGTGGAATAGAAGTTTGGTTTTTTGTATGCAATTAATGTTAAATTCTTATCAGTTTAAATTAGACTGTTATAAGATGTGTTATATAAACCTCATGGTGATCACAAAGAAAAAACTTGTAGATACATAAAAGGTAAAGAGAAAGGAATTAGGGCATACTACCACAAAAAGTCTTTAAATAAAGGAAAACAGCAAGAGAGGATGAAAGGGACAAAGAAATTACGAAACAATCAGATAAGAACACACTCACAGTTGTAAGTCTTTACCTGGTAATCATTACTTTAAATGTAAATGGATTAAATTCTTCAATCAAAAGACATAGAGTGGCTAAATAGATAAAGAACCAAGTTCTAACTATAAACTATAATCTATAAGAAACTCACTTTGGTTTTCATAATACGCATAGGCTAGAAGTGAAGGTTTTGGGAAAAAAAAAATTCCATGAAATAGTAACTAAGACAGTGGCTATACCTATATCAGAGAAAATAGAATTTAAATTAAAAACTATTTCTAGAGTCAAAGGAGGTCATTATATATAGATAATAGTGTCAGTTCAATAGGAAGTTATAATCATTATAAATATATGTGCACCCAGCATCAGAGTTCCTGAATATATAAAACAAATATTTACTGATCTGAAGGGAGAAATTGACAGCAATACAATAAGAGTAGGTGACGTTAATAGCCCACTTTTAATAATGGGTAGTACATTCTGAGAGACAAACAAAGAAGAAACAGTGGACTTGAACAACATTATAGACAGATAGACCTAATAGACATATATAGAACCTTCTACTCAACAGCAGGAAACTATGTACATGATAAGCAAACAAAACAAGTCTTAATAACTATAAGAAATTTGAAATCATATGATGTCTCTTTTCTATCTTCAATGGTATGAAACTAGAAATCAGTAACAGCAGGAAAATGGGAAAATTCATGAATAGGTGAAAACTAAACAATACACTTATGAACAACCCAACATTGGGCTAAAGAGGACATTAAAAGAGTATTTAAAAAATATCTTGTGACAAATGAAAATGAAAATATAGCTTATTAAAAATTATGGGATGCATCAAAAGCTGTACTAAGAGGGAAGTTTATAGTGATAAATGCCTACATAAAGAAAAAAGTAAATAAATAAATTGCCTTTATACCTTTAGGAACTATAAAGAAGAGCAAAATGTGCCTCAAATCAGCAGGTGAAAGGAAATAACAAAGATCTGAGCAGAAATAAATGAAGGAGAAATCAGAACAATAGAAAAGATCAATGAAACTAAAAAGATATTAATATACAAGCATTAAGCAAGATAAAGAATACTGAAATCAAATCATAAAGAGGAGACATTACAACGGATAACAGAGAAATAGGAAGAATCTTAAGAATCTGTGAACAATTACATGTCAACAAATTAGATAACCTAGAAGAAATGGATAAATTCTTAAAAACTTATACCTGATATTATTGAATCAAGATTAAATAGAAAATTTGGATAGACCAAAACAAAGAAGGAAATTGAAACAGTAATTAAAAACCTCCTAAGAAAAGGAATTTTATTTCAGTCTTCTTTCTTTCTTAGTCTAGCTTAATACTTATATATTAATACTATCTTTTCCCAAAAAAGTCCTAAAGCTATAAAGGCAATTTATTTATTTATTTACTTACTTACTTATCTTTTTTCTCTATGTAGGCTTTTATCACTATAAACTTCTAACACTTGTTGGAAGAGAGAGCACTTGCAAGCTCATCTATGAGGAAGGATCACCCTAATACCAAATACAGACAAAGACACCATAAGAAAACTACAGACCAATATCCCTAATGAACTTAGATGCACATGTCTTTGGGAAAATACTAGCAAACTGAATTTAACAGTACATTAAAAGGATTGTATGTCATGACCAAATGGGATTTATTTCTGGGATGCAAGGATGGTGCAGCATACTCAAATCAATTAGTGTAATACAACACATTAATGTAATGAAAGATAAAACCCCTGTGAACACCTTGATAGCTGCAGATATAGTATTTGACAAAATTCATTATCCTGTTCATGATAAAAATTCTCAACAAATTAGATTCAGAAGGAACTCATTTCAGCAATAAAGCCCACCTATGTAAAGACTATATGTGAAAACCTCATAGCTAATATCATAATCAATGAGGAAAAACTTAAATCTTTTCTCTAAGATCCAGTACAAGGGAAGGATGCCTGTTCTTACTACTTCCACTCAACATATTACTTGTAGTTCCAGCCAGAGCAATTAGACAAGAAAAAAAGTAAAGGTATTTGTAAACTGGAAAGGAAGAAGTAAAACTCTGCTGGCAAATTACATGATCATGTAAGTAGAAAACACTAAAGATTCAAAACACTAAAGATTCAAAAAAACCTGTTAGAACTACAATAAACAAATTCAGTAAAGTTGCAGGATACAAAATCAACATAGAAAATTTGATTGTATTTGTAAACACTAATAATGAACTATCTTAAAAAGAGTTTAAGAGAACAATCCCATTTATGATGGCAACAAAAAATTTGAATACTTATGAATAAACTTAACCAAAGAGTTAAAAGACTTGCACATTGGAAACTGTAAAGCACTGCTGAAGAAGATTAAAGAGGATACAGAAATTGTAAAACATCTCATTTTTATGGATTGAAAGACTCAATGTTGTTAAAATGTACATGCTGTTCAAAGTATCTACAAGGTTCAGTACCAACACTGTGAACATCTCAATGGCATTCTTTACATAAATAGAAAAAAATGATAAAATTCATATAGAACCACAAAGACCCCCAAAACAATCTTGAGAAAAAAAGAACAAAGTTGAAGGCATTACACTTCCTGATTCTAAAATATATTACAGAGCTAAAGTAATTAAAGCAGTATGATACTGGCATGAAAAACATACGAATAGACTGATGAAGCAGAATAGATCACCCAGAAATAAATTCAAACATTTATGGTCAACTGATTCTTGAGAAGGGTACTAAGAATACAGAATGAGGAAAAGTGTAGTTTCTTTGATGTTAAAATAATAAGAAGTGAGAGATGTCCTAGCTGATTTCTCAAATATAGTTGGTACAAGACAATGGATTCACCCTTTTAAATCCTGAGAGCATAACTACTAACCTTAAATTTTTATACCATGGAACTATATTTCAAGAACAAAGATAAAGACATTTTTATACAAATATGAAGTTGTGTAGTTTGTCAACAACTTCACTGAAAAAATTACTGAAGAGAAAGAAAAAAGTTACAAATACAAGCATTTGTAAGGAGAAGAAATGATAAATATCTGGGGTTACTACTGCTCAAATATTAACTTTTATAAAGGATTAATATTTATGTATACTTAGTATAATTAAAAATACAGAATTAATCTTCTTGGATGTAATAGCATGCAGTTAAGTAAAAATGGAATAAAAGTTAAATGTTCTAGGATTTTATTATTTTTTTTGGAAGAAAGATAGAGGTATTGATTTACTTTAGACACTCCAAGGAAGCATGTTAAAACATCTACAGTAACTACTGAGAAATGTGTAACAATATACAGCATAACTTGAAAATGTGGAGAAGGGACAAATAGGATGAGAAAATATGAAACTTGGTCTATCCAAAAGAAGAAACAAGTGGAGAGAGAAAAAACCCTGGGAAAAATATGGGACAAATAGATAATAGAAAATATGATGATAAAATGAATCCAGATATTTCTGTAATCATAATAAATGTACAGTAAAATCTATACCCTTCAAAGCACTAATATTTAGAGCTTAGAATAGAAACCGAAATCTAGGTATATGTTGTTTATAAGAAGCTCACCTAAAGTAAAAACAGGGGAAGTTCGAAAGTCAAAGGATGAAAAAAAATCCAAGAATTCCTAACCAGAGAATGCTGATATAGCTATATTTTTTTTCAAAAGAAATTACTAATGATGATTACTATTTAGTGATAAAAGTTTAATTAATCGAGAGGTTGTAACATGTACCTTTCAAGGACACATGGAAAATGAACAAAAATGACCACGGGATTTTCAAAGAACTAGTATCTGCAAGCCACCTAGAATTATATTTAGGTAATAAGTTAAATTACCCCACTATTTGGAATCTTTTTTGAAAAGCACATTTGTGTAACTATTGGATCAAAGAATAAGTTATAATTGAAATAAAAAATACTTATAGCTGGAAAATAATGAAAATAACACAATTTGAGAGCTGTAACTAAAGGGAGTACTAACAGGGAAGTTTATTAACTAAAATACTTACATTAGGAAAGAACAAAAGCTGAAAATTAATAAAACCTATTCATATTTATATTCCTCACCATCTAGCACAGAAACATATTGTTTCTACTTCAAGTTTGAAAGAAAACAATATAAGAAAACTAGAAGGAATAAAATAATAAAGATAAGAGTAGAAATTAATTAAATCACAAAGATGCTATTGTGAAGATCAACAAAGCCAAAAGTGTGTTTTTTGCAAAGACTAATAAAATTGTCAAATTGTTGGTCTAATACACTAGAAAGAATGACTGATTTGAAAACAGCATGTAAGAGCGGAAAAGCATAACCATGGAGAATATATTAAAATTCTAAAAACTGTGATATTGGGAGAATGTTAATGAACATATTTATACTGATAAAAAAGAAAAATTGGAAAAATTCCTATTAAAATATGACTTACTGGGGCCCTGGGGGGTTCAGTCTATTAAGCACCGACTCTTGATTTCAGCTCAAGTTATGATTTCAGGGTCTTGGGTTTGAGCCCCTTGTGGGGTTCTGCATTCACGGGAGAGTCAGCTTCAGGATTTTCTCTCCCCCTCTGCTTTTTTCCCTCTCTAAAATAAATAAATACATCTTAAAAAAATATAACTTACCAAAACCAACTCAGGAATAGATAATATAAATTAAAGAATTAAGTTGAATTCGTAGTTAACAGTTTTTACTCAGAACAAACACTAGGCCCAGATACATTAACACAGGGGTATTACAAACCCTCCTGGGGATATGTCAGTATATTCTTTTTTTTTTTTAGCTTTTAATTTTAATTTTATTTGTTTTTTATTAATATACAACATATTATTTGTTTTAGGATATGTCAGTATATTCTTCCTAAAAACAGCGAAAGATGTATTGGCTTTTCAATTAATTACGTGAAGCTGGTGGAACCAATACCAGCACTACACAGGCCACATAGGAAAGGAATTCACATGCCAATCTAAGGATGCAAAAATCTTAAAATGTGAGAGATCTGTTTAGCAATAAAGAATTCATTATGACAAACTCTACTTCTGAAACTAATAATACACTATATGTTAATTAATTGAATTTAAGTAAATAAAAACAAAACAAAAAAATTCATATGACAAAGTTGAATTAGTTCTAGGAAAGTGATGTTAGTTCAACATTAGAACATCTATTGATGTTATTTACTGTAGAGAAAAACAGTATTTTAATCTCAGAGGACAGAGGAAAACATTGGAAAAATTCAATATAATTTAAAAATTTCAACAAGATAGGAACAGAAGTGAATTTTCTTAACTTGATAAGGGTTTCCTTAAAATTCTACAGGAAACTTAACAATTACGTTTGAGTTATTATAACATTCCTCTTAAAATTAGGAATGAGACCTAATGATGAATGAAAATGAGTAAGTTATGGCAATACACATTGATATGAATAACAAGTCATAAAGGTTTTATAAAACAAGCAATGTAAGTATCTGTGCATTTTTTTCATTTATATCAAGGTTGAGACATGTTGAGACATGCAACACTAAACCATATATATATTTTTTTTTCTTAAAGATTTTATTTATTTATTTGACAGACAGAGATCACAAGTAGGCAGAGAGACAGGCAGAGAGAGAGGAAAGGAAGCAGGCTCCCTGCTGAGCAGAGAGCCCGATGCGAGTCTCGATCCCAGGACCCTGGGATCATGACCTGAGCTGAAGGCGGAGGCTTAGCCTTAACCCACTGAGCCACCCAGGCACCTCCCATATATATATTTTTTAGTCATACAAACATATCTGGTAAGCTGTTAAGAGAAGGGCTGGTATATTTAATGCAAAGTTTAGGGGCAGAGGGGGTGAGGAGAGAGGGTATGTAGTCACATCAGGAGATTTAAAGCTATGAGCATGTTCTTTTTCTTAAGCTGGGTTTTTAACATGATGATGATGATGATGATTGTTAATATTATGTTTAGTGTTTTATATGTGAAATAGTTATTAAACTTAATAAAATATATTAAAATGGGATAAATATGAACATATGTGATGTTACAAAGTTCTCTTTAAATTTAATAGATTTTGTTAAATCTAGTTTTGCGTGAGGTATTGTGCCAGGTATTGGCTTATTAGCAGCACCTTACATTTGCAGTATTTAGTGTTTATCTGCATATTATATTATTACGGCCAGATTACTCTCTATTTGTTAACAGGTCAAGAACTCTTATGTGTTTTATAGAGCACCAAACTATTCTTCTGTCAAGATGTATTACCTCGTTCAAGGTCAAATAGATGGGAATTAGAAGAGTTAAAACTTGAACTCATTTCTCATGAACCCCTCCCCCCAATACTTATCCTTTCCAAATAATAGCTCTTGTGACAAAGGGTAGTCAGTGTTGGAATATAATAGGTCTTGAGTTAAATACACTTATTTGTTTATGTACCTGCCTTTCCATACTAGATGAGTTCTATGAGTAGAGGAATGATGTCTTATTCATATTTATATTTTCCATTGCCCACCACAGTGCCAGGTACATAGCAATTATTTAATAAATATTTGTTGAAAAGATAATGAATTGCTGGCATTTGAGAACCTGATGAAAGACTTTAATACATCTAATATGTCATCAATCTTGATGATTTAAAATGGAAAGGAATGAGTTCATTATAAATAAAATATTTGGATAATAATGATTGCTAGACCTTGCTTGCTCAGGGCCTCTTGGGACTATTAGATACATGTTTTACATGGTATTATAGAGAATTTTCAACTTTTATGATTTCATAAACCTGATATCAAGCTTAGAAAAAGGTTTTAGGTGGCCAGATATAATGATTTTTATTCTTTTCTCCAAAAGTTGGAGAAGCTGAAATTGAAATGCAGAGCAGAGCTTTAAAACAAATTCTTATGAAGTATTTGTATTACATCAATCAGTTTATCATCAATATTTATTAAGTACAGAAGCTTTTGATCTTGATAAAGTCCCAAAAGTTCATTTTCGCTTTTGTTTCCTTTGCCTTTGGAGACATATCTTGAAAGAAGTTGCTGTGGGTGATATCGAAGAGGTTACTGCCTATGTTCTCCTCTAGGATTCTGATGGATTCCTGTCTCACGTTGAGGTCTTTTATCCATTTCGAGTTTATCTTTGTGTACAGTGTAAGAGAATGGTCGAGTTTCATTCTTCTACATATAGCTGTCCAGTTTTCCCAGCATCATTTATTGAAGAGACTGTCTTTTTTCCACTGGATATTTTTTCCTGTTTTGTCGAAGATTATTTGACCGTAGAGTTGAGGGTCCATATCTGAGCTCTCTACTCTGTTCCACTGGTCTGTGTGTCTGTTTTTATGCCAGTACCATGCTGTCTTGGTGATCACAGCTTTGTAGATGTGGTCCATATACACTATGGAGTATTATGCCTCCATCAGAAAGGATGGATACCCAACTTTTGTAGCAACATGGACGGGACTGGAAGAGATTATGCTGAGTGAAATAAGTCAAGCAGAGAGAGTCAAGTATCATATGGTTTCACTTATTTGTGGAGCATAACAAATAACATGGAGGACATGGGGAGATGGAGAGGAGAAGGGAGTTGAGCGAAATTGGAGGGGGAGGTGAACCATGAGAGATTGTGGACTCTGAAAAACAACCTGAGGGTTTTGAAGGGGCAGGGGGTGGGAGGTTGGGGAAACCAGGTGGTGGGTATTAGGGAGGGCACGTATTGCATGGAGCACTGGGTGTGGTGCAAAAACAATGAATACTGTTACGCTGAAAATAAATAAATAAATAGATAGATAAATAAATACAATCTTTAAAAAAAATGCACACACACACACACACACACACACACAAATATTTATTAAGTAACTGTTCTTTGTCCCCATGTTGTCATATGCTTCATGAAACTAGAAAAGTAAAAGAAATTGTCTCCAGTCCTAAGAATTGCATACCTGTTTAGGGAATGAGAATAACATAAACAAAATATTAGAGTCCAACACAGTATTGCTCCTTCAAATTCTCAGTTATATGTTATCAGTTGGTTTCTCTGGGAAGATGACTCTGGGATGGAATTTAGTGCATGTTAATGTTATTTTAATGTTAATTAGGGAGTGCTCCAGTGAAAAATACGAAGAAGATGTAGCATGGAGGAAAAATAATTTCTGAAGATTAATTTTGCTATTCTTTTAGATCTTGAGTACATTTACTTAGTTTATTTTTAGTCTTCCTTATTTTTTTCCCTCCTTGCTTCAAAATAAATTCATTCACAATGTCAGTTTTCCTCTGGGCATCTTATATTTGAGATGAAATACATTTCTTTCTCTTTTTTCAAAATAAACATCTATATCTATCAATCATCTATCTACATACTATTTTTTTTTTTTTTGCCTAAGACTCTCAGAAAGCTGTTTTAAAATTTTTAAAAGTGCTTTCATTTGTTTTTGTCATTCTTTTAAATTAATATCTGGTTTCCCTGAATTTTGGTCAAAAATATTGGTTTTATTTTGTAAAATTTTTGGAATTTTTTTGAAACTTGTAAATTTCTTTTTGGCTTAATTTATGGTTTTGTGAAAGTTGCACATATATTTGAAAAAATGTGCATTCTCTCTTTGCTCAATAGGCCATTCTAAAAAATCCATTACCTTAATTGTAATAAATTATCTACATTCTTTCTCCTATTTTCTACATCACATGTTTGAGGGAGGTGTCTTGGATTTTCCCATATTACAGCAGAATTCCATTTTCTCCTTGTATTTCTAGTGGCATTTCCCCCCATATATTTAGAAACTTATTTATTGGCTTCAGAAATATTCTTGGCTATTGTGACTTCCTGATGCATTGTACCTTTTATCCTTATGAAATGTTTCTCGTCTGTTTCATAGTGTCTGCTCTGAATTCTATTTTGCTGGTAGTAATATTGATATTCATGGCTTTCTTTCTATTAATGTTTTTCTGGTATATCCTTGATATTAATTTTATTCATTTATTATTAAATTACCCAATTTCACAATTGGGTATGCATGAATTTATTCTTGTAAAATAATCATACAATTACAGAAATATGTAAATATGTAAAGGAGTTGTTAGTGTTCTTTTTTATTCCACCTTCATTCCATTCTTATTGCCAGAGATAACTGCTCTTAAGGATTTTGTGTATATTTTCCAGACCCTTTTCCAGGCAGAGGAATTTTTTTTCCTCTTGTTATTTATTTATTTTATTTTCTGAAACTCCTGTTAAGATGGATGTTGTCCTGTCTGGGTGAATCTCCTGGCTTTTAATTTTATTTCTCATACTTTGCATATTCTTGCCATCTTTCCTTTTGGCAGAATTCTTTGTTTCTTTATTACTAATTTTGTTATTAGGTGTGCGTTCTGCTGTTTGAGTCTTCAGTTTTGTAATTTTTATAACTGTTATACCATGTTTAGTTTCCAAGAGCATCTATGGTTTTATTGTGGCTATTCTTTTTGTAACTGTGGCAGATGATTAAATCTCTTTGAGGATGTTAATTATACTAATTATATTTTCTTAATAGTTTAGTACTTCTCCTTGCTGAGTTTGAGGCCTCTCTTTAATTCTCTTGGTATTTCTCAAATGTTTGGCAATGAACCACTTGCAAAAGGATCACTTTGGGTGCTAATAAGAGTGAAGATTTCTGTTCCCATTTTAGATCTACTGTGATGATGGGTTCATGAATATTTTTCAAGAAACAAGTTTCCCAGGCACTCTAAATGTTGAGAACCATCAGTCTAGATTGTATAGTACCAGTAGCTGCAATGAATTTTACATCTTAGTTAAACTAGATATTAGTGTAATTTCCGTGTAGTCATCGTAAGGTCCTTATCATAGTAATGTTAGGTCAAGTTGTTATATTGGAGGAAGGAGAGTAAGAAGGAAGTAAGTAAGCAAGTGAGTAAAGAAGAGGCTCCTTTAGATCAAAAAAGTGGTTTATCTTTCGAAAATAGGAACTTCTTTTTTTTTTTTTTAAGATTTTATTTATTTACTTGACAGAGATCACAAGTAGGCATAGAGGCAGGCAGAGAGAGAGGAAGGGAAGCAGGCTCCCTGCTGAGCAGAGAGCCCGATGTGGGACTCAATCCCAGGACTCTGAGATCATGATCTGAGCCGAAGGCAGAGGCTTTAACCCACTGAGCCACCCAGGCACCCCCAAGAATAGGAACTTCTTGTCCTTTGTGGTGGACATTGCCTGGATTCCCCAGTCAAAGATCCTACTCTGAGTTTTAAAGTTACAGCTCCCACAGGGTGTCTTATGCTGAAATCCATGGGGATCCATTTTTGGAATACAGGGTGGCTGTGGATTGGATGGGTAAAAAATACATTTTTATTTTTAAAGATCTGGATCTGAAATTTAACATTTTAATTATTATTAATAATAATAATAGGTGACGATCCATAGTAGTTGGCAATATCTAAGACTTTGTCACAAGTAGAATCCCACGTATTTTCAAGGGTGCCTGGAGGGCCAAGCTGTTTGAGCCTCTGACTCTTGCTTTTGGCTCAGGTCATGATCTCATGGGATGGAGCCTGGAGTTCGGCTCTGTGCTCAGTGGGGAGTCTTCTTGAGATTCTCCTTCTCCCTTTGTTCCTCTCCCCTTTTGCGCTTTCTCTCTCTCAAATAAATAAATAAATAAATCTTTTTAAAAAAGGAATTACAGATACATTCATACCATGTTACAGGTATACAAAATGTCATTTATGTGTGTCATTACCTCTAAATTATGGGAGTTAATAGGTCCAGTGCTAGATCTCGTCGTTTCATGTGTTAATTTGATAAAATTTAATAATATTTTTATAACTTTCAATGTAATTAATTTCCTTTTAAGCCTATCTTTGATTTTCTGCATTACAATCATTGTTTTGAGAAGAGATTTTAATTTTCACTAGATTGACAGTGGAATCCTGGACGCAATAAAGGTTAAGAAACTGTACTTGACTTGTGACTTCAGTCTGGGTCAGTTGCTGAGTCAGTTTTTTCTGAGAACACAATATTAGCTAAATTGTTCTGTCCTTTAATTACTTAGTAGATGATATGTTCAATTCCTAAAACCTCTGATTCTAGAATACTACTGGAGTCTTAATTTTTTTTTTGAAGGCTTTTTTCTCCTAAATGCTCTTTTTTTTTTAACTTTTATCATTAGCCTTTTCTTTCCTTTCTTCCTCTCTCCCTTCTTTACCCTTCACCTCTTATACTTTCCCTCATTATCCTGTCTTAATTTGTTCTTTTCATTTTTTATTGAGAGGTTAATACATGTGCACATTTACGTTTAAACAATATAATGATTTCTAGTGAGTTTTGGGGAAATAACATTAAAAACAACATCTGCTAACCTAGTAAATTTCTACAGAGGTAAAAGAGAAAGACAAATTTTAGTATGGAATAAACATTAAACCAGAATGTGATACTAATAATCATGGGCAATCCATTAAAGAGACTGCAGATACAAAGAGAAATCTCACCATGTTGTATAGCTAAGCAGATACCAACCCATTATATACATGTTCTCAAGATAAACAATAACTAGTCCTCAAATAAGAGGAATTGATAGTACCATTTACATACATAGTTCATCCTAAATTAACCAGGTAATTAGAATGATAGTCCGTGTTAGCTAATTGCTTTTATCCATAGGAAAATTAAACTTCATATTTCTTTATGTCAAGAAACTGGATTGTGACATGGGCCAGGTCCCCACAGAAATTAGTCTTCTACTTTTCCACAAAAACTGGGAGATAGACGTGCTATCTTCTTTGATGATTACACAAGAGATGGCTCCCAGGTCCTTGAGAGAGGCATTCCTGGGTTGAAAAGCCAGCAGATTAGATTTTTTAAAAAGATTTTATTTATTTATTTTGGGAGAGAGAGAGACAGAGTGAGAGTGCGCATCCATGAGTAGGGAGAGAGGCAGAGAAAGAGAGAAGTGAGAACCAGATTCTGGGCAGAGGAGCCTGATGCTGGATGTGGGGTCTGATCCCGCGATCCTGGGATCATGTCCTGAGCTGAAGGCAGACACTCAACCACTGAGCCACCCAGATGCCCTGCTTATTTGGATTTTAAAAAGATTTGTATACATTTCAAAGGGATAGAGAAAAAAAAATTACAGTAAATTTTTTAAAGTAAATGATGAAAGAAAGGGTGGGAGGAGTTTCTCATTGCCCCAAGGAAATTATTTTTCATTTTTGGATTTATATTTATCTTTACTTTCCCCCCAGAAACAAGCATTTAAAAAAAAAAAAAAAGCATTCTTTGTGTATTATTCCAGAAGTGTCTCTGTATATGTGAGTGTGGGTATAACTAAAGGATAAATTCCTGGCATATTAATTCTTCTATAAATGTTTGTTGAATCAGAAACACTCCAGGCTCTGTTCTCAAGGCTCTTCATAATCTAATTTAACAAGAAGAAATCAGGGAAAGCTTTATGGAAAGAGAACTGAACTGCAGCTTAAGAATGGATAGAGGGGTGCCTGGGTGCCTCAGTTGGTTAAGCATCTGACTTTGGCTCAGGTCATGATTTCAGTAGGAAAGAGTGCTGGAATTGGGCCCCACAGTGGGCTCCCTGCTCAGCAGGGAGTTTCCTTGTCCCTCTTCCCCTCCCCCTGCTCGTGCTCTTTCTCTCTCTTGAAAAAATAAGTAAATTCTTAAAAAAAAAAAAAAAAGAATGGGGAGAACTGTGATAGGATATTTAAAGACTTTTCAGTTATTTAAAGGGTTTTACAAACTTCAAAGCCTAAACAAATATAAAGATTTGCAATTTGAATGTGTATATGGGGACTCTTTTATAAGACGTTTTACCAGCAAGAGAGTCCTTATCTTTTTTTTTTAAAGTTTTATTTTTATTTTATTTATTTTTTTTATTTTAATAAACATATAATGTATTTTTATCCCCAGGGGTACAGGTCTGTGAATCGCCAGGTTTACACATTTCACAGCACTCATCATAGCACATACCCTCCCCAATGTCCATTCCCCCACCACCCTCTCACGTCCCCCCTCCCCCCAGCAACCCTCAGTCTGTTTTTTGAGATTGAGTCTTTTATGGCTTGTCTCCCTCCCATTCCCATCTTTTTATTTTTTCTTTTCCTACCTCCCCCCAACCCCCCCACATTGCATCTCCACTTCCTCATATCAAAGAGATCATATGAGAGTTGTCTTTCTCCGATTGACTTATTTGCTAAGCATGGTACCCTCTAGTTCCATCCACGTCATTGCAAACACAATGGAATACTATGCAGCCATCAAAAGAGAGTCCTTATCTTTTTTACGTAGACTGGCAGAAAGCCTCCATACAGGAACACACCATTAAGGATGAATAGCAGAATGGAATTGAAGTTAGTCTTACTTGGGACAGTTATGTGTGTTTGATTAGTCAGTAAATCAGTGTATTTTGTTTAGTTCAGGAGCTTATAAATTCAGCTTTCTTATTACCAGTAATTAAGACATTTTCTACTCCTTACCTGGGGGGAAGTAAGGTACTTTTCAGTCTAAGAGATTTGCCTTAAAACGTCTTTTTAGTAAAAGCTTGTTTCTTTCTTAGGGAAATCACATTCCTAAGCTCATATCCTTCTCTTTTAAAGAGAGGGCTAATAGTAGTGCTCCTTTTCTACAGTAATGAAATTAGAATTTCCAGCCCACATTCCTAAACACTATACTGTAGTGTCTATGGCAAGAAAATAGTAGACAGTATGGCTTGGAAACCAAATCTGAAGGAACCACAATGAATACCAAGCTAAGAAATTTGGATTTTATTAAGTAAGGTATGTTTGATTAGGAAAGGGAGAGAATCAAATAGATGTAGGAAGATTAATCAGCCAAGAGGTTCAGATTATTTTGCAGGGCTACATGGATGGAGTCAAGAAGACTCAAGAGATTAACATTTCTAGTAAGAGGTAATAAGGACTAAAACTAGATTGGCTGAAATATGAAAGGGAAGGGATATATAGAAAGAAGGAAGAGTTGACAGTTGTAGTAACTCTGAAGATTGAGAAAGGAGAAGCATCCCAGGGTGGCTTAGATATCAAATGGATCTATGCTTGGAGGAATGGTGACTTCATACCATTGGGAGAAGGAAGATATCATATGAAGCAAGAAAGACAGCCGAAAAGAAATTTTTATAAGCTTCTGAGTATTCAACTATATTTTTTGGAATTAGTATTAGGAGAAATTACTTGAACACAAATATATATGGGATGTGAAATGAAATAAGCAACTTATTATTTTCATAACAGTTCCTTCAAGAATATGAGTTAAAATTATTCCAAGTCCAGAAGGTTCTCTGTGGTTCCCTTTTCTGACGAGATCGGGCACGTTCAGGGTGGTACGGCCATAGACTGTGGTCCCCTTTTCTTATAACTGTAGATACAAGTAGCAATCAGATTATCAGAAAGTCTTTGGAATGTTATATTTACCATGTAAAGTGATCAGTTATATTTTCTTTGTTTCTGTCACATATAGCAATCTTTCTCTCTGGCATGGTCAAGCTGTTGGACAAAATACTTTGGTCAAAATGGATTTCTGCTTATTTGAGAAATGTCCTGACAATAAGCTGCAGTCAAGAAATATGGAGAATAGTTATTAATTTATCTTTTACTTTTAAAAAAATTAGTAAAACATAATTTTATTGATGTTTGATCTTGTGAATCTCAGCTTTAATTTAAAGGAATCTGTTTTTGCTCTCGTCAATGGATGGGGAGTCGAAAATTTTAGACTTTGGTATTAGGACATGGTTTGATGAAATTTGGTTAATGGTGTGGGTCCCAGTAGAGTGCCATGCTTTGCTCTTTAGGATGTTGATTACTGCTTTATTATAGAGAGGATTGTATAGTGGTCATGCTTTTACTACTATGGCACCTATAGCTTTTGTTAATAGCAGGTATGTTTACTACTAAGTTCAAGATTTAGGGTTGCCTAAGTCCAGCCATGGATATTATTTACTAGATTTATTTGCACATTTTAGTGTTTATAGTAGATTTGGAAAGACAAGAAAAGTGGCAGGCAATTATATTTTGAAACCTCATTAAACTTTATGCCGTGAGTAGAATTTCAAAGCTTGTTTTCTGAGAACAGTTGAAAAGGAACAAAAAGTCTTTGTAAGTTCTAAACACAAACTTTTTGTTGAAGATACTATTGAGTGTGAAGAAAATATTGCCAACATAATAGTTTTTATAGTAAGTATGCTTAATGTTTTAAAGAAATGGCAAAAATATTTCATGTTTTCTTTGACAAATCTGGGGCTGTCTTTATAATCATACAGCCTGGCACTTGCATAGGACCCTGCAGTTAGAAGGATCTCATGTTTAGTTGCATGATCTGAAGTTGTAATCTTGAAATTCCAAATACATTTTGAGCAAAGAGTCTTGAATTTTAATTTTGCATTGAGCCCCCCAAATTGTTTGGCTGGTCCTGCCTACCTAAATTTGGTTGCTTTCAGATTGATTTGTAGTCTACTTAATTTCTTTCACCGGGTCCCAGATCACTTTTAACATGTGAAATCCAAGATAGAATTGCAATTAAAGTGAAGCCCACTAATTTAGATTGATTGCTGACATCTAAGCAGTTTGGATTAAGTACAAGTCACAAAATCTCAGTTTTGTTAGCCACAAATGACCACTTGAAGTTACATGAATAATTTAGCAGGCAAAATCCAAAAGAACAAAGACCAAAAGCCCCATAGCAAAGGAAAGAAAAAAAGGAAAGCAATGAATAGACATGAAGTGCCTGCCAACACCGACTCCTCTCCATGCCTACTATAAGCCATTCAATTGGCACATGTCAGGTCCTATGATGAAAAAGCAGCCTGTACAGATGTATACAGTGCAGATGCCTGGGTCTGTCAGGCAGCCGCTAAAGGTTATATTTGTTAAGCTGCCTGCCAGTAGACATGAATTTTGAAGAAAGGTAGTTGTTTATGGGAGGTGGATTAATCTTACATGTTTCATGGGGAAACCATATTGTCTCAAATAAGGCCTAGTGGCTGCTTCAATACCTAGAATGAGTCTGACCATATTTTTGTTTTCATATTACTATCTAAGTTGTGTGACCATTGGGTTAGTGTATGAGGTCAGCTTACAGAGAGAGAGGGAGGCCAGATTCAGAGTGGGAACTCTGGTGATGGATGAGGCAGTGTAATAAAATAGGTTCTGCCATTGGGTGCATGACACAGAGAATGAGAGAACATCAGTTGAGCTCAACTGGCCTCTTGATGAAAAACAGATGAGACACATCTTACTGAAGGTGGTGAGAATAGTCTGTTTTATTTGACATTTTCTAATATTGAAGAATTTCCAAATCTGAATATTCCTAATTTAAATGCAGGGCTTAAAATATTTGTAATAAAGTATAATGTATATGGTGTTCATGTTACAGTTGTCATTGAAAAAGTGATTAATTAGGTTTGGAGTGATTAATGAGGAAAGAGCAATAGACTAAGCTTCATTATCTGTCCTGGTACATGACCTGTGGACATCTTTGGAATAATGAAACAGCAGGAGTATCTTGAATTGGGAAAAATATGAGAGTTTTGACCTGCTGCAGGAGCCCACTGACTGGTCCTCATCAAGAAGCAAGCAGGCGACAATTTACCAAAGAGCCTGCTCACAACCACCAGTGATGGAAGGAGAATCACATTCAGTTGCTGATACAGATGCTTTATCAACCAAGAATTCCTCCGAAGGAATTTTGTGCTTTCTTGGGGTAACATTAAATTGCTTTGCCTCACTATAAAAATGGAGTGTGGGGTTCTCTTTTTATCAATTTCCATTTCCTTGGCTCATAATTCCTGAGGATATTTTAAAATTTCCACACGCTTTTTCCTTGTCAGATCTTCAACTATGAAACTAGTGGGCATGGCCATAATTAAATTAAATTTGGAATCCTTTAAATTTAATACTTTCTCATCCAGACTACAGAAAACTAATCCTGTTCATTTTTACCTAAATTAGTTTTTGTTGACACCTGATACTTCCTCCCATTAGCTATCCTGATATATATCCCTTCTAGTCTCTCTCTAGATAGGGCACTCCTTTCAAGCACTGATTTTGGTCTTTATATTCAATTTTTCTTTTGTTGGCAAAGCAAAGAGGGAAAGAGTCCTTACCACAATTTTGCTTGGCATTCATAATAGTAAATTAATGGTTTAAGGCATCCTAATTAGAAAAGTGTGAAATGGAGTCCAGTGATGGAATTTTCTCTCATGGCATTATGTATTGATAAATTTAAAGTATATAGTTTATGTTATTTAAAAACATATCACACTCCATAAGATCAGTATCTAATTGAAAAATAGTCTGGTTTTGTAGATTCATTCTTTTAACATTAAGTTTGGTTTTAATGTCATTCTATATCCCATTCATCAAAGCTATGAGAATCTTGTAACATTCAGAAAGGGACATGTTAGACAATTGCAATTTTTAAAAACATAAAAAAATTCAGTGACCTTTTAAAGTCTTCTATAGCACCCTTTTACACTGTTGGTAGGAATGCAAACTGGTACAGCCACTCTGGAAAATAGTATGGAGGTTCCTCAGAAACTTAAAAATAGAATTGCCTTACAACCCAGCAGTTGCAATACTAGGTACTTCCCAAAAGGATACAAAAATGTGCATTCAAAAGGGTACATGCACCCTGACGTTTATAGCAGCATTATCAACAATAGCCAAATTATGGCAGGAGCCTAAATGTCCATTGACTGATGAGTGGATAAAGAAGAGGTGGTGTGCATACACACATATACTCATACATTGGAATATTACTCAGCCATCAAAAATAATGAAATCTTGCCATTTGCAATGATGTGGTTGGAGCTAGATTATTAGATGTATTATGCTCAGCAAAATAAGTCAGTCAGAGAAAGACGAATACCATATGATTTCACTCATATGTGGACTTTAAGGAACCAAACAGGTGAACATAGAGGAAGGGAAAAAAAAGAGGGAAGAAAACCGTAAGAGACCATTAACTATAAGAACAAACTGAGGGTTGCGGGAGGGGAGGGCTCTTGTTGTGATGAGCACTGGTGTTGTATGTAAGTGATGAGTTACTAAATTCTACTTCTGAAACCAATATTACCCTATATGTTAACTGACTAGAATTTAAAAACTTGAAGCAAAACAAAAGTCTTCTCTAGTGAAAGCTGGATTTTTTTTTTTTTTTTGGCTGAATTGTCAAGTACTTTGTAATCATTCTCTTATCACCTAAATGTTCTGCTGAATCATTAAATACAGGAGCACTTTGGTTTCATTATAGCCAATGTGCATGACGCAGGAGCTTTAGCAAACTACTACTTCTTCACTTTGCTTCTTCTCAACTCCTTTGTTTTCCTTTCCCCTCCATTCCCCCTCTCCTTTTTTTCTCAGTCCCCTCCTCAACTTCCCTTGCATCTTTTGCCCTCAATCTCTCTCCCCCTTTGCCTTCTTTGCATCTCCCTTTGCTCCCTTTCTCCTCTCCTCCTCCCCCTTGTATTTCACATATTTTTTTTTGCTTTAATAAAATGAAAAATCTAAATTAGATTGATTAAGCACCAAGAGAAAAAGTAAAGCCCTTTGTGAAAATCTCCAAGAGATCAACGAAGAGCAGATGAGTGATCTTGGTTTAACATTTTTCTGACCAATTTCTGAGTATGTCATTATGTAACTAGTAAAGCAAAAAGATCTAAACAGCAGTAAATGCATAATCAGTTGATTTTTTTTTACAGGTATTCTTAATTTAGAAAATACATTAAACCAGAGACTGACCTTTCCAGTGACACATGTATATCCTATTATGAACAGCACTAGAACCATTCTTTTTGAATTAAAAAATAGAAGGATATAAAATGGAGCAACAGGAATTAAACTGTAGAATAGGTGAATGTTATCTTTGGTGGTCCTCTCCATCTTTCTATTCAGAATTCTTTTTTCCCAGGGTATCTGTTCTCTCTTTTCCCACCAATACCCAGTGTCACCCAAGTCTTACTTCCTGACCTTCCACACTGATTCATGTTATCTGGTGCTGTCTCTTTCTCTTACTTTAATTAATTTATTTCCAACTAGTCATAAGGGAAAAGGACTTGATAAAATAAAGCCTTAATGATTGACAATAGGTTATAATGCTGTCCTCTGGTACTTTCTCCAAAGATACCTGCCAATTGAGGGAACTAGTACCTTTAAGCACAATCAGTCAATCACTTTTGATATTCACATAGGCACCAGTGATGGTTCTTTATTGTAGGGGAGTTTTTCTAAGCAACAAGTGGTGGTGGTATAGAGGTACTGATGTCTTCTACCTGCATTACTGTCTTTTACCTAGTGAAACCCAGCCAAGAGGATATCATTTAAAAAAAAAATCTTATGTGGAAAATAAAATGAAAACCAATTTCTGGAGCTGTATTGTCCAATGTAGTAGCCACTTGTCAAATTCAGTTACTTGACTTTGCAATTTATTAATCATTTGCAATTAAATAAAAGTTAAAATTTAGTTCCTCAGTTGCATTAGCCACATTTTAAGTGTTTAATAAGCACATGTAACTGGTGACTGTTGTATTGGCCATTGTAGATAGAGAGACTTTTCATCATCACAGAAGGTTCTTTTGGAATCCACTCTAGAGTATACTTTGGAGTTAATAAAGTTTCATCCCAATTTCTTATCAAGACTATAGTTTTTATGGAGAATCCAGAAAGATAATTTTGTGGCACTTATAGATTAATACATTCTAACTATAGATTTTTAAACACAGTGATTTGACCAATTTTTTTTTTTTTCTGTAGCCTGGTTAACTAGAAAATTACTTAGAAATGTTTGAGTTAATTTACATGTAACTGTATATTCAACTCCAGAAAAATACCAGATTCTTAACTCTATTCATGCCAAGAGCATCTCTAGTTGTTTATAATAATATTCAGAATATTACCCTCCAAGTCTCTAAATAGCTATATTCTAGAGGACATGAGGAAGGAATTAGGGACCATAACAAGAGCATCTGAAGGATGCTATTATTGAGAAATTGTCATCACCTAACAGTCACGTTCCCACTCACAATTTTTCAAGGGATTCTAGGGCAGATGTGACTTTGAGAGTTTTACTGTTATTAGGTATGGCTGCCTGGGCTAGTTTTTTTTTTCTATGTTCTACTATGCACAATCCACCCATGAATCCAGGGCTTTTACTTAACATGCTATTTCTCCCAAAAGACATAATTATAGACAGAAGTAGAAGGTAGAATCAAATAGAAATAGAGCACAAATGGGATTACTTATTTTTTCCAGTTGCCCCCTGTGTACCTTTTCTCTCCTTTGTCAGTGAGTTGCTTTCTGGGAGAACTCCACAGGCATAACAACTGGCATAAACCTTGGAAATGGCAGGAAGTATCCAAATATTTCCTTGAATTTTGCAGGTTTGTATTCAGTTAGGTTACAACTGGCAAAACACATGAACATAGAAGGTAGAACACATATGAAACTACTGAGAAAATTAAGAATTAATGCTACTTTAAAATATTGGAGCGTATGGTATATTTTTTAGTGGCAATATTGTTACATATAAAAGCTATCTGTATTTTCCCTAAGTTCATTGTGAACAGAATAAACGAATAATCATTGCTGATATACTTTTAGAATTTTTTTACACATGATTTAAAAACAGGCCATAAGTAAAGATGACAAACATGTCAACACGTTTCCAAGTAGATAATCAATGACAAAGACATAACTTGCTCCTTCATTAAAATATATTGTCTCATTCAGCAATATTCTGCTAAGAATAGACTAAGATTCATACAGTATTATATTCAATATTACAATAAAATCAACCTCTTCTTGGAATTTTACAGTTCTTTTAAAAAGAAGTCATGAAAATAGAAGAATTCTTGAAAGTTTGTTTTATTTTTGATATAACCAGATAAAAACTGAAGCAAACAATTCATGATATGGTGCTGTGGATAGACTGAATCAGTGAACTCTGACATAAATATGTCTAGGAGAAGAGGTTACTACCTCAGGTGAAATGAGTTAGATGACATTTTTATTGGTGATCTGGTAAAACCACGATCATAGTATTCACTGGATTATTTAAATGGTCTGTACTCATCATTTAGAGGAAAAATTTTAAGGGAGTCTGTATATACCTAATTTAATTTATAAATATATTGAATGTCTTTCTAAAATATTTTCTGTTATATTAATACATAATAGAATGTTAATTATGTACATTTTTATTTAATATAGCTGAATATGTAGTTAACTTTGCATGTGTAATTTATACTAATTTACCAAAATAGTATAAGTAATATTTGTTGATCATTTTGCTAACTTACAGTTTATTTCTCACAATTTGCCTTCTTTTACATTTTTTAAATCTAAAGCTTCCATTTTTCAGTTTACTTAAGTGGAAATACACTAAAATAATGGATAGTCCAGACAAAGGAGAGAGCCTGTGAGTTCTCTCAATAGCGTTTTCTGTTGGCAGTCATAAGGAGAAATTTTGTTCCATTTTTATCATACACTCTGAAGATTGATAATGTAGTTGCTTGAGGAATATTATTTCTGCTATGCGGTTATTATTTCTTCTGCTCCCAACTTGAAACACTTGCATGTGGTTTTGTGAAGAATGTTGGTACTTGATTATAATCATAGCTACATCTCTTTTGATAGGCAATTTCACTTTGGAGAATAGGTGTGAGGTTTTTAGTGTTTCACATGTAAATTGTATCAATCTCATCATAGAATATAGAGTGTGTGAATGATGAATAGGGTTTATAACATCATGTTTATTAAAATACAGAAAACTTCTTCCAACCTTATTGATTTTATGCTTTAACTTGTTTAAGATTTTTTACAATGTCATATATTCCTGGTAAGGCATGACCAAAGCCTACCTCGGAATCTGAAGTACACTAGATGATTAATAAATATTTGTGGAAAGAATAACTATCTGATACATGTGTGTATACTATAGAGTATTCTGTTTTAGGAAGTGTAGCTTCCTTTTGTTCATCAAGAATAGATTGTAGGATGTATAAAGTTAAAAGTAGTATTAGCAAGGAAACTGTGATGTGAGATCTGTCTCACCAATTATTAAAATATTTCATAAAGCTATATTAAAACCAATCTGGTATGGTGGGTGTAGGTTTTATTTCCCCATTCTAAAAGGAATAAAATAAAAGCTTAGACAGTTTAAACCACTTCCTTAATGTGAGTGGAGGGCCAAGGTTAACACTCATTTTTTTGTTTGTTTGTTTGTTTTACTCCAAACTCCACTAAAAAAGAGAGCCCTGTAGAGAACAAACTGACAGTTACCAGGGGCAGGGTGTGGGTGGAGGATGGGTTAAGTAGGTGATGGGGATTAAGGAGTGTACTAGTGATGAGTGCTGGGTGTTGTGTGTAAGTGATGAATTGTTGAATTGTACACCTGAAACTAATATTACACTGTATATTAACTATCTGGAATTTAAATAAAAATGAAAAAAGAGGGGCACCTGGGTGGCTCAGTGGGTTAAAGCCTCTGCCTTTGGCTCAGGTCGTGATCCGAGTTTCCTGGGATGGAGCCCCGCATCGGGCTCTCTACTCAGCAGGGAGCCTGCTTAACCCTGCCACCACCGCCTCTCTGCCTGCCTCTCTGCCTACTTGTGATCTCTGTCTGTCAAATACATAAATAAAATCTTTAAAAAAAAAAAAGGAAAGAAGGATTATTTCTTCTATTATGATTCCAAAGTAATTATTTGATTGATACTTAGAATCTGAGTAATAAATGTTTGATTAATGTCATTTTTCAACAAAAATTAAGAATTTGAATTTTTGATTAGCACAAAGTTTTATAAGTAATACACAATTAGGCTATTATCAAAAAATTAAAACATTGGCCATCACCCCATTCTGGAATACTGTCTTGCTGTTGGTGTATAGAAATGCAACCGGTTTTTGTGCATTGATTTTATATCCTGACACTTCACTGAATTCCTGTGCGAGTTCTAGCACTTTTGGAGTGGAGTATTTTGGGTTTTCCATATAAGTTATCATATCATCTGCAAAGAGTGAGAGTTTGACTTCTTCTTTGCCTATTTGGATGCCTTTTATTTCTTTTTGTTGTCTGCTGAGGCTAGGACGTCTAGTACTATGTTGAAGAGCAGTGGTGATAGTGGACATCCCTGCCATGTTCCTAATCTTAGGGGAAAGCTCTCAGATTTTCCCCATTAAGAATTATATTTGTGGTGGGTTTTTCATAGATGGCTTTGATGATATTGAGGTATGTATCCTCTATCCCTACCCTTCGAAGAGAGTTGATCAAGAAAGGATGCTGTACTTTGTCAAATGCTTTTCAGCATCTATTGAGAGTATCATATGGTTCTTGTCCTTTCTTTTATTAATGTATTGTATTACATTGATTGATTTGTGGATATTGAACCAACCTTACAGCCCAGGAATAAATGCCACTTGGTTGTGGTGAATAATCCTTTTAATGTACTGTTGGATCCTATTCACTAGTATTTTGGTGAGAATTTTCGCATCTGTTTTCAGAGCTAGCAAGTACTGTGGCATTGGTGTTTTCTTTAGACCTTTTCCTAAGCTTTAATATATTTATGTGTTCTCAGAGGAGATCTAATGTATTGTTGTGTGCTTGTTTTTTTTTTTTAATATATAAGATGTCACTATACATATCGTGCTGCAACTTTTTGGTTTTTACAATATATTCTGGTAATCTTTCCAACTTATTTTATATGGATTCACCTTACATTGTTCACTTCTAAATACATATAGAGCCATGATCTCAGTCTTCTCAAAAGTTAGCATTTATTTTTGTGTTTCTCAAGACCACAGAGTTTCTTTTCATCATAACTCATATTGACTAAAATAACTGTGCATTATTTGTTCTTTCCTGAAAGATAGGCTTTAGGCTTCAAAGAAGAAAAAATGATCAGCAATGTTGATTTAGACTACAGTTACTCCATTGAAAGAGTTATGTACTTTAAGTCATTCCCTGTATTATTATTTGGGCTGGTTATCACACTCTCAGTCTATGGATCATATACCTCTTTTAATAAATTTTTAAAATACATATGAGTGTGCCAAAGATTTTGCAATTTAATTCTGATCATTCTTTTGCAGGTTCTGATTTTTCTACACTCCTATTCTGTAGATAAACACAATATATATTCTCTTTCTGACTGCATGGACCTCCTCTTTGCCTTTCAGGCTGTTTTCTGAGTCCTATTCAATTTCAGACTGAGTGCTTTAACTCATTATTTTCCGGGTAAAGTCCATCTCTTCCCTTTGGCTTATTTTTAGATTTCTGTCCTCTGCCCCTTGCTCTAAGTTCCATGTAATTATAACCCTGATGCTTACTCAAGACCTGGTAAGATAAGATCTGGATATGGTTACCTCTAAACTTTCAATTTCATGATCTGTGGAAATCCAAAGCCCTCCCTGAGAATCCTGTAAATTTCCTGGAGCTTGCTTGGCTGCACTGCATTTAGCTGTCTTGATCTGCACCCAGTTGCCCAGTGTTATGCCTGATCTACCTATTCTTTGTTTTTTATTAATTATTATTATTAACATATAATTTATTATTTGCCTCAAGGGTACAGGTCTGTGAATCATCAGGCTTACACACTTCACAGCACTCACCATATCACATACCCTCCCCAATGTCCATAACACAACCACCCTCTCCATATCCCCCACTAGCAACCCTGTTTGTTTTGTGAGATTAAGAATCTCTTATGATTTGTCTCCCTCCCAGTCCCATCTTGTTTCTTTTTTTTTTCCTTCCCTACCTCCCAAACTCCCCACCCAGCCTCTCAAATTCCTCATATCATGGAGATCATATGATAATTGGCTTTCCCTGACTGACTTATTTTGCTCAGCGTAATGCCCTCTAGTTCCACCCACGTCATTGCAAATGGCAAGATTTCATTTCTTTTGATGGCTACATAGTGTTCCATTGTATATATATACCACATCTTCTTTATCCATTCATCTGTTGATGGACATTTAGAGCACTTTTTCTTGTGTCTGTTGGCCATTTAGATGTCTTCTTTGCAGAAATGTCTGTTCATGTCTTCTGCCCATTTCTTGATTGGATTATTTGTTCTTTGGGTGTTGATATGGATATCTTCTCCCATTCTGTCAGTTGTCTTTTGGTTTTGTTGACTGTTTCTTTTCTTGTGCAAAACTTTTGGCTTGATGAAGTCCTAGTAGTTCATTTTTGCCCTTGTTTCCCTTGCCTTTGTGGTTATTCTAGGAAGAAGTTGTTGTGGCTGAGGTCAAAGAGGTTGCTGCCTGTGTTCTCCTCAGGATTTTAATGGATTCCTGTCTCACATTGAGGTCTTTCATCCATTTGGAGTCTATTTTTGTGTGTGTGGTGTAAGAAAATGGTCCAGTTTCATTTTTGTGTATGTGGCTGTCCAATTTTCCCAACACCCTTTCTTGAAGAGATTGTCTTTTTTCCATTGGACATTCTTTCCTGCTTTGTCAGGGATAGTTGACCATAGAGGTAAGGGTCTATTTCTGGGCTCTCTATTCTGTTCCATTGATCTATGTGTCTGTTTTTGTGCCAGTACCATACTGTCTTGATGATGACAGCTTTGTAATAGAGCTTGAAGTCTGGAATTGTAATGCCACCAACTTTGCCTTCTTTTTCAACATTCCTTTGGCTATTCAGGGTCTTTTCTGGTTCCATATAAATTTTAGGATATTTTCTTCCATATTTGAAAAAAAAAGATGGTATTTTGATACAGATTGGGTTAAATGTGTAGATTGCTCTAGGTAGCATAGACATTTTCACAGTATTTGTTCTTCTGATCTAAGAGCATGGAACATTTTTCTATTTATTTGTGTCTTCCTCAATTTCTTTCATGAGCACTTTATAGTTTTCTGAGTATAGATTCTCTGCCTCATTGGTTAGGTTTATTCCTAGGTATCTGATGGTTTTGGGTGCAATTGTAAATGAGATTGGCTCCTTCATTTCTCTTTCTTCTGTCTTGTCCTTGGTATATAGAAACGCAACTGATTTCTGTGCATTGATTTTATATCCTGACACTTCACTGAATTCCTGTGTGAGTTCTAGCACTTTTGGAGTGGAATCTTTTGGGTTTTCCACATAAAGTATCATATCATCTGCAAAGAGTGAGAGTTTGACTTCTTCTTTGCCTATTCGGATGCCTTTTATTTTTTTGTTGTCTGATTGCTGAGGCTAGGACGTCTAGTACTATGTTGAAGAGCAGTGGTGATAGTGGACATCCCTGCCATGTTCCTAACCTTAGGGGAAAAGCTCTCAGTTTTTCCCCATTGAGAATGATATTTGCGGTGGGTTTTTCATAGATGGCTTTGATGATATTGAAGAATGTACTCTCTCTCCCTACACTTGGAAGAGTTTTGATCAAGAAAGGATGCTGTACTTTGTTAAATGCTTTTTAAACATCTATTGAGATTATCATATGGTTCCTGTTCTTTCTTTTATTGATGTATTGTATCCCACTGATTGATTTGTGGATGTTGAAACAACCTGCAGCTCAGGAATAAATGCCACTTGGTCATGGTGAATAATCCTTTTAATGTACTGTTGGATCCTATTGGTATATTTTGCTAAGAATTTTTGCATCCTTGTTCATCAAGGATATTGGTCTGTAATTCTCTTTTTTGATGGGGTCTTTGTCTGGTTTTGGGATCAAGGTAATGCTGGCCTCAAAGAATGAGTTTGGAAGTTTTCCTTCCATTTCTAGTTTTGGAACAGTTTCAGGAGAATAGATATTAGTTCTTCTATAAATGTTTGGTAGAATTCCCCTGGGAAGCCGTCTGGCCCTGGGCTTTTGTTTGTTGGGAGATTTTGATGACTTCTTCAGTCTCCTTACTGGTTATGGGTCTGTTCAGGTTTTCTATTTCTTCCTGGTTTAGTTTTGGTAGTTTATATGTCTCTAGGAATACATCCATATCTTCCAGATTGTCAAATTTGCTGGCATATAGTTGCTGATAATATGTTCTTATAACTGTTTGTATTTCTCTGGTGTTGGTTATGATCTCTCCTCTATCATTCATGATTTTATTTATTTGCGTCCTTTCTTTTCCTTTTGATAATTCTGGCCAGGGGTTTATCAATCTTATGAATTCTTTCAAAGAACCAGCTCCTAGTTTTGTTGATTTGTTCTATTGTTTTTTTGGTTTCTATTTCATTGATTTCTGCTCTGATCTTTATGATTTCTCTTCTTCTGCTGGGTTTAGGCTTTCCTTGCTGTTCTTTCTCCAGTTCCTTCAGGTGTAGGGTTAGGTTGTATACTTGAGACCTTTCTTGTTTCTTGAGAAATGCTTGTATCACTATATAGTTTCCTCTCAGCACTGCCTTAGCTGTGTCCCGCAGATTTTGAACAGTTATGTTTTCATTTTCATTTGTTTCCATGAATTTCTTCAATTCTTCTTTAATTTCCTGGTTGACCCATTCATTCTTTAGTAGCGTGCCCTTTAGCCTCCATGTATTTGAGTTCGTTCCAACTTTCCTCTTGTGATTGAGTTCTAGCTTCAGAGCATTGTGGTCTGAAAATAAGCAGGGAATGATCCCAGTCTTTTGGTACCAGTTGAGACCTGATTTGTGACCCAGGATGTGATCTATTCTGGAGAATGTTCCATGTGCACTAGAGAAGAATGTGTATTCTGTTGTTTTGTGATGGAGTGCTCTGAATATATCCGTAATGGCCATCTGATCTAGTGTGTCATTTAAGGCCTTTATTTCCTTATTGATCTTTTGCTTGGATGATCTGTCCATTTCAGTGAGGGGGGGTGTTAATGTCCCTGACTATTATTGTATTATTGTTGACGTGTTTCTTTGATTTTGTTATTAACTGGTTTATACAGTTGACTGCTCTCATGTTAGGGGCATAGATATTTAAGATTGTTAGATGTTCTTGTTGGACAGAACCTTTAAGTATGGTACAGTATCCATCCTCATCTCTTATTATAGTCTTTGGCTTAAAGTCTATTTTATCTGATATAAGGATTGCCACCCCAGCTTTCTTTTGATGTCCATTAGCGTGGTAAAATTTTTTTTCACCCCCTCACTTTAAATCTGGAGGTGTCTTTGGGACTAAAATGGGTTTCTTATAGACAGCATATTGATGGGTCTTGTTTTTTTTTTTATTCTTTCTGATACCCCGTGTCTTTTGATTGGGGCATTTAGCTCATTTACATTCAGGGTAACTATTGAAAGATATGAATTTAGTGCCATTGTATTGCCAGTAAGGTGACTGTTACTGTATATTGTTTCTGTTCCTTTCTGGTCTAATACTTTTAGTTTCTCCCTTTGTTTAGAGGATCCCTTGCAGTATTTCCTGTATGGATGGTTTGGTGTTTGCAAATTCTTTCAGCTTTTGTTTGTCCTGGAAGCTTTTTATCTCTTCTTCTATTTTCAATGATAGCCTAGCTGGATATAGTATTCTTGGCTGCATATTTTTCTCATTTAGTGCTCTGAATATATCATGTCAGTCCTTTCTGGCATGCCAGGTCTTTGTGGATAGGTCTGCTGCCAATCTTATATTTATACCAGTGTATAAATGTTACAGTCATTCTGTCCTGAGGTGCTTTCAGGATTTTCTCTTTGTCACTAAGACTTGTAAGTTTTACTATTAGATGACAGGGTGTGGACCTATTTTTATGGATTTTGAGGGGGTTCTCTGTGCCTCCTGGATTTTGATGCTTGTTCCCTTTGCCATATTAGGGACATTTTCTATTATAGTTTACTCCAATATACCTTCTGCCCCCCTCTTTCTTTCTTCTTCTGGGATACCAATTATTCTAATATTGTTTCATCTCATGGTATCACTTATCTCTCGAATTTCCCCTTGTGCTCCAGTAGTTGTTTGTCTCTCTTTTGCTCAGCTCCTTTATTCTCCATCATTTGGTCTTCTATACCACTAATTCTCTCTTCTGTCTCATTTATCCTAGCAGTAAGAGGTTCCATTTTTGATTGTACCTCATTAATAGCTTTTTTGATTTCAGCTTGGTTAGATTTTAGTTATTTCTCCACAAATGGCTTTTATTTCTCCTACAGGGTCTCTCTAGTATCTTCCATGCCTTTTTTGAGCCCAGCTAGCACCTTGAGAATTATCATTCTGAACTGTAGTTCTGACATATTACCAATGTCTGTATTGATTATGTCCCTAGCCATTGTTACTGCCTCTTGTTCTTTTTTTTTTTTTTTTGTGGTGAATTTTTCCACCTTGTCATTTTATCCAGATAAGAATATATGAATGAGAGAGTAAAATACTTAAAGAGTGGCAAAGACCCCAGAAAAATGTATGCTAACCAAATCATAAGAGACCCAAATCTGGGGGGAGGAAAAAGGGGTAAAAAGAAATTAAAAAAAATATAAAAATATGTATATTAGACTGGTGAATAGAACAGAGCCACCCACTTGATTTTGGGTGTATCTGGTCTCTTAGAAGAAACTACCTCCCAAAATTTTAAAGAAAGAAAAACTTATACAAGAATAAGGGTAAACATGACGAATGAATGGAATATGACTAGAAAGATGAAAATTTAAAAAAAAAATTCTATAAAAGGAATTTTAAGATTAGTTGATTAGAAATAGAAGAGCATAAACAAAGGAGAGAATGTGCTCAGGCTGGAGACTAGAACAAACCCATGTGCTAGATTTTGGATGTATTTTGATCTATTAGAAGAAATTGTATTCCAAAATTTTAAAGAAAAGAAAACCTAGATGTATACAAAAGATAAAATTAAATACAATAAGGGATAAAATATGACTATAACAATGAAGGTTTAAAAGGAATTTTTTTTTAGAAAGGTGTTGTTAAGATTAACTACTTAAAAATGTTAAAAGAGGAAAGAGGAAAAGTTAAAAAAATTGAATAAGAAAAAAATAAGATTAATAATTTGTCTTTGCATGACCAGAGGATCATGGGGAAAAAGCCATGAATTCTATGCATCGCTTTCCCCTAGCTCTGGAGTTCTGCTGTTCTCCTTGATTGGTAGGCTTGGTCTTGGCTGGATGTTCTTGCTCATCTTCTGGAGAGGGGCCTGTTGCAGTGAGTAACATATGTCTTTGTCTGAGGCGGAATTACACTGCCCTTGCCAGGGGCTAGGCTAAGTAATCTGCTCTGGTTCACTCTTGGAGCTTTTGTTCCCTGAACGCTTTCTGTAGAGTTCTGGAGGATGGGAATGAAAATCGCGGCCTCCCAATCTCTGGCCTGGAAGAGTCGAGAGCTTGGGCCCCTACCCCTCAGTGCACCATCAGAGAAAAGCAGTCAGTCCCTCCTGTCTCCCTGGTCTCCAGCCATGCTCTGTGCTCATCCAGCCTGAGACCGAGCATTTCTGTCTCTGGCGTATGGCCCCTTTGGAGTCTCCAAACCCACCACATTCCTGTCACACATTCCTGTGCCACTCCTTCTGGAGAAGGAAGGAGGGGGGTCTCTCTGGATCAGAGACCTGTAGGGTCTCTGCTCAAAGTGCAATGCCCCGACTGTGCCTTGGATCATGGTTTAAGGTAACGGTGATCTGAAAGCACACTCCTTGGCTCTGTCTCTGTAGCTGGCTTCCCTGCTCTAATACCTGGCAGCTCTGCCACACACAGACAGCTCTGGTCTTTCTGTGACCCCGTGGGACCTGAGACCACAGTGTCCCCATGAGGGCTCCTCCCCTCCTTAGCCTCTAGAATGATGTCCCCCAGTGGAGCAGACTTCTAAAAGTTCTGACTTTGTGCTCTGCTGCTCCACCACTTGCCGGGAGCCAGCCCCTCTCCCTGCGATCTATCTTCGTCTCGCTTTAGATTCACTTCTTTTAGAAGTGAACTACCTTTCAGAAAGTGGTCGATTTTGTGTTCCTAGAATTGCTGCTCTTCTTCTCTTCTATCTCCTATTGAGTTTGTAGGTGTTTGGAATGGTTTGATAACTATCTAGCTGAACTCCTGGGACCTGATGTCATTTCAGCCTGCTACTCCTCTGCCATCTTTGCCCCAGCCTCCTGATCAACCTATTCTTAACTTTCAATTATTTTTATTTATATCACATATCCTCATTGTAGTTATATGTTTATGTAATTATTTAGTTAATATTTGCCAGTTCCTAGGCCATAGCCCTTTGAGGAGGGCGGGGATGCTCTCTATTTCATTACCAATCCCTAGCATAGTACCTAACATCATAGTAGGCTGAGAAGGACTGAAAATGTAAGGAAGGAATAATTGAAGATACCTTGAAGTTACCTTATTTATCTTTGAAGTTATTCAAAGATAACTTGAAGCTTGAAATCAGAGAAAGAAAGAAGAGATGAAGAGGAGAAAGGGGGAGAACAAGAGAGGAGAAGAGAGGGAGGGAGAGAGAGGGAGAAAGATTAACCTAAAGACAGATGAGAAGAAAAAATGGATTAAAAAGTGTATTGAGAGATAAGTGAGTGGAGTTGTATACCATGTGGTCGAATCTCAGCTTCCCCAGAGTAGTAAGAAAGTATGTGGATTGAAAGTTTTATGAAGTTAGAGTAGTAGCCTAAATTTTCTCCTTCAAGATTATTATTAGATAAACTACATAATCTTGCTTATCTTCAGTTTTAACATTTATAAATTAATGATAATACCTCACAAGGAGGTTGGTAATGATTGAATGAAAGAATGAATGCAGGATTACATAGACTGGACAGAATTTTGCTTCTGCTACTTACTAGCCAAATGATCTTGTACTAATTAGATTCTTCAATCTGAGTAGTATGAAGAAAAATGGGGAATTAAATTCTCTAACCAGGGGCACGTGGGTGGCTCAGTGGGTTAAAGCTTCTGCCTTCGGCTCGGGTCATGATCCCAGGGTCCTGGGATCGAGCCCCGCATTGGGCTCTCTGCTCAGCAGGGAGCCTGCTTCCTCCTCTCTCTCTGTCTGCCTCTCTGCCTACTTGTGATCTCTGTCTGTCAAATAAATAAATAAAATCTTTAAAAAAAAATTCTCTAACCAAAGAACTTACAAGATAAGCTGAAAGAGATGATAATATGAAGGCTGATAAAAACATCAATAAATTTACTCATAGCTAATGAGCCAGGATTCAAACCCAGGCTAACTGCTCCCATGAGTTATACCTGGTCTCATAATCTTCAAGCTATACCACCTCCTAAATAGAAGCAATCCACTAGAAGACAATGAGGTTAGATTGCTTTAAAAACAAACAAACAAACAAAAATATATATATACACACACACATATGTATGTATATATATACACATATGCAAAATATGTAAAATATATAAATATATAAGATATATACACACATATGTATACATATATGTGTGCAGATATATAAAATATATATACATATATACATATATAAAATATGTATATCATATATACATATATAAAAATATATATACATATATGTCTATGTATATATATTTTGTCAGCAGTGTGTTTGAAAGGTAAGTATATATTGAGTAAATCCTAGAAGAAAAAGATGAGCTTTTTAAAATAAATCACTTTATTAAGGTATGATTGACATGTAAAAAGTCGAACATATTTAATATATACAATCAGATTATTTTGGTGATAAGTGTACACTTGGGAAACAGTCACCACTATCAAATCATAAACATATTCTTCACCACCCAGTTTCCACCAACCTTCTTCTTTTTCACCAACATCATCATCATCATCATCATCATCCTTATTATTATTTTGTTCTGAGAACACTTAATGTAAGAGCTATCTTTTTAGCAAGATTTAAGTATACAATATAATTTTGTTAATGCAGAGTTTATCTTGCAAAACTGATTATTTGTACCTTTTGGCCATCAACTCCCCTTTTTCCTCTCCCACCAGTCTCTGAAAACCATTATTTCACTCTTTGCTTCTATCAGTTTGACTATTTTAGAGTCTAAGTATAAGTGAGAGAATAAAATGTTGTTCTGTATCTGGCTCATTTCATTTAGCATATTGTCCCATACCCCATGTTGTTACAAATGGCAGGATTTTTTCTCTTGTAAGGCTGAATAATATTTTATTGTACATATATTGCACATTTTCTTTATCGGTTCTCTACTGATGGACATATAGTCCATATTCTTGACTATAATGAATAACGCTGTGATGAACATGGGATTGTAGGTATCTGAGGTCCTAGTTTCAATTCCTGTAGGTAAATACACAGAGAGGGGTTGCTGGATCATATGGTAGTTTTATTTTTCATTTTCTGAGGGAATTCCATACTGTGTTCCATAAGGGCTGTATCAGTTTACACCCCCACCTACAATACACAAGGATTCCCTTTTCTCCACATCCTCACCAACACCTGCCATATATGTATAATTTTATGTATTTATGTTTTAATAATGGCCATTCTAAAAGGTGTGAAGTAATATCTTTGTGGTTTTGATTTACATTTCCCTATAATTAATGATGTTGAGTACTTTTACATATACCTAATGTCATTTGTATGTTTTCTTTTAAGAAATATCTATTCAGTCCTTTGTCCATTTTTAATTGAAGAGTTTTGTTTGTTTTTTAAAGTTTTTGCTATTGAGTTGCATGAGTTCTTTATATAATTTGGATATCAACCCATTATCACATTCATACAATTTGCACATATTTTCTCCCATCCTGTAGGTTGCTTTTCATTTTGTTGATTGTTTCTTTTGTTGTGCCAAAATTCTTTAGTTTGATATAATCCCACTTGTCTGTTTTTGCTTTCATTGCTGCTATATCCAAAGAAGCATTACCAAGAGCCACATCAAGAAACTTTCCCCCTATATTTGCTTCTAGGAGTTTTACACTTTCAAGTTTTACATTTAATTCATTAATTCATCTTAAGTTGATTTTTGTTTATTGTATAATATAAAGGTTCGGTTTCATCCTTTTGCATGCAATTATCCAGTTGTCCCAGCACCATTTATTGAAGAGACTATATTTTCCACATTTGTGTGGAAATCCTTCTTGGAGATTAGTTGACTGTATATGCCTGGGTTTATTTCTGGGCTCTCTATTTCTGTTCTATACCTATGTGGCTACTTTTGTGGCAGTACTGTACTGTTTTGATTACTAACATTTTGTTATACAGTTTGAAATTAGGAAGTGTGATGCTTCCAGTTTTGTCCTTCTTGCTCAAGACTTTTGACTATTGGGAGTCTTCTGTGGTTCTATAAAATAATTCTATAAAACGTTCTATAAAAGAATTATGGGATTGTTTTTTATTTCTGTGAAAAATGCCATTGGAATTTTGATTGGGATTGCATTGACTTGGTAAATCATACAGGTTGTATCTGGACATTTTAGCAATATTAATCTTCAGTCTGTGAACATAAGATATCCTTTCATTTATTTGCTTATTGATTATTCCTCAATTTCTTTATTAATGCTTTATAATGCTAGAATACAGATCTATCATCTCTTTTGCTAAATTATTCTTAAGTATTTTGTTGTTTTGGGTGCTTTATCAAATGAGATTGTTTTCTATAATTTTTTAATAGTTCATTTTTAGTGCATAGAAATGCAACTGATTTCTGTATGTTGATTCTTTTATCCTGTAACTTTAGTGAATTTGTTTTTGTTGTAATAGTTCTTGGTGGTATCTTAAGAGGTTGTTTTTTGTTGTTGTTGTTGTTGTTTTAAGATTTTATTTATTTGACAGAGCTCAAGTAGGGGAGCAGCAGGTAGAGGGAGAGGGAGAACCAGGCCCCTTAATGAGCGGGAGCCAGATGTGGGGCTCTATCCCAGGACCCTGTGATCATGATCTGAGCCAAAATCAGCCGTTTAACTGACTGAGCAACCCAGGCACCCCTAGAGGTTTTTGTATATAGGAACATGTCATCTGTGAACGGAAACTATTTTGCTTCTTCCTTCCAATTTGAATGCCTCTTTTTTTATCCAATTACTAAGCTAAGTAGCTGAAAGTTTCAGTATTATGCTGAATAAAAGTGGAAAGTGTGGTCATGCTTGTCTTGTTTCCTGTCTTAGAGGAAAAGCTTTCAGCTTTTCATTATTTAATCTGATAACCGTTGGCTGGTCATATATGGTCTTTATTGTGATGGTGTACAATTCTTCTATAACTACTTTTTGACAGTTTTTATCATAAAGACTGTTGAATTGTGTCAGATACTTTTTCTGTGTCTATATAGAGAATCATATGATTTTTTATCTTTCTTTTGGTAATGTGGTATATCACACATTGATTTGCCTATTTTGTACCAACCTTGCATCCAGGATAAATCCCACTTGGTAATGGTGTATGATCTTTTAAATGTGCTCTTGATTCAGTTTGATAGGATTTCATTGAGGATTTCTGCATCTCTATTCATCAGGGATATTGGCTTCTTCTTTCCTTGTAGTATTCTTCTCTGGCTTTGATATCAAGGTAATGCTGGCTTCAAAATGAGTGTGGGAATATTACCTCCTCTTAAAATTTTTTGGAAAAGTTTGAGAAGGATTGGTATTATTTTATTTTTTTCTTTAAATGTTTGGTGAAAAAAAATGTGTGGTAGAATTCACTAGAAAAACATCTGATCTTGTGCTTTTCTTTGTTGGGTGATTTTTAGTTATTGATTAGTCTGGATCTATTCAGATTTTCTATTTCTTCATGATTTATTCTTGGTAGCTTATATGTTTCTAGTAATTTACTAATTTCTTCTAGGTTATCCAATTTGCTGACATGTAATTGTTTATAATAGTCTCTTAGGATCCTTTGTAATTTCTGTGTTGTAAGTTGTAATGTCTCCAGTTTTTAAAGTAATTATTTGGGACTTTTAAAAAGTTAATCCAGCTAAAAGTTTGTCAGTTTTTTAAAAAGATTTTATTTATTTATTTTACAGAGGAGAGAGACAGCAAGAGAGGGAATACAAGCTGGGGGAGCGTGAGAGGGAGAAGCAGGCTTCCCGCTGAGCAGGGAGTCTGATGTGGGGCTCAGTCCCACAACCCTGTGATCATGACCTGAGCTGAAAGCAGACACCCAACAACTGAGCCACCCAGGCACCCCAATTTTATCTTTTTATGAAACCAATCTTTGTTTTGTTGATTTTCTCTCTCTCTCTTTCTCCCTCTTTCTCTCTCTCTCTCATTTCATTTATTTCTCTTCTCATATTTATTTTTTCTTCCCTATGCTAACTTTGGGCTTAGTTTATTCTTCCAGTTTCTTGAAATATAAAGTTAAGTTGTTTGAGATCTTTTCCTTTTTAAAGAAAAAAAATTAATATAAGCGTTTATCACTATTAACTTTTCTCTTAAAACTGCTTTTGCTACATCTCATAAGTGTTGGTATGTTATGTTTCCATTTTTACTGGTTTTATGATTATTTTTTCTCTTGAATTTCCTTGACGCCTTGGTTGTATAGAAGTGTGTTAATTTCAATATATTTGTGAATTTTCCAATTTCCTATTTCTGATTTCATATCACATATCATATGGGTTGAAAAGATAAATTTTTAAATTTAAGTGTTAAATTTGTTAAGACTAGTTTTATGGGTTAATATATGATCTATCCTAGAGAATGTGCCATGTGCACTTGAAAAGAATGTATGGTCTGATGTTATTGTTTGGAATGTTTTGTATGTTTATCAGGTTCACCTGACCTACCATGTAGTTTAAGTCCAATGTTTTCTTTTGATTTTCTGTCTGGTTGATCTGTCCATTGCTTGAAGTGGGATATTGATGTCCCATACCATTATTTTATTGTTGTCTATTTCTCCCTTCACATCTATTAATAATTGCTTTATATATTTAAGTGCTCTGGTGTTGAGTGTATGTATATTTATAATTGTTATATCCTCTCGATTACTTGACCCCTTTATTATTTGTAGTAGTATTCTTTAGTATAGTATTCTATACTAAAAACTATAGCATTCTATAGATTGTTTGTTTGTTTGTTTTTAAAGATTTATTTATTTATTTATTTGACAGACAGAGATCACAAGCAGGCAGAGAGGCAGGCAGAGAAAGAGGAAGAGAAGCAAGCTCCCTGCTGAGCAGAGAGCCCGATGCGGAGCTCGATCCCAGGACCCTGGGATCATGACCTGAGCCGAAGGCAGAGGCTTTAACCCACTGAGCCACCCAGGCGCCCCGCATTCTATAGTTTTTGTTGTAAAAACTATTTTGTCTGATGTAGCCGTATCTACTCTCTTTTGATTACCATTTTCATGTAATATCTTTTTATAGAATTTCATTTTCAGCCTATCTGTGACCTTAAAGCTAACATAAGCCTCTTTTAGGCAGCATGTAGGGTTTTTCTTTTTTTAAATATCTATTTAGCTCCTATGTGTCTTTTGATTGGAGAGTTTAATTCACTTACATTTAAAGTAATTGTTGGTAGATAAGGACTTCCTAATGCCATTTTTTTTTTCTATTTTGCAGTTCCTTTGTTTCTTTCTTCCTTTCTTCTTATCTTTCTTTGTAATTTGATGATTTGTTTTTATTTTTTGTAGTAGTATGCTTTGATTCCTGTATCTGTATCTTTTGTGTATCCAGTAAAGGATTATTATTTTTTAAAAAGATTTATTTATTTATTTGAGAAAGAAAGAGGGAGGGCATGAGCAGGGGGAGGAGCAGGGAAGAGAGGGAGAGAATCCTCAAGCAGACTCTCTGCTGAACCTGGAGTCTGACACAGGCCTCGATCCTATGACCCTGAGATCATATCTTGACCTGAAATCAAAAGTCAGATACCTAACTGTTTGAGCAACCCAGGCACCCCAGCATAATTTTTTGGTTGGCATTAGGCTTAAATAACACATTTTATAGTAATAACAGTTTATTTTAACCTGATAACAACTTAACTTTGGTTGCATACAAAAACCATATACTTTTAAAAAAAGATTTATTTATTTATTGGAGAGAGAGAGTATGGGGGGAGGGCCAGAGGGAGATAATCTCAAGTAGACTCCCTCTTGAGCGCAGAGCCTGATGTAGGCTCAATCCCACGATTCTGAGGTCATGACTTGGGCTAAAGTCAAGAGTCAACTGAGCCATCCAGGCTCTCCCAAAATCATGTGCTTTTATCCCTCCTCACATTTTTTTTTTTATTCTTGTTACAACTTACATCTTTTTATGTTGTGTTCCTTAGTAAAGTTTTATAGCTTTAGTTATTTTTAATATTTTTTAACTGTTATACTATAGTTGTAAGTGATTTATCCACCATCATTACAATGTTAGAGTATTCTGAATTGATATATTTGTCCTTTTTAAACAATTTTATTTATTTATTTGACCGAAAGAGAGAGAGAGAGTGACAGTGAGAGAGGGAATACAAACAAGCAGGGGGAGTGGGAGAGGGAGAAGCAGGCTTCCCACTGATCAGGAAGTCCAATGTGGGGTTCAATCCCAGGACCCTGGGATCATGACCTTGATTTTGTTCTTTTGGTGAGATCATATTTCTTTGGTTCTTTGGTTCTTCATGTTGCTTGAAACCTTGAATGCTGTCTTCACATTTGAAGCAGTCATTTCCTCTTTACTGACTGGCTTTAAGAGAGAAAGATCTTCACCAGTCAACCAGGCTAGAGATAATGGGGTCTCTCAGACTCTTTCTGTGTGGGAACTTGCTTTATTTTTTTTATTATTCCCTTGTGGGAGAAGTCTTAGACTGTGTGCCTTAGCTTGATCCTCCAAAGCCAGGCCAGGTGCTGACATCCTTCTGTTTATCTTCACAAGGTCATTTCCCTGAGGTGTTCAGGGTTATGCATCTCTTCCTAATCCAGCAGATCCAGCTGGATGCTGGTAGTTGTGTGGCTTTCTGTAGGAGTTCCCATGCCTTGTCTGCAGGAGAGCTTAGAGTATAGGCTACTGGAGAGAGGGGTTGCATGGAATGCTGGGGGTACATGTTGGCTAGTTGTGGGATCTCTAGGTGGAGGTCCCACTGGGTTTGTGGGCAGAATTCTTACTAGAATCCACACTCCAGTTAGTAGGATCTGCCACTTGTTGAAATCCATGCATGAGTTGCTCTGAGCTCTTGTCTTTTTTCTCTGCTCTTACCAATTCCTAGATTATTCAGTTTTCTCAGTTCTTTCAATATTCTGGGTATGGAAATATGGATATGGGTCTCTTAGAAACCCTCTTCAGAAGGCTGGGGAAGCTTAGGGCTCACTTTGCTCTCATTTTTTCCAGTGCGATAAATTATAAGTGAGGGCAGTATCTGTAGGCCCTGTGCTGTCTTACCTTGGCATGAGTAAAGTGAAAGTAGTGGGTTTTTGTTTGTTTTGTTTTTGTTTGTTTTTAATCCTTTTCAGTGCTTCTGTTTTTTGGTTCTTTGCTCCACTGGGGTGCCAGAACCACTCAGCTGTACACTGAGGTATTCTAGTTTGTGGATCATTGTTAAATCAGTTAAATCAGTTTCTATAGAGATGTATGGTAGGGAGCCTTGTTTAGGAGAGACAATTTTTTACTTCATAGGTCTCAAATATCCATTCTAGTTTATACAACATTCAAGTTATGTAAAAAACCCTTACTTTTTTTATCGATTTAATGACAAGGTTAGTGAAAATTTTTATAGGATGTAAATAGGAGGACAGTAGTTTTAGGCAGAATGAAGAGTCCTGCATGTGGGTATCAGATGTCAGAGCACAGGCATTGGTTCAAGTTTAGATAAGATCACAGAATTTGGTTTTAAAGGTCAAGGAAATAAAAATCCAAGGTAAGATAGTTTAAGGAATTGTCCTGTAGGGCAGGAACTAGAGTGAGCTTAATCCTATAAGAAAGAATATTTTCTGTCATGAAATCATAGTCAGAACATCTAAAATTACATTTCTTCTAGCAATTCTTACAGGTAAACATTTGAAATTTAATCAGATTTACCTATCATTATAAGCAGGAGACATGCTAACTGCTCCTAAGACATCTCATTTGAGCAAGTAATTCTGTTGCCCTCAGTCTCTTCTCAATGATAATATCACATTGGAGGGACATTTTCAAAAAGGTTTTAATTGATTTAATAATTGTTATGAAACACTGGAATAGAATGTTTGTATGACATTAGTGAGCCAAAGAAAGACATGGTAAAATGGGGAATGAAATAAGGAGGTTGATTTATATGTAAGTGACTCCTTGATGGATGGCCAAGCTCATGGTAGAGTTAATATCTAGTCAAGAAGATTATGCACTGGATAAAGAAAATGTTGAATTTGTTATTTGTAAAAATAATTTCCTTTCTATTTTTTTCATTTTTTTTCCATCTAAAAGAGAAAAATGGAGAGATTAAATAGCACAGGAGGAAAAATAGGAAGGAAATAGAATCATGAAAGGAAGAATTCTGCTGAAAAATTTTAGGACATTTAATTTTATAAAAGATCTAGTTGTATTTTATATTATATGTGAACATTACACAGGACTAATTTTTCTTTTTTTCTAAATGTTTAGAAATGTTTTTTTTTCTTTCTGTAATGATTTTCTTTTCCTAGCTTGACATAGAATTTTAGTTTTAAAAATTTTATCCTACTTTTGATCCCCAAAGATTTATCATAATAGGACAATGATCAGTGTAAGATACATACATACACACAATATACATACACCTCTGTGTGTTTACATATCACTGTGTGTGTTTTTGTTTGTATATGTATGCTCACATATGCACTCAAATTTTGAAAATTATTATATGATTTTATTTTATGCTAAGAGTTCTTCAGAGAGCTTTTATTTGATACTAATTTTTTCCCCAATTATCACATTATGCTTAAATCTTGGAAAGTCTTCCTCTCTTAATATGTTTTAATAAAAGAACCCTTGGAGCCACATAACCTCCATCTTTTCATCATAGGCTACTGATTATCTTGACTTCTATTGCCTGAAGACTTATATCTGATGGAAACATTAAAAATACCATGTCAGGTTCTAAATAGTAGGAAATAACTGGCAGTTATAATAGATCAAATGGAAGATAGAATTTTACTTTCTAAATAAATAATTAAATTCAGAATTCTCTTTGATAAGTTAGTGTTGAGGCTAATTAGAATATATGATTTACAATGAGGCATAATGAAAATAATAGTGAATTAGGTATTTACAACCTGGATACTTGTCTGAAATCACTGTTTATTTGCTCAGTGACCTTGGGCAAGAGACCCTCAGCTTGACTCATCACCAGCTGAAATGTGTATTTAATATCTTTACTGCCCAGCTCTTTTTAATGTTGTTAAGATGAAATGATATATATGAAAATATTATGTGAACAATGAAGTTCTCTATTAAGGTGACTATTATAAATTATAGTTGATATGTGGCATGGACTCTATTAAGCATTCACGTAATTCTTACAACAGTTTTATGGGACAAGCAACATTTTAATATTCCAATTTTACAGATCAGGAAGGTGAGGTTCATAGTGTGTAAGATATTTGATTGAGCTCACACTATCTATGATTGGGAAAGGCAAGATTTGGATACTGGTTTGTTTGACACTAGACTTGATGCTCATAATTGCACAATTTTTATCTCTCATTTGAATAATAATTCCTATATAGGATAATGCATGGAAATGAATTCTCTTTTTTTTAAATAACTTCTGAATTCTAAATGTGAAAACGAAATAATATTTATTTTTCCTAAAAGCAGAATGTAATGGAGTTCTAATTATTGAAATGTATTCTTCCTTTAGAATTTAATTGTCTTGGATCCACTCACAGTGACTGAGGAAGAAATTAGACCATCTCTAGAGAAACGTCTTGAAGCCATTATCAGTGGGGCTGCACTATTGGCTGACTCTTCATGCACTAGAGATTTCCATCGGGAACGGATTATTGCAGAATGCAATGCCATTCGCCAGGCTCTCCAGGACCTGCTTTCAGAGTACATGAACAATGTAGGTAACTTGTTTTCCCCCAACCCCATTCACTGGTTATATGTTGAGGGTCTTTCTGTGTACAAATGTGATAAATTGCAAATGAGTACATGATTTTACATAGACTGGCTTTCTGAGTGGGTTCTACTCACAAAGTACAGCATTGATATAGGAATTTCTAGGGATGAGATCCAACAATATATAATTGTTTTGTTTGAGGCAGTATCTAAATATTAGTCGAAGAAGGGAGTCAAAATTGGAGAAAGGAAATTGGAATTGGACATCAATTTAAAGGATAAAAGGAAGATGAAGAAAAGGGCAGGTGGTTCAGGATTTCGTTGGTGAATAAGAAAATCAGAATTTAGACAGTATTAGATAAAGTCAATGCTGAAGGGATCAGGGGTTATTTTTGAAGGTGTAAAGAACTCATATAGTTTGTAACTATAGCCCCTAACCTTTTCACACGTGACATTATGTCTTAATTTTTTTGCAGTTTTAGCTATCTCTTAGGAATATGAGAAATGCTATCTAAATTTAGACACATGTAAAAATATTTGTTTCAAGGTGCTCTTGGTTTCATTTCATAAATCTTCATATATGACATATTAATTTCATATGTACATATTTACATCCATCTATAGAGTATCTATGCCAATTCTTACATTCAAATCTTGCTGCTGTTTTCAAAATGAGGAAGAAAGCCTTGACGACATTGTCAAGCATATATTGATCATAAGGAATTCTTAAATAATAGAGCTAAACAAAATGAAGGATTTATAATATGTATATAATTAATATATAATAATATATATTTATAAAATATTTTGTTCATCCACCTTACAAATGGAATAATTAAAGAATTATGAAGGTACATTTTGAAAATTATTAGTTACAAATCATATGACTTTTTGGGCATGAAGTTGAAGATTTAGGATTGTTCAGTATAAGTAATTTATGTGAATAATTGAAATGTGCTAAAATTAGTTAATGAATTTTAAGGCTCCTTCTGCACATTTGATATATCTCCATACTCTTAATATTTGATGACTTTGGCTCCTGACCAAAAATCTCTTGCCTGTCAAGAAATCAAAGTTGTAAGGCAGATTTTGTTAACAAGAAGAACATGTTAGTAACATCATGTCCTGCTTCTGAAGCTAGAATAGTTCCATTTTTAGCACATGATATATTTTTTTTTATTTCCAGTATTTCTTAAATTTTTTATGGAAAATTATGACAAAGTGTAAGAAATAGAAAATTATATAAAGGCAAGCCTGAACCCAGAGAGCACATAATATATTTTTAGTTAAAGACTTTTTAAGGGAATTTATCACTTATAAGAAACTCAGAGATAATATTGTATTGGATTTCCTTCTCCCATGTTCTTTAAACTATTAAAATTATTATTCTCATATTTGTAGGTAAAATACAATTAAATATGTTTATTTTATCTTTAATTATAAAATTATAGATAAATTCCCTTTACCAGACATAGATAAAGTTGTTTTATTCCTTTAGATGCAAAAGCAAACAGATACACAAAAACAGTCACCCACGTACATAGTCAGGGATGGCTATGCAATTGTGGAGCTTGATGCCAAATGAAAATGCAAGTATTCTTCAAAAGCAGGGGAAAAAACCTCTTTTTTCCTTTTTCACAGTCTTGTTTGACCCAAGAAAGGTGATTTTTATTTGCTATTTAGTATTAGGTTCTCTAGTACATAGGGCTAATTGTGGGAACATGCAGATCCTCTCAGGTGTCTGTGGCTCTTCTCCATGACTGTGACCCATTTTGCCTTGTTCCAAGGCCATCACCAGAAGTGGCAGGAATTGTTTGGTGGGGGAGCAGGTGGCTAAGGACCTGTGCCTGGAAGGTAGAGCTAAATGTGAGTCTAAGACATATGTTCATCACTGCATCAGACTTCACTAATATAACCAAATTCAAAGATAAATTTCTTAAAAATTTTGAGACTGTAATAGCTGAGCATTAAAGGCCAACCATAAGCTTTCTTTCTGAGTATGGGCACCTATGTGCAGTCACATGCCCTTGAAGCTGGTCCTGTACATCATAAATGCATATCACGTAAGCGATTTTATGGTTCTCTTCAACTTTGGGTTTAAAACTATTTGAGTTAAAAACTGTTCATACCAAAGGTAAAGTGATGGGAGCATTCTGCCCTGGGTGCGATCATTAAGACCTTGCATAATATCTAGATATTTATAAATAATAGTAAGACTAACTGAAAGTTGATCTGCTTTTTATTTTCACCATGCTCTAGTAGTTCTAAATGTTAAGTGATAAAATGTTTTTCTCAAAATTCTTTTGTTCTTCTAAGTTCTAAACAATTACTTTGGTTATAAGTGATGTTTAATAGTATGTATGTATGATTCAAATTGCACATTTTATGATTATACTTTAATAACCATTATATTCCTTATGCATTTAAACAGCAGATTCAAAATAAACAATGATGGCACAGTGATTGTAAAGACAAAGAACTATGAAATAGAGTCACTTCAATTTTGTTGTTTTATATCATATGGAATTTTATTTAAATTTGAAAAGCATGACAATGAAACAGTATGAATTTCCATGGGTAATATTTGTGTTAAGTAAATGCAAATTTTATGCATGTGGACTTCATATGTGAAATCTTTTTTTATTTGTGAAATATTTTATTGGATTTGAGTATTAACTTCGAAATTTGTTTTCCTTTAAGATTTGTCAATTGCTTTAAAGTTAAAGAACAGTCAGGAAAATAATGATTATTCTGAAAAGTAATTTTGTCATACAGAGAAGAGAGGTGTTTAAATATCTACTCCAAGTATAAAATATGCTAAGTGAGGCACTAAAAGTACATAGGTATTTTTCTGTGTTTTACTGCTCTTTTTCTTAACAAGGATTTACTCATTCAGTTTCAAGGCCCATTTGTCAAGTAAGCAAAACTTACTTATGTTACTAATATCCTGATAGGTATGTTGGTTTTAAAGCAAGGTAAGTTCTGTATTAGAAGAGTGAAGTGGAAAGAAACTTTTTCATTTATAATATGCAAATAATTAAGATCAGAGGGAAGTAGCTTTTTAAAATCATGTCCAGATAATTATCTTAACTCATTTTGTTTCCAAGGGTAGACTCAATTAGAAATTTAAATGTTTTTCAGTTATTTAATTGATTAGATTGCACTACTCTTCATACTTGATAGAGGTTGTTTTCTTCTTCTTTCCTCCTTCGCCCATGTTTCCTCTTCTCCTCTTCTGGCAAAGGAGAGTAAACACCCCAGAAATACCTCTTGATTATGGCACTTCGTCATTTTTAGCTCTCATCCCTGTTGGAATTCCTGTGTTTACTCGTCTGCCATCCCTGATGGACAGGAGCTCTAAGAGGGTGAGGATTATCTCCCTTGCTCTTTAAACAGAGACTTTTAGGTAGCAGGAGCTCAGTAGTTATTATTTGGATACAAGTAAATTGAGTTTAGTATTGCTTCTTTTCAGTTTTTTAAATTAAAATGACAATGTGTCTAAAGCAATTAATTTGTATTTATTTATTATATTAAATGATTACTATGGAGAAAACATGAGGAAGATTAATGATAAGAACAGATAGATAGAAAAGGAAGAAGTGAGAAAGCTATTCTTTGGGTGATCTTAGTATATTTCTGTATTCCTTTCTCTTAGGATATAATATGAAATACTTCTTGAGGAATGCTTTTTTTTTTTTTCAGGGAATTAAAGAATTACAGTGTGTGCGTAATGTCTGGTGATCTGCCCTAATGTTGGTGTAGAGGTCAGAGCAGGAGGAGCTAAATTTATGCAGTGGTGATCCACATGATCAGAAATCCATGTATATGTACATTATATTAACATCATATTATAAGTACAACTCATTAATAATAAAAATGAATTTTTAGTATTACAAGATAGCACTGCAAAGGCAGTTTAATAGCTCTTTTTCCTTATAAAAATACAGTATTTTAGGCCTTATACTAGTATCTTGACCTAGACAATGAATATTGGAATTAAATAGCAGGAACCAATCTGGAAAAACAGTGGGGTATATTTTCAGAACAGATTCCCGGGTTTTATTCCAGGTTTATTTCACAAATGATGCTTCTTTATACCTTTCATTAGCTTTAATGAAAGGGAATGTACTTTCCTGGTATTAGCTGAACTCTAACCTTTCTCAGAATTTGCTCAAAGATTTTAGGATAGCTGATGTACTTCAGTCTTCAGCTTCCAGTTTAAGGAATGCAGTGTTTCATTTGGTGGGCTTGGTTTACTTTTCAGATTAGTTTTGAGCTTTTGTAATTGGGCTGTTGATGATTATTGAGACATAATAAAGATAACTGTGAAAACTTAAGACAAGATTAACACTTATAAACTGTGGATGTTTTATATGAATGTGACTTCAAGGCTTCAAATTTTGTAAGCCTGTTGAGTACAGAGAAGTTCAGCTGTGGGAAATGAATATAGTTTATGTTTTCTCAGGTTTAGTCTACGTGACCAGTTTAAGTCTAAATTACTTTCTAAGCAGATCAGTAAGTCTTGATCATTTTTTTTGACTGAAACTCTCTGTTTAGTGTCTTGTGACATTGGCAAGAAATTAGTAGGAAATGAAACCCGAGGGATCCATTACAGATAAAACAGACCACCACTTACCACTCTAATGATTATATATATTTGTTGTAATATTTTCCATATATTTATGGAAATATTTTCCATATATACATGGGAATAATTATTTTATATCCATAGCTCAATAGTCAACACAAATCTCACTGGGATAAAAAAAAAGGAAGTGTTAGCAATGCTTCATTCTTTTTTAAAAATTTTTAAATTTTTTTATTAACATATATTAGCCCCAGGGGTACAGGTCTGTGAATTGCCAGGTTTACACACTTCACAGCACTTACCATAGCACATACCTTCTCCAATGTCCATAACCCCACCACCCTCTCCCGACCTCCCTCCCCTTGGCAACCCTCAGTTTGTTTTGTGAGAAGAAGAGTCTCTTATGGTTTGTCTCCCTCCTGATCCCATCTTGTTTCATTTATTCTTTTCCTACCCCCAAACCCCCCACATTGCATCTCAATTGCCTCATATCAGGGAGATCATATGATAATTGTCTTTCTTTGATTGACTTATTTTGCTAAGCATAATACCCTCTAGTTCCATCCATGTTGTCGCAAATGGCAAGATTTCATTTCTTTTGATGGTTGCATAGTATTCCATTGTATATATATATACCACATCTTCTTTATCCATTCATCTGTTGATGGACATCTAGCTTCTTTCCATAGTTTGGCTATTGTGGACATTGCTGCTATAAACATCCGGGTGCATGTGCCCCTTCAGACATTTCTGCAAAGAAGACATCCAGATGGCCAACAGACACATGAGAAAGTGCTCCACATCAGTCAGCATCAGGGAAATATAAATCAAAACCACAATGAGATACCACCTCACACCAGTCAGAATGGCTAAAATTAACAAGTCAGGAAATGACAGATGCTGGCAAGAATGCAGGGAAAGGGGAACCCTCCTACATTGTTGGTGGGAATGCAAGCTGGTGCAACCACTCTGGAAAACAGCATGGAGGTTGCTCAAAAAGTTGAAAATAGAGCTACCCTATGACCCAGCAATTGTACTACTGGGTATTTACCCTAAAGATACAAATGTACTGCAATGCTGCATTCTTTTCTGAAGTCCATTTCTTTGCCTTTTCCAGATTCTAGTGGCCATCCACATTCCTTGGCTCATAGCCTCTTTCTCCGTCTTCACACCCAGCATTGTCACATTTCTCTGACTCTGTTTCTGTCCCCACATCTCTTTCTCTGACCCCAGACAGGAAATGTTTTCTACTTTTTAGGACTCATGTGATTAGATAGGGCCTGCCCAGATTATCCAGGATAGTCATGCCATCTCATGGCTTTTAGCCTTATTTATATCAGCAAAGTTCCTTTTGCCATGTAAGGTAACATGCTCACAGGTCCTGGGAATAAGGGTGTGAGTAATTCTGGGAACCCCATGACATACACTAATATCAGTCTTCCTTAGTCTCTTCTGTGGAATCGTCATTGCTCCTTTAATTTTGAATCTATTATAGTAGTTAGTATCCCTTATTTACTTTAGGCTTTGTGCAGTCAAATCATATGTCTGTTTTATTTACTATTTTATCTCAAGCTCCAGGCACAATACTTGGCGTTACAAAAAGCTAGATTATATTTTTGAATGAAAAAATGAAATTATTGCATACTGTATATGCCATATACTGGAGAAAGAGCTTCTCTGACATTAAATGAAATGAGTTCCAAGCATCTAATAGATGTATGTGGTGGACTGCCTGTTATAAAATGTCTTATTTTGAAAAGTATAGGTCTTTTCTAAAAATCACTGTGAATATTCAGAAACATAATTTTCTCATCACAGTCTCTTCATTTGGATGCACATCCAGATATATTCCAAAACAAGATTTTTACTAATTAAAAATATACTTCAGAGAATATTCAGAATCAGATAAAGCTTAACTTTTGTTTTTTAAAACTTAGAAGTATATTTTTCTAAGGTGTTTATGTTGTTTTTCTTATACCTCCAGTGTTGGTTAGACCTAGTCCATCTTCTCTGATGTATAGTGTATGTAAGGAATTCTTCATGTGGTTAGGGCAGAGCAATGAGGCTGTCTAAAGAAGGAAGGGGTTTTAGAGGGGAATCTGTTTTTTTTTTTTTTTAATGGTGGTCTTTCTATAATTAGTGAAAACAAATTTGGAGGTGGGTAGCCATCATACTTCAGTTCTAAGAATCAGTAGATGTAGCTATTTCTCCAGGGGTTGGTTGAAATCATGTTGATATTGTCAAGTTTGGATGTGTTGCTGGACAGGATCTTCATGTGATGTAAGATTATTGGTAAAGGTAACACTCAGATTGATACTTTACTATAAGGGTATTGGAGAGTTTAGTCAGTGGTAGTTAAAGTAAATGAGTCAGGTCTGGCTCTTTGCAGGGAGCAGTTTGCATTTCCAGACTTCTTACTTGCCCAATATTTTCTTCTTTTGGTGTCTTACGTGAAAGTGCCTTGTTGGTTCTCATTATGTACTTGTTAAGTGAGTAAATAATCAAATGGATTGACTTTTGTTATTTGGAGACCTTTTTCATTTGTAAGTCCTGGATTTAATCTATTCCCTCTCCTGGGGAATTATAAAGATTCACTAAGGCCAATAAAGAGATGTTAAAGGATTTTTCTTCATTAAAAGTCCTCTACCTCTTTTCTGAAATCCATTTTAGAAATGATTTTAGCCTTGGGTGCCTGGGTGGCTCAGTTGGTTAGCAACTGCCTTCAGCTCAGGTTATTATCCTGGAGTCCTGGAATCCACTCCCACATTGGGCTCCCCCTGCTCTGTGGGGAGTCTGCTTCTCCCTCTCCCTCTGCCTGCCACTCCCCCTGCTTGTGCTCTTCCTCTCTCTGTGTCAAATAAATAAATAAAATCTTTAAAAAAAGAGAAATGATGTCTTCCTTATTTGTCATGATAAAAAGATAAAGCAGTTAGGATGATGTATATGCAATGAATCTTTGAATACTGGAGATGAGTTAGAATTCAAATTCTAAAAATGTAAAGGCAGCTTCCAAATCTCTCCCCTCTCCCCTTCCCTCCCCTCCCTTCCCCTCCCCTCCCCTTCCCTTCCCTTCCCTTCTCTTCTCTTTGTCTCTTCTTTTTTTCTCCCTCCTACCCTCTCTCCCTCCCTCCTTCCCTTCCTTCCTTCCTTCCATTCTTTCACAAAACTGGCTTTTCTAATACAGAGAAGAAGGCAAATATTTAGACAAAATGTGAAGATGGAGGAATTTATCCCAGATGAAAGAACAAGATAAGGCTAAGGCCAGAGATCTAAGTGAAACAGATACAAATAACATGACTGATGGAGAACTTAAAGCAACAATAGTAATGACATGTGCTGGATTTGAGAAAAGAATAAAAGACATCAATCAGCAAGATCCCTAACACAGATATGAAAGAATTATATAAAAAAAAATCAATCAGAGATGAAAAGTGCAATAAACATGATTAGAAACACACTTGATGCAATGAATAGCAGGCTAGAAGAAAAAGAGGAATGAATTAATGACCTAGAAGAGAGAGTAATGAAAAGCAAGAAAGCTGAGCAAAAGAGAGAAAGAGAGAAAGAATTATGCAACACAATAATAGACTTAGAGAACTCAATGACTCCATCAGACAGAATAACATTCACATTATAGAGGTCCCAGAAGAAAGAGAAGAAGGGGCAAAAAATTCATTTGATGAAATTATAACTGAAAACTTTCCTAATCTGGGGAAGGAAACAGACATTCAGATCCAGGAGGCACAGAGGACTCCCATCAAAATAAAAAATATCAGGCCAACACCAAGATATATTGTAATTAAATTTGCAAATATACTGATAAAGAAAAAAGTCTTTTTTTTTTTAAAGATTTTATTTATTTTATTTGACACAGAGAGAGAGATCACAAGTAGGCAGAGAGGCAGGCAGAGAGAGTGAGAGAGGGAAGCAGGCTCCCCGCCAAGCAGAGAGCCCGATGTGGGACTCGATCCCAGGACCCTGAGATCATGACCTGAGCCGAAGGCAGCGGCTTAAACCACTGAGCCACCCAGGCACCCCAAGAAAAAAGTCTTAAAGCAGAAAACCAAAAGAAGTCATTAACTTACAATGGAAAACGCATATGAGGTGCTGGAGATTTTTCAACAGAAACTTGGCAAGTTGAAGAGAATGGCATGATATATTCAAAGCGCTGAATGGGTAACATCTGCAGTCAAGAATACTCTGTCTGGTAAGGCTATCATTCAGAATAGAAAGAAAGATAAAGAGTTTCCTAAACAAAACTAAAGCATCATGATTACTAGCCCTGCAAGAAATATTAAAGGGGACGCTTTGAGTGGAATAGAGAGACCAAAAGTAACAGTATAAAGGCAGGAAACACAAAAGGAGTAAAAATTTTCTGTAAAAATCAGTCAAGGAACTCACACAAGAAAGGGTATAACATATGATAACATATACCTAAAACACGGGGAGAAGAGGAGGAAATAATTGGTTCAAACTTAAATGACCATCAACTTAATATAGACTGCTATTTATAGAAGTTATATGCAAGTCTAGTGGTAATCATATATCAAAATCACTGGGCACCCTGGATGGCTCAGTTGGTTAAATGGCTGCCTTCAGCTTGGGTCATGATTTTGGAGTCCTAGGATTCAGCCCTGCCTTGGGCTTCCTGCTCAGCAGGGAGTCTACTTCTCCCTCTGTCCCCGCCCCTGCTCATGCTATCTCTCTTTCTCTCACTTTTGGGGAAAAACAAAAACAACAACAACAATAACAAAACACAAAAAACCTACTGAGAAACATGGAAGTAATAAAAAGAAATCTAAACATATCACTAAAGAAAACTAGCAAAAAATGAAAACAAAAAAATTAAGAAGGATCAGAGAAAATCTCCAGGAACAACAATAAAACAATTAGTAAAATGTCAATAAATACACATCTATCAATAGTTACTTTGAATGTAAATGGACTAAATGCTCCTATCAAAAGACACAGTGTGTAGGAATGGATAAAAAACAAGACCCATTTATATGCTGTATACAAGAGACTCATTTTAGATGTAAAGACACTTGCAGATTGAAAATGAGTGGATGGAGAAGCATTTATCATGCAAATGGAAAGAAAACCAGGGCAGCAATAATTATAATATTGGACAAAATAGGCTTTAAAACAAAGAGTGTAAAGGTGCCTGGGTGGGTCAGTTGTTAAGTGTCTGCCTTCAGCTCAGGTCATGATCCCAGGGTCCTGGGATCGAGTCCCATATCAGGCTCCCTGCTCCATGGGAAGCCTGCTTCTCCCTCTCCCACTCCTTCTCCTGTGTTCCTTCTGTTACTGTGTCTGTCTCTGTCAAATAAATAAATAAAATCTTAAAAAAAAATTAAAAGACTGTAACAAGATAAAGAAGGGCACTATGTAATAATACAGGGAACAATCCAACAAGAAGCTATAACAATTATAAATGTTTACACACCCAACATGGGAGCACCCAAATATATAAAATATTTAAGAAAAAACATAAAAGGGATTAATTGCTAATAACACAGTAATGGTAGGGGACTTTAACACCCCACTCATATCCAGGGACAAATCATCTCAACGGAAAATCAACAAGAAAACAATAGCTTTGAATGACACATTGGACCAGATGGACTTAACAGATATATTCAGAACATTCCATCCTAAAACAGCAGAATACAGATTATTTTCAAGTGCACATGGGTCATTCTCCAGAATAGATCATATATTATGTAAGAAAATATGCCCCAACAAATAAAAAATGATTGAAGTCATCCCATGTGCTCCTTTTCTGACCACATGCTATGAAATTAGAAATCAACCACAAGAAAAAAATCTGGAAAGACCAAAAAATACATGGAAGTTAAACAACATTCTACTAAACAATGAATGGGTCAATCAGGAAATCAAAGAAGAAATTTAAAAATACATGGAAACAAATGAAATGAAAACACAATCATCCAAAACTTTTGGCATGCAGCAGAAGTGGTCTTAAGAGGGAAATATATAGAATAAGTCCTAACTCAAGAAACAAGAAAAATCTCAAATAAACAAACTAAGCGTAAGCCTAAAGGAGCCAGAAAAAGGACAACAAATGAAGCCTAACGCCAGTAGAAGGAAGGAAATCATAAAGATTAGAACAGAAATATGATATAGAAACTAAAAACCCAATAAAACTGATCAGTAAAAGCAGGAACTGGTTCTTTGAAAAAGCAGTAAAATTGATAAACCTCTAGCCAGACTTACCAAAAAGAGAAAGGACCTAAATAAATAGAGTCACAAATGACAGAGGAGAAATAACAACCAACAGCACAGAAATACAAACAATTATAAGAGAATATTATAAAAAAATGTATGCCAACAAACTGGATCGCCTGGCAGAAATGGATAAATTCCTAGAAACATATAAATGATCAAAACTGAAATGGTAAGAAATAAAAAACTTGAACAAACTGATTACCAGGAGAGAAATTGAATCAGTAATCAAAAAAACAAATCAAAGTTCAGACCAGATGACTTCACAGGGGAATTCTACCAAATATTTAAAGAAGAGATAATACCTGTTCTCTGCAGACTATTCCAAAAAAATAGAAAAGGAAGGAAGACTTCCAAATTCATTCTGAGGCCAGCATTACCCTGATCCCAAAATAAGATAAAGACAACTAAAAAAGAGAACTACAGGCCAATATATCTGATGAACATAGATGCAGAAATTCTCAATAAAATGCTGACAAACTGAATCCAACAAAACATTAAAAAAATCATTTAACATGATCTACTGGGATTTGTTCCTCGGTTGCAAAGATGATTCAATATCACAAGTCAACCAATGTGATACATTACATCACTAAAATAAAGAAAAAGAACCATATGATCATTTCAATAGATGCAGTAAAAGCATTTGACAAAGTACAACATCTATTCATGATAAAAGGCCTCAACAAAGTAGGTTTAAAGGGAACATATCTCAACATAATGAAGGCCATATCTGAAAAACCAACAGCTAACATCATCCTTAATGGGGAAAAACTTGACAAATTTCCCCATAAGATCAGGAACAAGACGGGGGTATCTACTCTCACCACTTTTATTGACCATAGTACTAGAAAGTTCTAACCAGAGCAATTAGACAATAACAACAAAAAATAAAAGGCATCTGGGTAAGGAAGAAGTAAAACTTTCTCTGTTTGCAGATTAGAAAGTCTTTAAACCGATACTGTTAGAATTGATAAATGAATTTGGTAAAATCATAGGATACAAAATCAATGTGCAGAAATTTGTTGCATTTCCATACACCAATAATGAGGCAGCAGAAAGAGAAATTAAGAAATCAATTCCATTTAAAATTGCATCAAAACCAATAAAATACTTAGGCATAAAGCTAACCAAAGAGGTAAAAGTCCTATGCTCTGAAAACTATAGAACACTGATGACAGAAATTAAAGATGAAACAAAGAAATGGAAAGACACTCCTTGCTCATGGATTGGAAGAGAAAATATTGTTAGAATTTCTAAACTACCCAAAGCAAACTACATGTTTAATGCAATCCCTGTCAAAATTACACCAGCTAGAACGAATAATCCTAAAACAGCTCTTTTTCACAGAGCCAGAACAAATAATCCTAAAATATTTATGGAACCACAAAAGACCCCAAATAGCCAAAGAAACCTTGATTTAAAAAAAAAAAAAAAAAAAAGCAAAGCTGGAAGCATCACAATTCCAGACTTAAAGTCATACTGCAAAGCTATAGTGATCCAGATATTACAGTAGTGGTACAAAAATAGACAGATCAATGGAACAGAATGGAAAATCCAGAAATGGACTCACAACTATATGATCAATTAATCTTTGACAAAGCAGTTAGAAATATCCAGTGGGAAAAAGACAGCATCTTCAACAAATAGTGTTGTGAAAGCTGAGAACAACATTAAAAAGAATGAAATTGGACCACTTTCTTATACCACATACAAAAATAAACTCAAAATGGATCAAAGACCTAAATGTGAGTGCTGAACCCATTAAAATCCTAGAGGAGAACACAAGCAGTGGCTTCTTTCACATTGGCCATAGCAAATTTTTTCTAGATATGCCTCTTGAGGCAAAGGGAACAAAATAAAAAATAAACAGTTGGGACTACATTAAAAAGCTGCTGTGAGAGCGAAGGAAATAGCCAACAAACTAAAGGCAACCTACAGAATGGGAGAATGCAAAAGACATATCTGATAAAAGATTAGTATCCAAAATATATAGAACTTATAAAACTGAATGTCTGAGAAATGGATAATCCAATTTAAAAAATGGGCAGAAGACATGAATAGACATTTCTCTAAAGAAGACAAACAGATGGCCAATAGGCACATGAAAAGATGCTCAACATCACTAATCATCAGGGAAAGAGAAATCAAAGCTACAATGAGATATCACCTCACAGTGTCAGAATGGCTAAAATCAACAACACAAGAAAAAAAAAGGTGTTAAAAATAGAAGTAACTTATGATCCAGCAATTGCCTTATTAGGGATTTATCCAAAGGATTGGAAGGAGCACATGTAGCCTGATGTTTATAGCAGCCCTATCTACAATAGCATGTGCAATGATCCCAAATGTCCATTGAATAATTAATGGATAAAGAAGTTGGACAATGGAATATTACTCAATGATTAAAAAGAATGAAATCTTGCCATTTATAACAACGTGGATGGAACTAGAGTGTATTATGCTAAGTGAAATAAGTCAGAGAAAGACAAATACCACATGATTTCACTCATATGTGGAATTTAAGAAACAAAAGAGATGAACATAGGGGAAGGTCAAGAAAAAATAAGATGAAAACGGAGGAAGGCAAACCATAAGAGACTCTTAACTATAGAGAATAAACTGAGGGTTGCTGGAGGGGAGGTATGTGGGAGGATGGGCTAAATAGGTGATGGGCATTAAGGAGAACACTTATTGGGATGTGCACTGAGGGTTATATATAAGTGATGAATCACTAAATCCTACTCCAGAAAACCGCTTCTACACTATATGTTAACTAACTTGAATTTAAATTAAAAAAAAAAAAAAATCATGGGTATCTTTGTTAGAAGGCAAAAGATGAAGACCAAAGACCTCTCTGGCATAGAAGATATAACCTTTGAAAATTTTCAACTGTATATTGCTCTTTGCATGGAATATGTCTTGTCATTTTATGATATTCCACTACTTTTTAAATTTTATTTATTTATTTGACAGACAGAGATCACAAGTAGGCAGAGAGGCAGGCAGAGAGAGGAGAAAGCAGTCTCTCCACAGAGCAGAAAGCCCGATGCGGGGCTCGATCCCAGGACCCTGGGATCATGACCTGAGCTGAAGGCAGAGGCTTTAACCCACTGAGCCACCCAGGCACCCCTGATATTCCACTACTTTTAAATTATTTTCATTTTTCACAAATTACCTCATTCTCTTTCTGTGTTCTCCTTTTACCTGATTAGTTTCCTTTTTTAAAAAATAATAATAGCTGCTCACTTCTCTTATTTTAGCTTTTCTATTTTTTAAAAATTTAAGTTCCAGTTAGTTAACATAAAGTGTAATGCTACTTTCAGTTGTAAAATATAGTGAATCCACACTTCCATATAATGCCTGGTGCTCATCACAGTGCACTCCTTAATCCCATCACCTATTTAACCCATCTACCAACCCACCTGACATCTGGTAACCATTGGTTTATTCTCTATACTTAAGAGACTGTTTCTTGGTTTGCCTCTCTCTTTTTTTTCCCTTTGATTATTTGTTTTGTCTCTTCAATTCCACATATGAGTGAAATCATACGGTGTTTGTCTTTCTCTGACTGACTGAATCTTGCTTAGCATATTACCCTCTAGCACGATCCGTGTTGTTACAAATGGCAATATTTAATTCTTTTTTATTGCTAATATTCCATTACATATATTATATACTATAAGTCCCATATATATGTATAGCACATCTGTATCCATTCATCAGTTAATGGACATTAGTGCTGCTTCCATATCTTGGCTATGTAGATAAAGCTGTTCAAAACATGAGGGTGCATATATCTGTTTGAATTAATATTTTTATATTTTGGAATAAACAGCTAGTAGTGTGATTGTTGGATCATAGGGTTGTTCTATTTTTAAGTTTTTGAGGAACCTTCACTGTGTGTTTCACAATGGCTGTACCAGTTTGCATTCCCACCAACAGTGTAAGAGGGTTCTCTCCTTTCTCCACATCATGGGCAGCATCTGTTTTTTCCTGAGTTGTTAATTTTAGCCATTCTGAGAGGTGTAAAGTGGTATTTCATTGTGGTTTTGATTTGTATTTTCCTGATAATAAGTGAGGTTGAGCACAAGATTTCTAATATTTGTGGGGAAGGTTAGTTACTCACTTTAGGTTTCAACTCATCCTTTCCCAAGACGTGTGTTTCTTTACTCCGCAGTGTTCAAGCACTGCTCATGTAGTTCTTGGATGTTCCTGCTATTTTGTTTTTAAACATTGGACTTCACTCAAAGTTTTTTGTTACATTAAAAAAAGAAACAGGTTAAATGAGAATAATGACAATAATAAAGTAGGAAGCAAGAGTCTTTGCATGAAGTGTTAGTTCAGTGTTGGACAAATATTAAGCGTTTTGAGCTGGGCATAATTCCCAGCTAGGAAATGATATTTGAATGAAGAGAAGGATTGTTGTCTTAGATCAGTACCAGAAGCTGACTCTGAAATAAGGGTTAGCACAAAGAAGGGGTTTTGGAGTTATTCTGTTTGGAGATAAACATATAAGGAAATGGAGAAGGCGGGATTGGGCAGAGGGAGAAGGGGACTTAGAATAGATCTCCCAACCATCCTGTGGAGAGCTCTGGAGCTGGGATGGCCCTTTGCAGTTAGTTGTCCCACACTGAGATAAATCTTTATATCCCTACAAGTGTTAGTCATTACCTGTGGGTCACTCACAGAAGCAGTGTCACCTTGGACAAGGGGCTCCCTGCAGCTGAAGGCAGTTCTTAGGGAGGGGCAGAGCTGTGAGTCATCTGTAGTTAATATTTCCTGTCAAGGAAAGTGAAGCACCACGGGGACGCCTGGGTGGCTCAGTTGGTTAAGGAAAGTGAAGCACCATAGAATTCATTATAGAAGTTAATTGAAAAAAGTAATATGGTGGGGGTTTTTTGGTAGGCCTTGGACAATGGAATATTATCCTATGTTAACAACTCTGGCCAGTATAGTTGACCTTCCATAGTTTTTAATTTGGTGTTGGTAATGTTTGGGAAATTATTAGTTATTATATGTCATATAATTTGTCATCCAACTAGAAATACTTTTGAGAGATCAAGGTGATCTATAATAATTAGCAGGTATTCACTGATCTACAAAAGGCCTAAGTCAGAACTCCTAAGCAGACCTAGATGTATGGTCACCTAGAAATTATGTGACTATATATGTACTACAGAAAGGATAATACATATGAAGGATTTTAAGAGGAATTTAACATATTTTATTGACATATTCTGTATTGGCCATAAAAGATAGCTAAAACATAAAATTTGAGTTAAAATTCTATTAGTGTTGTTGCAGTTTCTAGTCACATAGTTCTTCTAGATACATTGTGCTATGAACTGGTGATTTCTGAGTCTTAACAATCACAATCTTAGTTGTCAAGGAGAATCAAACAAATAAGCAAAAGCAAAATACAGCACAATAAGAACTATAATAGTAGTTAGTATTAAATACAGTAATAGCACCAAGTAGGGAGTAGTAAACTCCTCTGTAGTTGATCAGGAGAGGCTTCACAGAGGAGAAAACTCTTACACTTGGTTTTGAAAAATAGACAGTTGGGAATTCCAGAAAGGGGTAACAGCCTGTGCAAAGGCACAAAAGCAGGAATCAACGTTGTGTGATTGGTGTGGGAAATATAAGCAGTTTGGTTGGGATGAAATATATGGGAAAGAAGGAAAACTGACCTATGAGACTAAGTATTTACAAATTTACAAATAGGCTTCTTTCAAATATTTGATTAATTTAAAATTTCTTTGCTTTCAAAACAAGCCAAATTTCAGTTAAAACATTTCTTTAATGCTAACCGATTATGAGTCATTCATAATATCACCTTAGCTATTTTGTCTTTATAAATCAGTTTCCATTTGTGATATTACGTTTTATAAGAAGTATGTATTTGGTATTTGTCCCCTTTTCTGGCATAGAGGTCCTAAAATTCTTGGAATTTTACAAGTGATGAGAGTGATAAAGGTGTCTTTTGTTATATTAATGAGTCAGCTTTGGATCTAAGGATGAGAGGGTTGTTTGCCAGGAAAACCAGCCCTGCAGTCAGAGGATTAAAACTGTCAGTATCACCCCCTGACCTCCTGGGGAGAGGGGTGGGCTGCAATGGCCAATAATTTAATCAATCATGCCTATTTAATGAAGCCTCCATAAAAACCCAAAGGATGGGGTTCAGAGAACTTTCAGATAGGTGAACACATGGAGGTTCAGGAATAGTGGCATACTTGAAGGACATATCTTGTGCCCTTTCCCACATATCTTGTCCTATGCATCTCTTCCATTTGGCTGTTTTTGAACTATATGCTTTTATAATACATTGGTAATTTAGTAAGTAAAATGCTTCTCTGAGTTCCAAGAGTCACTCTAGCCAATTTATTGAACCTGACGAGGGGATTGGGATTGTAGTAACCTCTGGTTTATAGCCAGTTGATCCGAATTACAGGTAGCAAACTGGACTTGGAATTGGAATCTGAAGTGCTGGGTGAGAGTGGTTGGTGACAAATTTGTAGTGCTGGACTCTGTTTTTAAAAGATTTATTTATTTGTTTTAGAGGGAGAGAGCATTAGTGGGAGGGGCAGAGGGAGAGAGGATCTCAAGTAGACTCTGTGCTGAGCACAGAGCCTGATGTAGGGCTCCATTTCATGACCCCAAGATCACAATCTGAGCCAAAGCTGAGTCAGATGTTCAATCAACTATGCCACCCTGGTGCTCACGTAGTACTAAACTCTGAATCTATGGTATCTGATACTGTTTCTGGGTAGATGGTATCAGAACTGAGTTGAACTGTAGACCACCCAGCTGATGTTCTGAGAACTGCTTGTTGGCATGGGGGAGTCTCTCCCCTGCCACACTGGAATTAGTACTAGAATCTTTTATCACTGAAACATGTTTTTGAATTAATTTATAGTGAAGTTATCTTACCTTTGTAATACAAATTTAGGATCAAAGGCCAACCTGTAGCTTTATGTCTGTGCTGAAGTAGGTTTAGCAGGGTCAGACAAGATAAGCAACTTGTGTAGTTGATTTGCTTGGCTATCTGTTACCCAATAATTAACTGGAGAAGGCTATTAGTGATCTACAAATTGTAGATTGTCCCATCATATTTTGGTTCCTTTTTTGCAACATAAATTTTCATATAAGTTTTTAAGTCTTGTAACCACAACAAAACAGCTTATTGAATTCTTGACGTGAATTTAGTCACTTGTTTTCCCCTGAAAGATAAATTGAAACTAGGTTAGACTAAGTGTTTTCCTTAGAGATAACTATCACTTTGTATCTGACAAAACTCAACCAAGGTTGTTGATTGACAAAACTTTATCATTCCAATAAGTGGTTTGCTTTAATGTACTAAGGCAGCATTTCACTGTTTCAGTTTGACATTAATATAAACTAGAAATAAATTTCTAGTACCCTAGTGGATTTGGATTGTATGATTCAGTCTGATGATCCCGTATCTCATTTGAAAATACTTTTCTTTCATTTACATATGGCAAGGATATATCTATAAGAAGTTTTATCTCCCTATAGAAAGTTTATTCCTGGGACGCCTGGCTGGCTCAGTTGGTAGAGCATGTGACTCTTGATCTTGGGTTGTAAATTCAAACCCCACATTGGGTTAGAGATTACCTAAAAATAAAATCTTAAAAGATCTTTTTTTATTCCTATCTGAAGTAGAAAGAATAATGCCTCCAATCCCTGCCCTTGATATTCACGCTCTAATCCCTGAAACCTATGAATATATTACCTTACATTGTGCAAGGGACTTTGCAGCTGTGATTAAGGACTGGGACCTTGAGATGGAGAGATTTTTCCTAGATTAAACCGATGGGCCCAATCTAATCACCTGACTCCTTGAAAGCAGAGAACCTTTACTGGCTAGATCAAAGAGAAATGAGATAGAAGACGGAGGAGAAATTCAAAGAATGAGAGAGGGAGAGTCAACTCATTATTGCTCCTTTGAAGTTGAAGGAAGGGGGCTATGAGCCAACATATGTGGGGGGGCTTTTGTAGAAAACAGGGATCTCAGTCCTGTAAGCACAAGGAACTGACTCTTCCAACAACCCAAATGGGCAAGTAAACAGATTCTCCCCCAGAGCCTCCTAAAAGAAACAGCCTAGCTGATATTGTGATTTTAGCCCAATGTCCTACTTCTGACCTATAGAACTGTAAGGTGATAAATTGGTATGTTTAAGCTATGAGTTTTGTGTTAATTGTTACAAGCATAATACAAAATTAATACATGATCTTAATCAGGGGTCATGTAGTTTACTTTTGTACAGAAACTGTGTGAGCAACTTAGAAATATTATGTGAAATGAATTGCTCAATTAAGTAGTAAAATATAGATGTGTTAAATCTGAAATATATACTTAAATCTCAGGAAAAGCAATTGGTTTTATAGAAATACCAAATATTGATTTTGAATGTGTTTATGTATCTCACATGAGATTTAGCATGAAGTAATTAAAATGCCCGAAAACCATTTAATAGTATAAGCACCATGAACTGTTGTGGTGCTACACAATGGAAAATATGATTTCATTTATTTTCTGAGCCAGTGCTTTCCAATGGAAAATTACGCAAACTAGAATAATATGTGAGCCACATGTAATTTAAAATTTTCTAGTAACCACATACAATAAAATGAACAGGTAAAATACTAAATTTTATTTAATTAAATATATGCAAAATATTTCAAAATGTAGTCATAAACATCAGTGAGGTAGTTTATAGTCTTTTTAGTACTATGTTCTTGATATCTAGTGTTTATTTTACATGTATAGTACATCTGGACTAGCCACATTTCAAGTGTTCAGTAGCAAATGTGGTTAGTGGCTACCATATTGGACTCCACAGCTTTATGCAGAAATGCCTTCTCCACCATAGGGTGTTTGATGCCTGAGCACCTCCATGTTTCTACCACTTTAATAATGATGCTGTTAGAAAAGGTAATAAAAGAAAAAAGGAGACAGAATACTTAGGTCAGAGAGACCAAGAGCTGTAGAATTGTGCTGTAATTTCTGGTGTTACCCAGTAAAAATAGGCTACTGGTATTTTATACTAGTATATTGAAAAATACCAAGATTTTCCATATGTGGTAAGTTGCATTTTCCAAAATGGCCACAATAATACCTTCATTTTCTATATTCTTTTTTGATATGACTGCCTTTCCTCCATCATTATGTCAAATTTAATACCCTTCTTCTTGCACTGGGCTTGCCTTAGTGACTTTTAAAAAAAGATTTAATTTATTTATTTATGTGACAGAGAGAGCAAGAGAGCACAAGTAGGGGGAGCTGCAAAAGGAGAGGGAGAAGCAGGCTCCCCGCTGAGCAGGTAGCCTGATGTGGGGCTCAGTCTCAGGACCCAGGGATCATGACCTGAGTTGAAGGCAGCTGCTTCACCGACTGAGCCATTCAGGTGCCCCCTTAATGACTTGCTTGATCACTTTAATGTGACAGAAGCCACATTCTGGGACTTCTAAGGCTAACATATCCTTTCAGATTTCACTTAAATCTCTTAGATGACCAATCTTGGGACACTCCATCTCAGAACACAGTTGCTACATTGTCGGAAACCCAACCCACATAGAGAAGCCAAACCCAGGTAGGCACCCTGGCTGACAGGCTCACTTGAGTTTTCATCCAAAACTCACCATTGACTACCAGCCCTGTGAGTGTGCTATCTTGGATGGCCAACCCAAAATGGCTGCAACTGAGGCCAAACCTTGACTTTGGCTGCATAGAGACCTGATGTGTGAAATCCTGGCTGAGTTTAGTCATACTTGAGAACCAAGAGAAAGAATAAAAAGTTGTTGCTTTTAACCACTAAGTTTTGGGATGGCTTCTTATATAACCATAGACAATCAGAATACTATAGAATTTGACTGGCAAAGGCTTTACTTAGAGAAGAACATAATCAGAACCACACTAGCACCAAATATTCCTACCTAGAAGGTACAGAGGACAGAGTTAGACTGTTCCCTTAGCGATAGTGGTCAAGGTTTATTAACACAAGCTTTTTGAGAAGGAAAGTAAAATTGATAATTACTAAATAGATGTATGTAGGGAACTGTGTTAATAGATCCTTTTATGAAGTATAGGTTTAATTAATCTCCACAGATCTTTCATAGTCTTTAAGTCCTGTGCTAAAAGTGCAACAACTGCAGGTATCCTTATAACAGAGATCTGAAGTGGGTAAACCTTATCTAACTATAAGTGTTAAGATTCTTATTTTAGCAATGTGAAAACAAACAAAAAACTAGGGATGTGGCCCTCGTGCAGAATTCCATTTTAACAAGGCTTATTTGTATCTGGGCGCATTTTTGCCATAATGAGATCAATAAGTGCACTTAAGAATTAACTTTGAAACTTTTCCAGGTAATCCACAAGTGATACTTTCAAAATGTGGATGATGATCACCTGCCCTCCTTAGTGGTACTGAATCAGAGTCATTGAATACTAAGTGATTATATAATTTATGCGGCAGAATAGTTACAGGCAAATGTTTATTTAGCTTCTTGTGGTTACTAAGTTTCTTTTCCTTCTTGGCAATTTTAAGCATAGTAGCAGGGGCTCAGAAAGAGAAATATGCAACACCCTCACAAAGTTGGCAGTACTGTAAGTATGGCAGTTGGCTTACAATGGGGGAGAGAAAAATAATTCTTTTCTTTGGTGCATAATAGAGATATGATAATTGTTTTTTTATGATATGTTGTTTTTTTTATAAAAAACAAAAAACAACATTCCTTATTTTATAACTCCTTTACAGGTATTGACTGCTCATTTTATTCATTTTCTGACCTTTATATAAAACATAAAAGCTTGTAAAGTAGAACTAACTGAACCTGTTTGATGATTACTTTTATTTTATATTTAGCTGCTCATACTGTACCAGGAAGCCTTCCCATGTTCTCTCATTTTTAGGTTATTACAGTGTTCCAGGAATGCCTCTCAAAGACTAGAAACTAAAATTAAAAAAAAAAAAAAAGCTTTTACTTGGAAATAATTATAGATTCAAAGAAAGTTGCAAAGGTAGTACAGAGAGGTTTTGTGTCCTTATTTCCCAGTTCCCACATTGGTTTTATCTTATGTGAGTGTAGTGTGATATCGAAACCAGGAAGTTGACATATTGTTATAACTTATGTGTATAGTTCTATCACATGTATAGGTTCAGAAACCACCAGCACCACAAGATACAGAAATATTTCATCACTGTGAATATCTACTTCTTGCTACCACTTTATTTTCACACTTAACCCTCCACCCTCTCCTTCCTGCCTGTCTCCCACCATCCATAAGCCCTGGAAAATACAAATCTAATTATTTTAAAAAATATTTTCTAAATATTTAAAAATAATCTAAAATATTTTATAAATGGGATAAAACAATATGTGATCTTTTGAGCCTGGCTTTTTTCACTCAGTATGATGCCCTAGAAATCCCAGTTGCATTTTAATAATTCATCCTTTTTTTATTGCTGAGTAGTATCCTATGGTAGGGATGCACTATATATGTTTAACCATATACCTATTGCAGAACAATTTTATTTTTTTCCAATTTGGAATCTTTTACAAATAAAACTTCTATGAACAGTTGTGTATAGGATTTTGTAGACATAAGTTTTCATTTTTCTGAGGTAAATGCCCAAAAGTGTGATTACTGGATCATATGGTAAATAAATGTTAAGTTTTTAAGAAGCTGCCCAACTGTTTTCCAGAGTGGCTATACTATTTTACATTTCCACTAGCAAAGGGTATAATTACTCCACACCTCAACCAGCATTTGGTATTCTCAGTATTTTTTTTAACTTAGCTGCCATAATAAGTATGTAGTCATTGCTCATTGTGATCTTAATTTGCATTTCCCTCATGTCTAGTGATGTTAAAAATCTTTTCATGTGCTTATTTGCCACCTGTATATCCTCTTCAGTGAAATGGCTCATCATGTTGTTTGCCAATTTTATGATTGGATTGTTTGTATTTTACTGTTAATTATCGAGAGTTCTTTATATATTCTAGGTAGAAAAACTTTTCCATATATGGGATATGCAAATATTTTCTTGCATTCCGTAGCTGGTAAAATCGATTTTATCATTTTTTTTTCTTTCATGTACTGTGTTTTTTGTGCCTAAGAACTCTTCAACAAGTTCTAGATTCCAAAGGTATTCTTTAAAGGTTTTATGTTTTAGATTTAACATTTATGATCCATTTTGAGTTCATTTTTATGAAGTATGAGACTTTTCTCAAGATTCTTTTTTTTAATTTTTTGCCCATTGATGTACAGTAGCTTTAACACTATTTGTTGAAATGGATGTCTTTCCTCCATTAAATTACTTTTGCATCTTTGTCATTTCTATGGCACTGAACTATTTATCTATCCTTTGGTTAGTACCACACAGTATAGATTACCGTAGTTCTATATTAAGTCTTGAAATTGCATTTAGTTGTTCCTCCTACGTTATTCTCCTATTTTCAAGTTGTTTCCATTTCCCTAGTTCCTTTGCTTGGCATGTAAATCTTAGAATAATGGTATGCATGTATACAAAAGATTTTGCTAGGAATTTGATAAAAATTATGTTAAACCTGTAATTTTGATTCATATTTCCCTGTTGATCAGTAATGCATGTCAAAGTGGCTAAAATCAACAACACAAGAAACAATAGGTGTTGGTGGGGTTGTGGAGAAAGGAGAACCCTCTTGCACTATTGATGGGAATGCAAATTGGTGTAGCCACTGCAGAAAACACAACAGAAGTTCCTCTAAAAGTTAAAAATAGAACTACCCTATAATCCAGCAATTGCACTAGTAGGTATTTACCTCCAAAATACAAAAATACTAACTCAAAGGGATACATGCACCCTGATGTTTATAGCAATATTATCTACAATAACCAAATTATGGGAACAGACCAAAGGTCCATGGATTGGTGAATGGATAAGGTAGATGTGGTATATAGGAATTTTATTCAGCCATAAAAAAAGAATGAAATCTTGCCATTTGCAACAACATGGGTGGAGCTAGAAAGTAATATGCTAAGGAAAATAAGCCAGAGAAAGACAGTACTGTATGATTTCACTCAGATGTGGAATTTAAGAAACGAAATAAATGAACAATGGGAAAAAAAAGAGAGAGAGAGACAAACCAAGAAACACTCTCTTAAGTATAGAGAACAAACTGTTGGTTACCAAAAGTGAGATGGGTTGCAGGATGAGTTAAACAGGTGATGGGATTAAGGAGTGCACTTGTGATTAACACCAGGTATTATATGGAAGTATTAAGTCACTGTATTGTATACCTGACATTAGCATTACCTTGCATGTTAACTAATTAGAATTTAAATAAAAACTTAAAAAAAAGAATTATGTTAAACCTATATTCAACTGGGAGAATTGACATCTTTAGTATTGAGTCTTCCAATCCATGAACACCGGTATGCCTGTTTATTTAAATCTTTGATTTCTTTCATCAACATTTTGCAGTTTTGCACCTGTACATGTTTTATGAAATTTATGCCTAGTCATGTCATTTGTTTAGGTATTGTAAATGATACTGTATTTTAAATTTCAATTTCTTTTTTTTTTTTTTAAAGATTTTATTTATTTATTTGACAGACAGAAATCACAAGTAGGCAGAGAGGCAGGCAGAGAGAGAGAGGGGGAAGGAGGCTCCCTGCTGAGCAGAGAGCCTGATGCGAGGCTCAATCCCAGAACCCTGGGATCATGACCTGAGCTGAAGGCAGAGGCTTTAACCCACTGAACCACCCAGGCACCCCATTAAATTTCAGTTTCTACATGTTCATCACCAGTATATAAAAACACAGCAGATTTATTTTATCTCACATTTTGTAACCTTGCTGAACTCAATTATTAATTTGAGGTTTTGGTTTTTGTTTTAGTTTTGTTGTAGATTCCCTGGCATTTCCTACATAGGCATTTATGTCATTAACAGATTGGGACAATTTTATTTCTTCCTTTTTAAGGAAGTATTGGGGGGCCTAGGTGGCTCACTCAGTTAAATATCTGCCTTAGACTTGGATCATGATCCTAGAGTCCTGGAATCGAGTTGGGCTCCCTGCTCAGGGGGAGCCTACTTCTCCCTCTGCTTCTGCCTCTCCTCACTACTCATTCATTCTCTCTCTAAAATAAATTAATAAAATCTTTTAAAAAATGTATGCCTTTTAGGGGCGCCTGGGTGGCTCAGTGGGTTACAGCCTCTGCCTTCGGCTCAGGTCATGATCTCAGAGTCCTGGGATAGAGCCCCGCATCAGGCTCTCTGCTCAGCAGGAAGCCTGCTTCCTCCTCTCTCTCTGCCTGCCTCTCTGCCTACTTGTGATCTCTGTCAAATAAATGAATAAAATCTTAAAAAAAAAAAAGTATGCCTTTTATTTCTTTTTCATACCTATTATACTGGCTAGAATTGTAACATTGTGCCAAATAAAGGTGGTGTGAACTGATATTTTTACTTTCTTGGTAATCGCAGGATGAAAGCATTCTGTCTTTCACCATTATGATGTTATCTTCAATTATTATGTAGATTAGAAAAGTTAAGATAAGAAATTCTCCTCTGTTCATACTTTTCTGAGAATTTTTATCATGGATAAGTGTTGAATTGTGTCAGAAGTATGCCTTTTCTGCATCAATTGACATGATGATATATTTTTTAAAACTTTTTTAAAAAGATTTTATTTATTGGAGAGAGAGAACATGAGTGGCAGGAAGGGGCAGAGGGAGAGGGAAAAGCAGAGACTCTCTCTGAGTAGGAAGCCCCACTCAGGGCTCAATCCCAGAACCCTGGGATCATGACCTGGGTGGAAAGCAGATGCTTATCTGACTGAGCTACCCAGGGACCCCTGATTTTCTTTATTTAGTCTGTTAATAGGGATTTAATTGGATTAAATTGGATTTATTGATTGATTTTCAAATATTGAACAACCCTTGCATTTCTGGAATAAACCTTACTACGTCATGTTGTATAATTTTTTTCCTGTTCCTGAATTCTATTTGTTAATATTTTGATAGGAATATTTATTCTTATATTGATGAAGGATGTGAGTTCTTCCTTCTTGCTCTCTCAATCTATATCTCATAACCTGAGAAATAAGATTTATCGCATGTCATTAACTCTTTAGTCTTCTTCTTCTCATTTTGTTTTTTTTTTTTTTTTACTTCTCTTTTAGACTAACATATTCTTTGCATTTTAGCCACTATTATAATTCTTATTTTGGAGGCGAAAGAATTAAAGACCACTATAGTTGAACTAATTGAACTGAGGCAACCTGATTCTAGAACCTCTGTTCTTAACCACTCTTCTTTAGTATCCAGTTGATTCATTCATTCCATATTTGTTGAACATCTTTTGCACCTGGCTTGTAAAAATGAAGATATAAGTATGTACTAGTAAGACACATTCCATGCTCTTGGGAAGCCAGTGGCCTAGTGATGACATAGAAATAAAATAATAGTCTCCCAAATTAATTTATAATTACAAATTGAGATAGGAATGAAAGATATGTACAGTGTGCTTAAGAAAGAGGACCAACTGCTGGGAAAACTGGACAGCTATATGTAGAAGAATGAAACTCGACCATTCTCTTACACCGTACAGAAAAATAAACTCGAAATGGATAAAAGACCTCAACGTGAGACAGAAATCCATCAGAATCCTAGAGGAGAACATAGGCAGTAACCTCTTCGATATCACCCACAGCAACTTCTTTCAAGATATGTCTCCAAAGGCAAAGGAAACAAAAGCGAAAATGAACTTTTGGGACTTTGTCAAGATCTAAAGCTTCTGCACAGCAAAAGAAACAGTCAACAAAACAAAGAGGCAACCCAGAGAATGGGAGAAGATATTTGCAAATGACAATACAGACAAAAGGTTGATATCCAGGATCTATAAAGAACTTCTCAAACTCAACACACACAAAACAGATAATCATATCAAAAAATGGGCAGAAGATAAGAACAGATACTTCTCCAATGAAGACATACAAATGGCTATCAGACACATGAAAAAATGTTCATCATCACCAGCCATTAGGGAGATTCAAATTTAAACCACATTGAGATACCACCTTACACCAGTTAGAATGGCCAAAATTAGCAAGACAGGAAAAAACGTGTGTTGGAGAGGATGTGGATAGAGGGGAACCCTCTTCCACTGTTGGTGGGAATGCAAGTTGGTGCAGCCACTTTGGAGAACAGTGTGGAGATTCCTCAAGAAATTAAAAATAGAGCTCCCCTATGACCCTGCAATTGCACTACTGGGTATTTACCCCAAAGATACAGAGGTAGTGAAAAGAAGGGCCATCTGTACCCCAGTGTTTATAGCAGCAATGGCCACGGTCGCCAAACTGTGGAAAGAACCAAGATGCCCTTCAACGGATGAATGGATAAGGAAGATGTGGACCATATACACTATGGAGTATTATGCTTCCATCAGAAAGGATAAATACCCAACTTTTGTAGCAACATGGACGGGACTGGAAGAGATTATGCTGAGTGAAATAAGTCAAGCACAGAGAGTCAAGTATCATATGGTTTCACTTATTTGTGGAGCATAACAAATAACATGGAGGACAAGGGGAGATGGAGAGGAGAAGGGAGTTGAGGGAAATTGGAAGGGGAGATGAACCATGAGAGACTGGAGTCTGAAAAACAACCTGAGGGTTTTGAAGGGGCGGGGGTTGGGAGGTTGGGGGAGCAAAGTGGTGGGTATTAATGAGGGCACGTATTGCATGGAGCACCGGGCGTGGTGCAAAAACAATGAATACTGTTATGCTGAAAAGAAATAAAAAAAAATAAAAAATAAAAAAATAAAAAATAAAAAAATAATTTAACAAAAAAAAAGAAAAAAAGAAAAAAAGAAAAAAAAAAAAAGAAAGAGGACCAACTGTTAAATTTAAGGAGAAAAGATGATGGAGGTCCTCTCTATGTTAGAGGCCTAACGGATAAGTGGATTTTAGCCAAGGTGGGGAGTGAAGATGGAAAACACATTCTAGAGGAACATAACTATTTATGCAGGCACCCTGCAGTGGCAAAGAGCTTAGTGCCTATGAAGACCTGAAAGAAGTTCGGAGTGATTGAAAGAATATGTAGTGTGAGAGGAGGCAGGGCAGGGATCATGGTAGGCTTTGCAGCCTATACTAACAATTGGGAATATTAAGCCAAATTCAGTGGCTAGAGGATTGCAGAGGGTCCATAATGAAGGATAGCTTTGTTACAAAAGCCTTGTAGGTAGTTTGTATAATGAAAAAAGCAGGACTAAATGACTTCTATTCTTATACATTTGAGCAAAAAAAAATTCCTAAGTGTTCAATTCTAGAAATCTCCAAGCATCCAAGAGCTTTTTTTCCCCTCACAGTACCTCGATTTAATCTTTGTAGTGCTAGTAACTCAAAGGCAAAGCTCTTATTGGATTTGTAATCCAATGAGAAATACAGCCCTCACATATGTGCCTGGCTTAATGACTTCTGCTGAGGTTGAATTGTGAGATGTTATCCATCTCTTCTCTGAAATATGAGTTCTAGTTTAGTGGAGTTCGTTGCCTTTAGGGAGTTGGTAATATCACTTTTCGTATGACTTTTTTTAAAGCCCACTGACAATATATTTTAAGATGGAAAGCAATAGAATGTGTGGTATTTATTTATTTATTTTTAGCTGGCTAGTTGAAATCATATGTTAACCTTTTGTCAGGAAAGTTCAGAAATATAAATTAGACTATAAAATGCATAGGCTTGTTTAAAGTTTAAAGAAAACATTGATATGCATTTATATTTTTACATACTTATACATTGGTTACATTTAAACACTTTTTTTTTAAAGAACTTGTTCAAGTTTGGTTCTTATTTAACAAATCATGGTATTTTATAACAAATATCACCTTTCTCCCTGAAAGGTGATAGAATAAAATAGTTGACAAATATAATCATTTTATATGTTTCTCAAACACTTTTATATTGTATTTTCCTTCTTATCTCTGATAGGAGACTCTAAAATTCATTATTTTTAAACATAGTTTATATATAAAAAAATAGGGACATTGTGAAAGTCTGATAATATGCCATATCTTAATTGTACAAAATACAAAGCAATTTTCTCTTTTTAGCAATTTAATTAGTTCAGTAAAGAAAATGGTGCCTTGCTAGCAAATAGAAGGAAAGGATACTTTAGTCTACTTCTTTTTAATGTCAGGAGTAAAATATAGATATGCACTATTAATTTATATTAATAATTTTGTGTCTTGAACTTGACAAAATGGGGGTTAGAAAGATCATTATAGTCAGAGAAATGGGTTTAAAATCTAACTCTAATATTTACTTTATTTATGCCCTGAGGTACATTTTCCAACCTTTCCAAAATTCAATTTTCTAATTTTAAATAAAGGGGTAATAAAACGATCTGTTCAGATTGTTTTGATGATGACATGAGAGAGCATATAAAACCTATTTTCAATCCTAGCTGTGTACTTTATCACCTGGAGAGCCTTAAAAAATTCTCAAGCCTAGGCCCCATGTCTGACCACTTAAATCAGAATCTCTGGAGGTAGCACTCATGCATCAGAATGTTTTAAAAAAGATTCCTGGGAGATTTTATTATGTAGCTGTAATGAAAACTGCTGACATAAGAGTATAAGAATGGTGGTAGGTGTATCATAAATGTTGGTTCCATTCTCTTCTTCTTATAAGCCAGTTGCCTTCAATTCATATAAATCTTCTCTGTTCTGAAAAGATAAGCCATAAGCTATATATGAACTTTATTGAAAGATAAGAAAAGACATAATAATCTGTTTTGGCAAAGTATAATGAATGAAAGTTATTTTAAAGATAGTTATAAGTAGTCCTTATTTAGACTTAAATGTTGAAATTAAATTAGCTTATCATATTATATATCAAAAGAATTAATTAGATATGTGTGATTATAATACTGGTAAGCATAGATGAATATAGACATTAGTTATCCAGGTGACAATGCCTAAGTTTTATGATGAATGCACTTAAAATTTTTGTCATCTTTTAAGTTGCCATTTTATACTCATTTCATTGATTTGGAATGATAAGAAAATCCACATATTGGTCACAAATTATGACAGTAGGAGTAATATATATTTTCTTTAATTTGTTCTATCAAAGGTGTTCTCCTTCTTTCAATATAGCAGGCTCACAATCCTCAGGTCAACTTTGACCTTTTTTTTTTTTTTTTCTCCTTGTCAAATACTATCAGTCGTTAAATTGTGCAGTTTATTCTTGTTCCAGTTGTAATCTAGTCTTTTCAAACATGACTGTTGGAAGACCTCTTCCATGGGGCTGTGTCTGGTAGCCATTAGATGAGAGAGGTGGAAGAAAAAGCCGAAAGAAAATTTGACAAACACTAACTCACCCTATTCCTACAATGTGGAACTAAAGTAAAGAGTACATCACAGTGAAAAAGGGAAATAATCTGTTAACTAGTGGCTTCAGAATTTCTCTTGGAGAAGGAAATTGTTTTTGTTAAGAAAATATCTCCATAAATGACTTGGGTGGCTGAATGCAATTGGAGAGTATCAGCTAGCAGGAGAAAAACTTCAAAAGAGAAAGCTAAACTGCTCTGCAGGTTGAGAGAGAGAAGAGTAGAGGGAGGCAAGATTTGGGGAAGAAAGGATAGACTAGAAGGGGATGACATAATTATATCATGGAGTGGCTCAAATGACTTTTAAGAAAAATAGTTTTCAATGAATAACCTTAAGTTTGCATTCTATGATGTAAATTTTCTTCTTCAAGCCATCAATAAAGTTTACTAAACACCAAATTTTATTTTGTGTGGATTGTGGAAAAGGGCTGATTTCTACATATGCGTCCTGTTCTGCAGAGTGTTGTGATAATTCATAAACTGAACTGCTTTGTTAGGAGCAGAAGTTAAAATATGTGCCTGAGCATATAAACTTCTAGTGATTTGCAGAACTCAGGAAGAGCATCAGGCCTGATAGAAGTCACAGAAAGGGAGTTTGAACTATTTACTTTCTAGAGTGAGCAGGGAAGGGCAACTCTAGCTGATGGATTAAAGGATATATGAGGAAGATGAAGCTTGGTTTATTCTGGATCATCTGAATAAAAGTCTGTTTTTCACTTATAAACCTACTTAATGTGAACTGTTCACTTTTAAGTGTTTTCATGTATTTGGTATTGTTATTGTTTTTTTTTTTAAATTAACATATAATGCATTATTTGCTTCAGGGGTACAGGTCTGTGAATCATTAGTCTTACACAATTCACAGCACTCACTATATATAGCACATACCCTCCCCAATGTCCATAACCCAGCCACGCTATCCCCCCACACCCCAACCTTCAGTTTGTTTCCTGAGCTTAAGAGTCTCTTATGGTTTGTCTCCCTCCCAATCCCATCTTGTTTCATTTTTTTCCCCCTCTACCCCCCATGACCCCCCACCCTTCCTCTCAAATTAACTCATATCAGAGAGATCATATGATAATTGTCTTTCTCTGGTTGACTTATTTCACTTAGCATATGGTATTCTTATCGTTAATAACTGTTTTCCTTGCTTCTGAAATAGTAAAGGAATAAAATGTTTCCTCATTGTTCTTTAATTCACCAAAAGGTCACACTGTGATAGAAAATTTGATGGTATAATTTCCTGTGGTTCTAGAATACTCACAGATGAAACTTAAACAAAAAAAGGCAAAATGACATTTGAGGATTCTCTCTACTGTTCTGTGTTCCTGGTTGAATTATTTTGGGGATGATATCCAAAGGAAGACCTTTCTTCTTGCTTTGTCTAGAGAGTATGGAGAAATATTAGAAAGGCAAGCCCTTCAGCAACATGGTCTTAAAAAGATTTTTTAAAAATGTTATTTTGATATTTAGGGGGAATTAGAGAAAAAGCGTTTGTGTTTTGAAGACAGACTGGGGATTTGGCCTCTGTACATCATAGAAAAAAATTTCATTAGGTGTTGAGGAAAACATTTTTGAAGATATGCATATAGAGCTGGAACTCAGGATGGGGGAGGTACCTGTTGCTATCCATTTCTAAAATAGAAGAAAAAAGTCCATCTTTGTAGACTGAAAACGAATTTCAAGTAAATATTTTCTTTTTTATTCATACCAAATCTCAAAATAAGGTTGATGAATCTGCTAAACGTGATGTATTGTTGGCCCTTTTACATCTCCTGGTAGCGTAAAACATGCAGATAATAGAATCTGTCCATAGTCTTATTACCCTATTTCTCACTGGCTTTGAGCTAGTAAACTCACAAGTTTTGCATTATGCAACATCATTTGAAAGGGAGTGTTCTTATGATTGTTGAGGACATCTCATGATCTCAACTCTGATATTGTTGTGAATCTTCTTGACTCCATATTCTAATTTAGAACCTCAAATTTGGAATGGTTTAATAATTGAATTTATTCTTTCTAGAATCTCCAAGATATTACTAATAAGATCTTTGTAGGATGAGGGGCAGTTGTATTAAAGCGGAAATGAAAATTTTGTTCCTCAAATAAATATTTAGACAAATTGCCAAAATGAAGTCATATTTTGATTAAAATTGGCATTGCTGTAATTTTTTAAAAAGATTTTACTCATTTATTTGGCACAGAGAAAGAGAGTACACAGGAAGGGGGAACAGCAGAGGGAGAGAATAAAGCAGGCTCTCTGCTGAGCAGGGAGCCCAATGCATGTCTTGATCCTAGGACCCTGAGATCATGAACTGAGCCGAGGGCAGATGCTCAACTGACTGAGCTACGCAGGAACCCCAGCATTGCTGTATATCCTGATTGACTTATATTTATTCATTTTCTATATACAGTTGATCTCTTGAGTACATTAATTTATTTCACACAAATTAAATGTAGGTATTTAAGAAACTTATATTTGAAGTTTGCAAATCAAAATTCCATAGAACTTATAAATATACTTTTTAAACATTCATAAGATTAGCTTATTTTAAAAAAAGATTGCTTGCTATCCAAAATTTAGTTACTAAAAGTTTTTGTCCTGATATTAATATAAAACACTGGCAGTGTATTATTCAAATTCATAATTGATTTTCAGTAAAATGATCTTTTATAATTTCTTTATATTACTTTTTGTTAAGACCTTTTTGATAATTTAGGGAAACCATTTTGAAAAAAATGCAATGAAATATTCTGATATATATAATTTGTGAGTAATAATTTATTAAAACTCTAAGCAGAAATGCTTTATTATTTGTTATTTCCTAATTCTCAAACTCAGAAAATGTTATGAAAATGCCAGAGTATATTGATAGTATATTATACGAGAAAAGGCATTAAGGAATTTAGTCAGAGACAAGATCTACATTCTTTCAAAATAACTATGAGCCAGGCACTATATTGGACATTTTATATGTCTTTAGTTTATTTAATCTTCACAGAAGTCTGACTCTAGCATTTACTATATCATGTTGGGCAAGCTATTTTTCCATCTTCATGTGCAAAATCAGTTGTCTTTGACTAGACCTTCATTTAGAAATTTTGCATTCCATGTCTCTTGAATTTCTGCTCAAATTGTTCCTTCACTCATGGTTGAGGAGAAAATAAATTTTATTTTCAAGCTATGATTGTGTCTAGTGCTTTGTAGTGGATCAGTGACAATTTACCGAGGTATATTCATGTGGAAAATAATTAAGCATCATGATTGCCTGAGAGTAACCTGGGAATGTTGTGCACATTTTACGTTGGGTATTTACCTTTAAAAGTAGGTTTTATGCCAGCCCTGCTTTTTTTTTTTCCCCCTTTAACATTACCTTCATGTTAACAGTGGCCACAGTGGGGAAATGAATTAAGATTTTGCTTTAGCATATGGATAATTACTCTTTAAAGAATCAATTTAAGCTTTATTTTTCATTTTTCAATATGCTGAAAATTGGAGGAGGCAAAATGTGAAATATGGGAAATTTAAAAGTATAAACTGTTTGTCACAAACCCAGTTCTAATAGGTATGATAAGAGTCCTATCATGGATTTGCTCCATTTTGGGGGACAGTAATGCTTACTGCAAGTTTTATTACAAATTGCCTATAAGCTTCTACATTGTTGGTACACTTTAATCTTTACTGAGAAGATTTTAGCCTTGGGTCTCATTACCCGTCATATCAAATGAGAGTTCAGTGCATTGGTTGAGGAAACCTTGACGTGGTATGTTTGTCAATAACTGTGTCTTATCTGAATATTATTTATTTATCCTTATTGGACACTAGAGATAGCTTTCTGAAGAAGGAATTCCGTGAGGACAAGCTTGCATTTTCAGGCAAGGTAGAATTGAATTTGGGAGAATCAAAGTCATCTTTCAAAGCCTTATTATTTGGTAAAGAGAAAGTTGTGCTTCCACCTCCTCCAGTTTACACCAGCTTTCTAAAGGATCGTATCACTCCCATGTGTGACACTGACAGCAGACTGCCAACTTTTTCCTGCTGTACTGGCTTGACATCCACTGGAGAAGCCTATCCATTCATTCAGGACTTTAGGGAAGATGCTGGCTATCCAGAATATAAAATATTTTTTTATTCTAAAGCTACATTTACTTTTAGGAAGATGGCTTAATGGAATGAGAATGTTAGTATATAAATTCCAGAAACAATCTATGTGAGGATTTTTGTGTGCATGTGTGCCCTGAAGCCAATTTTTCCAGTGGAATTTTTCTTATTTTGCTGGCTCATAGATAGCCTTCTCTATCCTATGTTTTCTCATTGTAGAAAATATACATATATGTGTATATGTATATTGTAGGACTTTCTGTTACTTTTGTTCATGTACATTACTGTCTATCAGTAATTTTATATTGAAAGTAAGAGCTCAGGTGTGTATAGTACTTATGATTCTTTTTTTAAAAAAATATTTTATTTATTTATTTGACAGAGATCACAAGTAGGCAGAGAGGCAGGCAGATAGAGAGAAGAGGAAGCAGGCTCCCTACGGAGCAGAGAGCCTGATGCGGGGCTCGATCCCAGGACCCTGGCATCATGACCTGAGCTGAAGGCAGTGGCTTTAACCCACTGAGCCACCCAGGTGCCCTAGTACTTATGATTCGTACAGATATTTATGAGAAAATTAAAAAGCTGGTCTCAAAAAACTGGTCATGCCAGCTCTTTTAATCAATAAACCACTATTGAGCATTCCCAAGTTTCCCAAAAACATTAATAAGGGAATTGAAAATCAGTACATTTGTTGATACTTACTACTTTGTGAATCAATAATGTGAAACACAAATCCCTCTTAAAATCAATTTTTTTCCATCAGAAAAACTGAAGAAAATTTTTGGTTGAGCCATCACATTTTGGTTTCTTCTTACAGACGTGGCTTAATGGGAGTCTTTATTTTATATTTTATTTTATTTTTAAAGATTTATTCATTTGAGAGGGAGAGAGAGCGGAGAGGGTCAGAGGGAGATAATCTCAAGTAGATTCCCTGCTGAGTATGGAGGCTCACAGAGGGCTTAATCTCATTACCCATGTTATCATGACCCAGGAGATCATGACCTGAGCCAAAACCAAGAGTTGGATACTTAACCGACTGAGCTGCCCAGGTGCCCCAGCTTAGTCCGAGTCTTTCTTCTCCTTCCCCAGTGCAAAAACCAGGGTTAGGACAATGTTTAAATTTACCTGTAAAAATTCCATTTCAAAAGGCATAATGCTCTTAGTCCATGGATAAAGCTGAGAATAGACTATGTCACGTGTAGGTAAGCTTTAAGACCCTGCTACCATTTCTGATCATGAATTTTTAAATTTCTTCAACTCAAATTTTTTTCCTGTGCCAATCTTAAGTATATTGTAAGAATGTAGGCTTTAGGGAACTCCTAAATTTTTTTGGTTCCTTAGAAGTAATATGTAGAATTCTGAAGAATTCTGTCTACATATCACATTTTCCATTGTTAATAAATACTTGTTTTAAAAAAAGAACACAAACCAAACAAAATAACTCTTTAGACCTCACCTCATATTCTGTAGTTTTTCTGTTATAAATACCCTTAAATATTTCACCAAATCACTGGATCCATTGTTAGTATGTTTAGCTGGTTGTATTTTCTTGGAGCTGTTTCTCATTCAGTATTTATTTATTTTTTATTTTTATTATTTTTTAAAGATTTTATTTATTTATTTGTCAGAGAGAGTGAGAGGAGCGAGAATGAGCACAAGCAGAGGCAGAGGGAGAAGCAGGCTCCCCGCCGAGCAAGGAGCCAGATGCGGGACTCGATCCCAGGACACCAGGACCGTGACCTGAGGCGAAGGCAGCCGCCTAACCAACTGAGCCACCCAGGCGTCCCATCTCATTCAGTATTTAAATGGAATGGATCTTAGCTGATTTTACTGTTACAGTAGATTACTTGGTTGTGTGAGGCTTTTTTCGAAAAACTTTTTGTCTCTGCTTTAGCAGTATCACCTGCTTATTAATGTGCTTTTGGACAATAGGTAAAGATTAATAGTCCTCTTGTTCTGTGGTGGGATCAGATATTCTTTCTTTCCCATATCACTAAATGGCACCATCATCAACAAACAGATGAAAATCTAGGATTAATACTTAAGACTCCTCTTTCCTTCATCCCACATCAGTCTATCATTAAGTCCTGAGGGCTCTATCTACAAAACATATTCTGAGGGTACTTCCTTTCTTCTGTATCACCACCACTTTAAGCCATCATCATCTCTTGCCAATTCTACTGAAATTGTCCTCTAACTTATCTCTCTGCTTCTGCTTTTGATTTCATTTGGTAAAAGGATTAATCTTTTCAGATTGTGTCCTGCTTAATACATCCCAGTGATTTCCTAGGAAACATAACATAAAATTAAAATTCTTTACTATCATTTACAAGGTCCTATATGATCCTGCCCCACTGATGTGTTTTAACATGTCTAACAACACTATCTTCTGTTCGATTAGCTCCAGCCCCACTGGAGACTGGAGTTTCCTGAGCAACCAGGTTCTTTGCCTCCTAAAGTATACTATATTAAATAATTATCACTGGAATGCACGGAATTGGAAGTATGCAGCTCTGCTGTGGCAAAATTTTGTTTTTGTGGTAACAAGGTACACCATTGTTGACATATCTTCTCCCAAGCCTCGCCAAACTAAAAAAGGTAGAAGGCTCACACTTGGCAGGTTCTTTGCTTTGTATTGACTTAAAACATCGCACACAGGCAACTTCTAAATATAAAAAGATACTATATATAAAGATATATATAGATATGTATATATCTAGAGGTACAAAATCTATACTATATATAAAGATATATATAGATATACATATCTATATACATATAGATATACATATCTACACATATATATCTATATGTATATAGATATGTATATCTATATATATCTTTATATATAGTATCTTTTATATATATATATATATATATTTGAATCACTCTTTGTATCTTATGTAGATATTTTTGTACCTCTATTCATTCCATAACTGGAAGCCTATATCTTCCACTCCCCTTCACCCATTTTACCCATCCCAACATCCAACTCCCTCTGGCAACCATCAGTTTATTCTCTGTATTTTAAGTTTGATTCTGCTTTTTGTTTTTTTATTAATTTGCTATGTTTTCTTAGATTCCACATATGAATGAAGTCATATAATATTTGTCTTTCTCAGTATAACTTATTTTACTTAGCATATTACCCTGTAGCTCCCTCCATTCATGTTGTCACAAGTGGCAAAAATCTCATCCCTTTTTATAGCTGTATAATATTCCATTGTGTATGTGTATATATGTGTCTGTATACGTATATCACAATGTCTTTCTTATCCATTCATTTCTTGATGGACACTTAAGATTTTATTCCTATCGTAAATAATGCTGCATACAATGAACATAAAGGTGCTCATATCTTTTTGAATTAGTGTTTTCATTTTCTTTGGGTAAAAACCAAGTAGTGGAATTACTGGATCATATGGAATTTCTATTTTTAATTTTTTGAGAAACCTTCATACTGTTTTTCACAGTGGCTGCACCAGTTTATATCACCACCAGCAATGCATTAGGGTTCCTTTTTCTCCATATCCTTACCAACACTTACTTGTTTTTGATTTCAGCCATTTTTATAGGTGATATCTTACTGTGCTTTTGATTTGTATTTTTCTGATGATTAGTGATGTTGAACATCTTTTTATATGTCTGTTGGCCATTTGTATGTCTTCTTTGGAAGACTGTCTATTCAGGTCCTCTGCCCATTTTTTAATCAGATTTTGTGTTTTTTGGGTGTTGAGTTGTGTAAATTCTTTAGTGATAAGGGATATAAACCCCTTATTGTGTATACCATTTGCAAATAACGTTTTCCATTCAGTAGTTTGCTTTTTTGTTTTGCTGATGGTTTCCTTCACTGTGCAAAAGGCTTTTATGTTGATATGGTTCCAATAGTTTATTTTTGCTTTTGTTTCCTTTGCCACAAGAGACATAACTAGAAAAATGTTGCTATGGCCAATGTCAGAGATATTGTGTTCTAGGATTTTTATGGTGTCAGGTTTCATATTTAGGTCTTTAATCCATCTTGATTTTATTATTGTAAATGGTATTAGAAAGTGGTCCAATTTCATTCTTTTGCATGTAGCTGTCCAGTTTTCCCAGCACCATTTATTGAAGAGACTGTCTTTTCTGCCTTGTATATTCTTTTCTCCTTTGTCATAGATTAGTTGGCCTTGTAAGTGTAGGTTTATTTCTGAGCTCTCTATGCTGTTCCATTGATCTATGTGTTTATTTTTGTACCAGTACCATGCTGTTTTGATTACTACAGCTTTGTGATATACCTTGAAATCTGGGATTGTAGAACCTCCAGCCTGGTTCTTTGTCAAGGTTGTTTTGGCTTCTGGGAGTCTTTTGTGGCTCTGTATAAATTTTAGTATTACTTCTTCTCATTCTATGAAAAATGTTATTGGTTTTTTGATAGATATTGCATGAATCTGTAGATTGCTTTTGGTAGTATGTACATTGTAATAAAATTAATTCTTTTGATTTATGAGCAAGGAATATTTTTCCATTTGTATCTTTTTAATTTTTTTCATAAGTACTTTATAGCTTCTAGAATATAGGTTTTTATCTCCTTGGTTAAGTTTATTCCTAGGTATTTTATTCTTTTTGGTACAATTGTAAATGGGATTGTCTTCTTAATTTCTTTTTCTGCTACTTTGTTATTAATGTATAGGAATGCCACCAATTTCTGTGTGTTAATTTTTTATCCTTCAACCTTTATGAATTCAATAATTCTGATAGGTTTTTGGTGACATCTTTAGGGTTTTCTGCATATAGTCTTGTGTCAGCTGCAAATAGTGACAGATTTACTTCTTCCTTATCAATATGGTTGCCTTTTATTTCTTTCCATTGTCTGGTTGCTGTGGCTAGGACTTCCAATAAGGTGTTGAATAAAAGTGGAAAGAGTGGACACCTTTGTCTTGCTCCTGACCTTAGGAGAAAAATCTCTCAGTGTTTCACCATTGCATACATTATTAGCTGTGGGCTTTTCATATATGACCTTTATTAAGTTGAGAGATGTTTCCTCTATAACCCCTTTGTTGGGAGTTTTTATCATGAATGAATGTTGAATTTCGTCAGATGCTTTTTCTGCATTTGTTGAGATGATCATATGATTTTTATTCTTTGGTTTGTTGCTGTGGTGTATCACATTGATTTGTGAATATTGTACCATCCTTGCATCCCTGAATTAATACCAGCTGATCATGGTGAATAATCCTTTAATGTGTTGTTGAATGTCATTTACTAATATTTTGCTAAAGATTTTTGCATATATGTACAACAGGGATATTGGCCTGTGCTTGTCTTTTTTTGTGGTGTCTTTGGTTTGGTGTCAGGGTAACTGGTCTTATAGAACAAAATTTGGAATCTTTCCTTCCTCTTCTTTTTTTAGAATATATTGAGAAGACTAGGTATTGACTCTTTTTTAAATGTTTGAAAGAATTCACTTGTGAAGCCATCGGGTCCTAAACTTCTATTTTTTGGTATATTTTTGATTACCAATTCAATTTTGTTATTAGTAATTTGTCTCTTCAGATTTTCTATTTCGTTTAGATTCAGGTTGGAAGATTGTATGTTTCTAGGAATTTATCCATTTCTTCTAGGTGGTCCAATTTGTTGGCATTTAATTTTTCATAGTATTGTCTTATAATTCTTTGTGTTTATGTAGTGTCAACTATTATTTCCTATCTTTCATTTCTGATTTTATTTGAGTCCTTTCCTTTTTTTTTCTTGATGAGTCTGGCTAAGGGTTTCATTGATTTTTTTCTATTAGTTTTTTAGTCTGTATTTCATTTGTTTCTACTCTAATCTTTATTACTTCCTTCCTTCTAAACTAGCATTGGAATTTGTTTGTTCTTTTGCTAGTTCCTTTAGGTATAAGTTCAGGTTTTCATTTGAGCTTTTTATTGTTTCTTGAAGTAGGCCTGTATTGCTGTATTTCCATCTTAGAAGTGTTTTCACTCTTTCCCCCAAATTTTAGATCATTGTGTTTTTATTTTCTTTGTCTCTGTAAATTTTTTATTTGTTCTTTAATTTATTCATTGCCTGTTGGGTTTTTATTATCATGTACTTTAGTCTTCTTATGTTTGTATTTTTTCCACTTTTTTGTTGTTTTCTAGTTTCATACGCTTGTGGTCAGAAAGATGAATGGTATGATTTCAATTTTCTTAAATTTATTGAGGATAGATATATCTCTAGTAGTAGAATTTGGGCTAGGTAATAGTAAATGGAGCAGATATTTTTTAAATTATTTTTTATTAACATATAATGTATTATTTGTCCCAGGTGGAACAGATATTCTGGTAGATAAATCTTTCCCAGTGCCTTTTTATCATAAGAGCCAGATTCAGATACAGTCGGGTCCTCCTAACTTTCTGATAGTGTTAACCACCAGGCCCACCCACCCCACCAGTATTGTTTTTATTCAGAAGCTATTGAAGAAAAAATAGTACTTCTTACATATATTTTGATGCTTAACTAATTGATGTGATACCAGGTTGTAGAAAATTCAATTGATATCTAAATGGTCAATCTACACAGCTTTAATATTAGCAAATTACAAAAAAGAATATTGCTCTTATATTCTTATTTCCTCATTTTTGTGCTTCTGGGGTCAGCATTGAACCAAACTTGAAATTTCCTGGGGACCAGAGAAAAAAAGAACTTGATTAAGGAAAATAGAAGAGCAAAACAAAAGAAGAGAAATACAATTGTAGAGTAAAATGTACTGTTTTGATTCAAAAGCCCACATATACTGAAAACCAGGATAGGATGAGGACAAAAATATCTTCCCTTTCTCATTTATCTCAATTTATTCCTAATGTAGTTCATCTCCTGCTGGTAGATTCAGCAGGCTATTTGAAGAACAACTATTGTTGTTTGAACGTGGAAGCAAAGGATACATTTTGTGCTTTAGTGCAGTATTTATTTAGTTGACCAACATTTTGAGAGTACTTACTCAGTGCTGGTTACTATTTTGAGAGCTTTCCATGTCATTTAATCCTCATAGCCATCCATGAAGTAGGTACTGTTATGATCTCAGCTTTTCTTTTTCTTTTTTTCTTTTTTATTATGTTATGTTAGTCACCATAGAGTACTTCATTAGCTTTTGATGTAGTGTTCCAAGATTCATTGTTTACATATAACACCCAGTGCTCCATCTAATACATGCCCTCCTTAATACCCATCACAGGGCCAACCCATCCCACCCCCTCCAAAAAATCTGTCAGTTTGTTTCTCTGAGTCCACGGTCTCTCATGGTTCATCTCCCCTCTGATCCCCACCCCCCTTCGTTTTTCCCTTTCTTCTCCTTATGTCCTCCATGCTATTCCTTATGTCCCACAAGTAAGTGAAACCATATGATAATTGACTTTCTCTGCTTGACTTATTTCACTCAGCATAATCTCTTCCAGTCCCAACCATGTTGATGCAAAAGTGGATATTCATCCTTTCTGATGGCTGAGTAATATTCCATTGTACATATGGACCACATCTTCTTTATCCATTCATCTGTTGAAGGACATCAGCTCTTTCCACAGTTTGGGTATTGTGGACATTGCTGCTATGAACATTGTGGTGCATATGGCCCTTATTTTAATTACATCTGTATCTTTGGGGTAAGTACCCAGTAGTGCAATTTCAGGGTCAAAGGGTAGCTCTATTTTTAATTTTTTGAGGATCCTCCACACTGTTTTCCAAAGTGGCTGCACCAACTTGCATTCCCACCAACAGTGTAAGAGGGTTCCCCTTTCTCTACATCCTTTCCAACATTTGTTGTTTCTTGCCTAACCAATTGTTGCTATTCTGACTGGTGTAAGGTGGTATTCCAATGTGGTTTTGATTTGAATTTCCCTGATGGTAAATGGTGATGAACACTTTTTCATGTATCTGTTAGCCATTTGTATATCTTCTTTGGAGAACTGTGTACTCATATCTTCTGCGCATTTTTTGACTTATTTGTTTTTGGGGTTTGAGTTTGAGAAGTTCTTTGTAGATCTTAGATATCAGCCCTTCATCTGTAGCGTCATTTGTGAATATCTTCTCCCATTCTGTGGGTTGCCTCTTTGTTTTGTTGACTGTTTCCTTTGCTGTGCAGAAGCTTTTGATCTTGATGAAGTCCCAAAAGTTCATTTTTGCTTTTGTTTCTTTTGCCTTTGGAGACATGTCTTGAAAGAAGCTGTGGCTGATGTTGAAGAGGTTATTGCCTATGTTATCCTCTAGGATTTTGATGGAGTCACTGTGGTCTTTCATCCATTTTGAGTTTATCTTTGTGTATGGTGTAAGAGAATGGTCGAGTTTCATTCTTCTGTGTATAGAGCTGTCCAATTTTCCCAGCACTATTTATTGAAGAGACTGTCTTTTTTCCACTGGATATTTTTTCCAGCTTTGTAAAAGATTATTTGACCATAGAGTTGGGGGTCCATATATGGGCTCTCTACTCTGTTCCATAGGTCTATTGTGCCAGTACCATGCTGTCTTGGTGATCACAGCTTTGTAATAAAGCTTGAAATCAGGCAATGTGATGCCCCCAACTTTGTTTTTCTTTTTCAATATTTCCTTGGTGATTTAGGATCTTTTCTGGTTCCATACAAATTTTAGGATTGTTTGTTCCAGCACTTTGAAAAACGCCGATGTTATTTTGATCAAGATGGCATTGGAAGTATAGATTGCTCTGGGCATCATAGACATTTTTAACAATGACTATTCTTCTGATCCGTGAGTATGAAATGTTTTTCCATCTTTTTGTGTCTTCTTCAATTTCTTTCATGAGTGTTCTATAGTTCCTTGAGTATAGATCCTTTACCTCTTTGGTCAGGTTTATTCCAAGGTATCTTATGGTTTTTGGTGCTATTGTAAATGGAATTGATTCTTTAATTTCCTTATCTACAGTTTCATTGTTAATGTATAAGAAAGCAACTGATTTCTGTGCATTGATTTGGAATCCTGCCACATTACTGAATTGCTGTATGAGTTCTAGTAATTTGAAGGTGGAGTCTTTGGGTGTTCCATATAAAGTATCATGCCATCTTCAAAGAGAGAGAGTTTAACTTCTTCTTTGCCAATTTGAATACCTTTTATTTCTTTTTGTTTTCTGATTGCTGTTGCTAGGACTTTTAGTACTATGCTGAACCATAGTGGTGAGAGTGGACATCCTTGTCTTGTTCCTGATTTTTTTTTTTTAAGATTTAATTTATTTGACAGAGAGAGAGACAGTGAGAGAGGGAACACAAGCAGGGGGAGTGGGAGAGGGAGAAGTAGGCTTCCCATGAGCAGGGAGCCTGATGCAGGGCTCCGTCCCAGGACCCTGGGGTCATGACCCGAACCGAAGGTGGATGATTAACGACAGAGCAAACCAGGTGCCCCCTTGTTCCTGATCTTAAGGGAAAGGCTCTCAGCTTTTCCCCATTGAGAATGATATTTGCTCTGGGTTTTTCATAGATGGATTTTATGAAGTTGATGAATATTCCCTCTATCCCTATACTCTGAAGACTGTTAATCAGGAAAGGATGCTTTATCTTGTCAAATGCTTTTTTCTGCATCTATCGAGAAGACTATGTAGTTCTTCTCTCTCTTCTCTTATTAATTTATTCTATCACATTGATTGATTTGCAAACGTTGAACCACCTTAGCATCACAGGGATAAATCCCACCTGATTGTTGTGGATAATCTTTTTAATGTGCTGTTGGATCCTATTAACTAGGATCTTGTTGAGAATCTTGGCATCCATATTCATCAGAGACATTGGTCTGAAATTCTCCTTTTTTATGGTTCTTTGTCTTGTTTGGGAATCAAGGTGGTGCTGGCCTCATAGAAAGAGTCTGGAAGTTTTTCTTTGGTTTCTATTTTTTGAAACAGCTTCTGGAGAATAGGTATTATTTTTTCTTTGAATGTTTGGTAGAATTCCCCATGGACTCCATCAGGTCTTGGACTCTTGTTTTCTTTTGGGGGGGAGGGTTGATCACTGCTTTAATGCAATTACTAGTTATTGGTCTATTCAGGTTGTCAGTTTCTTCCTGTTTCAGTCTTGGAAGTTTATAGGTTTCCAGGAACACATCCATTTCTTCTAGATTGCTTAACTTATTGGAATATAACTGTTGATAATAATTTCTGATGATTGTTTCTATTTTCTTGGTGTTAGTCGTGATCTCTCCCCTTTCATTCATAATTTTATTAATTTGGGTCCTTTCTCTTTCTTTTGGATTAGTCTGGCCAGTGGTTTATTGATTTTATTAATTCTTTCAAAGAACCAGCTTCTAGTTTCATTGATGTGTTCTGCTGTATCTCTGGTTTCTAATTCATTTGATCTCTGCTCTAATGTTAATTATTTCCCCTTCTAGTGCATGGGGTAGGCTTAATTTGTTGACTCTCCAGTTCTTTAAGGTGTAGAGTTTGTGTATTCTGGATTTTTCAGGTTTTTTTGATTGAGGTTTGGATGGCTATGTACTTCTCCCTTACGACCACCTTTGCTGTATCCCACAGGTTTTGGACTGATGTGTTTTTGTTCTCATTGGTTTCCATGAATTAAGTTCTTCTTTGATTTCCTGGTTGGCCCAAACATTCTTGAGCGGGATGACCTTTTTTTTATTTTTATTTTTTATTTTTTATTTTTTTTAAATATATTTTTATCCCCAGGGGTACAGGTCTGTGAATCGCCAGGTTTACACATTTCACAGCACTCATCATAGCACATACCCTCCCCAATGTCCATTTCACCACCACCCTCTCCGTCCCCCCTCCCCCCAGCAACCCTCAGTCTGTTTTTTGAGATTGAGTCTTTTATGGTTTGTCTCCCTCCCGATCCCATCTTTTCATTTTTTCTTTTCCTACCTCCCCCCCAACCCCCCCCGCATTGCCTCTCCACTTCCTCATATAAAAGAGATCATATGATAGTTGTCTTTCTCCAATTGACTTATTTCGCTAAGCATGATACCCTCTAGTTCCATCCACGTCGTTGCAAATGGCAAGATTTCATGTCTTTTGATGGGTGCATAGTATTCCATTGTGTATATATACAACATCTTCTTTATCCATTCATCTGCTGATGGACATCTAGGCTCTTTCCACAGTTTGGCTATTATGCACATTGCTGCTATAAACATTCGGGTGCACGTGCCCCTTCGGAGCAACACGTTTGTATCTTTAGGATGTATACCCAGTAGTGCAATTGCTGGGTCATAGGGTAGCTCTATTTTCAGTTTTTTGAGGAACCGCCACACTGTTTTCCAGAGTGGTTGCACCAGCTTGCATTCCCACCAACAGTGTAGGAGGGTTCCCCTCTCTCCGCATCCTCGCCAGCATCTGTCATTTCTTGACTTGTTAATTTTAGCCATTCTGACTGGTGTGAGGTGGTATCTCATTGTGGTTTTGATTTGTATTTCCCTGATGCCGAGTGGTGTGGAACATTTTTTCATGTGTCTGTTGGCCATCTGGATGTCTTCTTTGCAGAAATGTCTGTTCATGTCCTCTGCCCATTTCTTGACTGGATTATTTGTTCTTTGGGTATTGAGTTTGATAAGCTCTTTATAGATTTTGGATACTAGCCCTTTATCTGATACGTCGTTTGCAAATATCTTCTCCCATTCTGTCAGTTGTCTTTTGGTTTTGTTAACTGTTTCCTTTGCTGTGCAAAAGCTTTTGATCTTGATGAAATCCCAATAGTTCATTTTTGCCCTTGCTTCTGTTGCCTTTGGCGATGTTCCTAGGAAGAAGTTGCTGCGGTTGAGGTCAAAGAGGTTGCTGCCTGCATTGTCCTCAAGGATTTTGATAGATTCCTTTCGCACATTGAGGTCCTTCATCCATTTTGAGTCTATTTTCGTGTGTGGTGTAAGGAAGTAGTCCAATTTCATTTTTCTGCATGTAGCTGTCCAATTTTCCCAGCACCATTTGTTGAAGAGGCTGTCATTTTTCCATTGGATATTCTTTCCTGCTTTGTCGAAGATTAGTTGACCATAGAGTTGAGGGTCTATTTCTGGGCTCTCTATTCTGTTCCATTGGTCTATATGTCTGTTTTTGTGCCAGTACCATACTGTCTTGATGATGACAGCTTTGTAATAGAGCTTGAAGTCTAGAATTGTGATGCCACCGACTTTGGCTTTCTTTTTCAATATTCCTTTGGCTATTTGAGGTCTTTTCTGGTTCCATATAAATTTTAGGATTGTTTGTTCTATTTCTTTAAAAAAATGGATGGGATTTTGATAGGGATTGCATTAAATGTGTAGATTGCTTTAGGTAGAATAGACATTTTCACAATATTTGTTCTTCCAATCCATGAGCATGGAATATTTTTCCATTTCTTTGTGTCTTCCTCAATTTCTTTCATGAGTACTTTATAGTTTTCTGAGTATAGATTCTTTGCCTCTTTGGTTAGATTTATTCCTAGGTATCTTATGGTTTTGGGTACGATTGTAAATGGGACTGACTCCTCAATTTCTCTTTCTTCTGTCTTGTTGTTAGTGTAAAGAAATGCGACTGATTTCTGTGCATTGACTTTATATCCTGACACTTTACTGAATTCCTGTATAAGTTCTAGCAGTTTTGGAGTGGAGCCTTTTGGGTTTTCCACATATAGTATCATATCATCTGCAAAGAGTGAACGTTTGACTTCTTCTTTGCCAATTTGGATGCCTTTAATTTCTTTTTGTTGTCTGATTGCTGAGGCTAGGACTTCTAGTACTATGTTGAACAGCAGTGGTGATAACGGATATCCCTGCCATGTTCCTGACCTTAGCGGAAAAGCTTTCAGTTTTTCTCCATTGAGAATGATATTTGCGGTGGGTTTTTCATAGATGGCTTTGATAATATTGAGGTATGTGCCTTCTATCCCTACACTTTGAAGAGTTTTAATCAGGAAGGGATGCTGCACTTTGTCAAATGCTTTTTCAGCATCTATTGAGAGTATCATATGGTTCTTACTCTTTCTTTTATTAATGTATTGTATCACATTGATGGATTTGCGGATGTTGAACCAACCTTGCAGCCCTGGAATAAATCCCACTTGGTCGTGGTGAATAATCCTTTTAATGTACTGTTGAATCCTATTGGCCAGTATTTTGGTGAGAATTTTCGCATCTGTGTTCATCAAGGATATTGGTCTGTAATTCTCTTTTTTGGTGGGATCCTTGTCTGGTTTTGGGATCAAGGTGATGCTGGCCTCATAGAATGAGTTTGGAAGTTTTCCTTCCATTTCTATTTTTTGGAACAGTTTCAGGAGAATAGGAATTAATTCTTCTTTAAATGTTTGGTAGAATTCCCCTGGGAAGCCGTCTGGTCCTGGACTTTTGTTTGTTTGGAGATTTTTGATGACTGTTTCAATCTCCTTACTGGTTATGGGTCTGTTTAGGTTATCTATTTCTTCCTGGTTCAGTTGTGGTAGTTTATACGTCTCTAGAAATATATCCATTTCTTCCAGATTGTCAAATTTGTTGGGGTAGAGTTGCTCGTAGTATGTTCTTATAATTGTTTGTATTTCTTTGGTGTTGGTTGTGATCTCTCCTCTTTCATTCGTGATTTTATTTATTTGCATCCTTTCTCTTTTCTTTTTGATACATCTGGCCAGGGGTGTGTCAATCTTATTAATTCTTTCAAAGAACCAGCTCCCAGTTTTGTTGATTTGTTCTGTTGTTTTTTTAGTTTCTATTTCATTGATTTCTGCTCTGATCTTTATGATTTCTCTTCTCCTGCTGGGTTTAGGCTTTCTTTGTTGTTCTTTCTCCAGCTCCTTTAGGTGTAGGTTTAGGTTGTGTATTTGAGACCTTTCTTGTTTCTTGAGAAAGGCTTGCACCGCTATATATTTTCCTCTCAGGACTGCCTTTGTTGTGTCCCATAGATTTTGAACCGTTGTGTCTTCATTATCATTTGTTTCCATGAATTTTTTCAATTCTTCTTTAATTTCCTGGTTGACCCACTCATTTTTAGAAGGATGCTGTTTAGTCTCCATGTATTTGCGTTCTTTCCAAATTTTCTCTTGAGATTGAGTTCTAGCTTCAGAGCATTGTGGTCTGAAAATATGCAGGGAATGATCTCATTCTTTTGGTACCGATTGAGGCCTGATTTATGACCCAGGATGTGGTCTATTCTGGAGAATGTTCCATGTGCACTAGAGAAGAATGTACATTCAGTTGCTTTGGGATGGAATGTTCTGAATATAACTGATGTCCATCTGGTCCAGTGTGTCATTTAAGGCCTTTATTTCCTTATTGATCTTTTGCTTGGATGATCTGTCCATTTCAGTGAGGGGGGGTGTTAATGTCCCTGACTATTATTGTATTATTGTTGACGTGTTTCTTTGATTTTGTTATTAACTGGTTTATACAGTTGACTGCTCTCATGTTAGGGGCATAGATATTTAAGATTGTTAGATGTTCTTGTTGGACAGAACCTTTAAGTATGGTACAGTATCCATCCTCATCTCTTATTATAGTCTTTGGCTTAAAGTCTATTTTATCTGATATAAGGATTGCCACCCCAGCTTTCTTTTGATGTCCATTAGCGTGGTAAAATTTTTTTTCACCCCCTCACTTTAAATCTGGAGGTGTCTTCGGGTCTAAAATGCGTTTCTTGTAGGCAGCATATTGATGGGTTTTGTTTTTTTATCCATTCTGATACCGTGTGTCTTTTGATTGGGCATTGAGCCCATTAACATTCAGGGTAACTATTGAGAGATATGAATTTAGTGCCATTGTATTGCCTGTAAGGTGACTGTTACTGTATATTGTCTCTGTTTCTTTCTGATCTACTACTTTTAGGGTCTCTCTTTGCTTAGAGGACCCCTTTCAATATTTCCTGTAGAGCTGGTTTGGTGTTTGCAAATTCTTTCAGCTTTTGTTTGTCCTGGAAGCTCTTTATCTCTCCTTCTATTTTCAATGAAAACCTAGCCGGATATAGTATTCTTGGCTGCATGTTTTTCTCATTTAGTGCACTGAATATATCATGCCAGTTCTTTTGGCCTGACAGATCTCTGTGGATAGGTCCGCTGCCAATCTAATGTTTTCACCCTTGTATCTTACAGACTTCTTTTCCCGGGCTGCTTTCAGGATTTTCTCTTTGTCGCTAAGACTTGTAAATTTTACTATCAGGTGACGAGGTGTGGACCTATTTTTATTGATTTTGAGGGGCGTTCTTAGCATCTCCTGGATTTTGATGTTTGTTTCCTTTGCCATATTAGGGAAATTATCTCCAGTAATTCTCTCCAATATACCTTCTGCTCCCCTCTCTCTTTCTTCTTCTTCTGGAATCCCAATTATTCTAATGTTGTGTCGTCTTATGGTGTCACTTATCTCTCGAATTCTCTCCTCGTGGTCCAGTATTTGTTTGTCTCTCTTTTGCTCAGCTTCTTTATTCTCTGTCATTTGGTCTTCTATGTCACTACTTCTTTCTTCTGCCTCATTTATCCTAGCAGTGAGAGCTTCCATTTTTTGATTGCACCTCATTAATAGCTTTTTTGATTTCAACTTGGTTAGATTTTAGTTCTTTTATTTCTCCAGAAAGGGCTTTTATCTCTCCGGAAAGGTTTTCTCTAATATCTTCTATGCCTTTTTCGAGCCCAGCTAGAACCTTGAGAATCGTCATTCTGAACTCTAGATCTGTCATATTACCAATGTCTGTATTGATTAGGTCCCCAGCCTTCGGTACTGCCTCTTGTTCTTTCTTCTGTGGTGAGTTTTTCCCGCCTTGTCATTTTGTCCAGATAAGATATGCTTTCTCCTCCTCTGGAATTCCAGTGTTCTTGGTGAGTGAAGTTGGTCTTGGCTGGGTTTCTTGTTGGTCTTCTGGGGGAGGGGCCTGTTGTAGTGATTTTCAAGTGTCTTTGCCCCAGGTGGAATTGCATTGCCCTTACCAGGGGCCAGTCTAAGTAATCCGCTTGGGTTTGCTTTCGGGAGCTTTTGTTCCCTGAGCGCTTTCCGTAGAGTTCCGGAGGACGGGAATGAAGATGGCGGCCTCCCAATCTCTCGGCCTGGAGGAGCTGAGTGCTTGGGCTTCCGCTTCTCAGTGCGCCCTCAGAGAAAAGCGCCCAACCACCCCGCCTCCCTGGCCTGTGGTCACGCCTTGAGGAAAGCAGTCAATTGCTGGAACCTGGAGAAAAGCGCCCGGTCGCTTCCATCTCCATGGCCTCCAGCCGCGCTGCGAGCCCACCCAGCCTACGACCGGCACAAGGTAACCCCGGGCTGAGAACTCACTCCTTGGCTTTGTTGCTGTAGCCGGCTTCCCCGCTCTAATACCTGCAAGCTCTGCAGCACTCAGACACCCCTGGTCCTTCTGTGACCCCGCGGGACCTGGGGTTATGCTGACCACGCCTATGTTTCCCCCCAGTTTAGCCTCTGGAGCGATGTCTCCCAGTGGAGCAGACTTTTATTTTTTATTTTTTTTTTATTTAATTTTTTATTTGACAGAGAGAGAAATCACAAGTAGGCAGAGAGGCAGGCAGATAGGAAGGGAGAAGCAGGCTCCCTGCTGAGCAGAGAGCCTGATGTGGGGCTTGATCCCAGGGCCCTGGGATCATGACCTGAGCCGAAGGCAGAGGCTTAACCCACTGAGCCACCCAGGTGCCCCTGGAGCAGACTTTTAAAAGTCCCGATTTTGTGCTCTGTTGCTCCGCTGCTTGCCGGGAGCAGGCCCCTCCCCCCGGGGTCTATCTTCCCGTCGCTTTGGATTCACTTCTCCGCAGGTCCTGCCTTTCAGAAAGTGATCAATTTTCTGTTTCTAGAATTGTTGCTCATCTTCTCTTCGATTTCCCGTTGGATTTGTAGGTGTTCGCAATGGTTAGATAAGCTATCTAGCTGATCTCCTGCTACCCGATGTTGTCTCAGCCTGCTACTTCTCCGCCATCTTGACTCCTCCCGAGCGGGATGATCTTTAACTTCCAAATGTTTGAATTTCTTCCAAACCTTTTCTTGTGATTGAGTTCCAGTTTCAAAGCATTGTGGTCTGAGAATATGCAGGGAATGATCTCAGTCTTTTGGTATTGGTTGAGCCCTGATTTGTGACCCAGTATATGGTCTATTCTAGAGGAAGTTCCACATGCACACGAGAAGAATGAGTATTTTGTTGTTTTAGGGTGGAATGTTCTGTGTATATCTATGAGGTCTATTTGGTTCAGTACGTCATTCAAAGCTCTTGTTTCTTTGTTGATTTTCTGCTTAGATGATATGTCTATTGCTGAGTGGCATCTTAAGCTCCCCTACAGTTAATGTATTTTTATCAATATGTTTCTTTATTTTGATTAACAATTGGCTTATGTAGTTGGCTGCTCCCATATTGGGGGGCATAGATATTTACAATTGTTAGACCTTCTTGCTGGATGATCCTTAAGATCATCCTTTAAGAATGATGTAGTGTCATCCTGTATCTCTGACTACAGTCTTTAGCTTAAAATATAATTTGTATGATACGAGAATTGCTACCCCAGTTTTCTTTTGAGATCTGTTGGCATGAAAGATGGTTTTCCATCCCTTCACTTTCAGTCTGTATGTATCTTTAGGTTCAAAATGAGTCTCTTGTGGACAGCATATGGATGGGTCCTGTCTTTTTATCCAATATACAACCCTATGGCATTTTATGGGAGCATTTATGCCGTTTACATTGAGAGTGATTATTGAAAGACATGTTTTTATTATCATCATGTTGTCTGTGAGGTCCTTGTTTCTATAGGTTGTCTTTGTAAATTTCTGTTCTATATCACTCTTAGGGTCTTTCTTCTTTTATAAAACCCTCCTTAATATTTCTTGCAGGACCTGCTTGGTGGTCACATATTCTTTCAGTCTTTGCTGGTCTTGGAAGCTCTTTTTATCTCTCTATCCATTCTAAATGAAGCCTTGCTGGGTAAAGTATTCTTGGCTGCATGTTCCTCTCATTTAGTGCCCTAAATATGTCTTGCCAGCCCTTTCTGGCTTGCCAGATTTCTTTGGACCGATCTGATGTTATTCTGATGTTCCTCCCTCTGTATGTAAGGAATCTCTTCTCCCTGACTACCCTTAAGATATTTTCTCTGGGGGTGCTTGGGTGGCTCAGTGGGTTAAGCCTCTGCCTTCAACTCAGGTCATGATCCCAGTGTCCTGGGATCGAGCCCCATATTGGGCTCCCTCCTCAGTGAGAAGCCTGCTTCTCCGTCTCCCACTCCCCCTGCTTGTATCCCTTCTCTCTGTGTGTCTCTCTTTGTCAAATAAATAAATAAATAATCTTAAAAAAAATAGATATTTTCCCTGGATTTAAGATTTGCAAGTTTCACTATCACATGCTGGGGTGGGGGGTTGGTGTTACTCTACCATCGTTAATCTTGGGGGCTGTCCTCTCTACCTCTAGGACATAAATACTTGTTTCATTCCCCAGATTACGGAAATTCTCGGCTAGAATTTGCTCAACTATATCTTCTAGTCTCTCTCCAGCCCCTCAGGGATCCCAATAATTCTGACATTAGAGTGTTTCATGGCATCATTTATTTCTCTAATTCTGTTTTGATGGATTCTAAGCTGTTTGTTCCAGGCCTCCTCCTGATCCTTCTTTTCTATCAGTTTGTCTTCTAGATCGCTAATTTGATCTTCTGCCTCATTTACCTTAGCTGTTAGAGTATCTAGATTAGATTGGATCTCATTGATAGCATTTTTAAGTTCTGCCAGTCAGCTCTCACTTCCACCTTTAGAGAATCTGTGTTGCCACTAATGATTTTCTCCAACCTAGCTATTGTCTGAATAACTTACCCTGAATCTATTTCTAACATCTTGCCTTTGTCCATATCCATTAGTTCAGTGGCAGAAGTCACAGTCTCTGAATTTTTCCTCTCTCGGGGATTCCTCCTCCTAGTCATTCTGGTGAGAGGTGGTTGAGGGAATGTACAGAATCCAAACTATTGACCACAATCCAAGCAAGATGTACCTGTTTTATAGGGACCGTAGTGTTCTTCGCCTCTTGTTCTTTCAGCGTGTCTTCTCCGGGGAGGATCCTGCCACACTGTTACTCAGGCAACCCTGTTTGGGCAGAATTGCCTTGCCCCCGGGGTGGGGTATGGGCTCAGTGAAAACTGGTTTTGGGGGCTTTTGTTCTCTGGTGGCTTTTCCTGGCAGGTTTCTGTGTCCCTTCCAAGAGACGGAGCAGAAGTGACTGTGTCCAAACTTCTGTCTCAAAATAGAGAGATCACAGACTGTTCTCCAGAAAGCCCTCCAGGTCACATTGACTCTGTTTTTGTCTGTGCTGCTAAAAACCGCAGCTACCTGGGTTATGTGTCCCATAGCAGCACTCTCAGCCCTCACTTCCAGGTCCAGGCATGTCTTCACCCTTTGTGCTTCTAAAACTGCCAGCCTCTCCCAGTTCACGTGTACACCCCCCACAGCCCTAGTTTCAGCCTGGGGGGCTGCCCTGAAGTCCTTTCATGATGGCTACTGGTCTTTGAGTCTGTCCCCCGACCCCAACTTGGGATGCTTTTGTGCTGCTGTGTTATTTCAACTTCCTAGTGCCAGCACTTATGGTGGCTCCCTCCTATTTTTTGTTTATCTTCAGCTATTGCCTGCAGAATCACAGCTCTCTGCATCAAACCTCAAAACCGGCCACTGAGATATTCTGTTGGTATAGATCCTGACATATCTTCTTACATCTCAGGCTGATTTCATGGGTGTTCAGAGTGGTCTGGCAGATATCCAGCTCAATTCAGGGGACTGGCTGAAATAGGGTCCCCTACTCCTCTGCCACCTTGGCCAGGTCCCTGATCCTAGTTTTTTGGATGAGAAAACAGAGGCACAGAATGATTAAAAAACTTGTCCAAGGTCATTCAGTGATCTGCTCTAGAATCCTGTGTCTCAGGCTCCAGGCTTTGTTGCCTTTCAGTGTTGAATTCATTCATGTCTACATGAATTGTATTAGTTTAATGGACTGCAAACTGTAATTTGGAGAAATGTTAACTTGTATGCATATCTTTTAATTTGGCAAGGAGAATGATTTAAATGCAAAAAGATATATATGTATGTATATATATGCACATTTATATATATTACACACATACAAAGATTATAGTACATGGGTTTTCCAGAATTTTCTGGATTTTTTCCTTAAAATTTGGGGAATGTCTCAGATTATCTGGATTGATAAAAGACTGGAAAAGTCTAACTTATACAAACATCTTTCTTTTAAATCCCACAAATTCTGTGCTTGCCATTCTACAAAATTACATAATTTGGGAGTCCCAAATGGTTATCAGCTGACCCTTTTGAATGATTTTACTTATTCGGTGAGAGGATGTATATGTAGCTATGATATGTATGGGCAGAGTTGTTTATCTATTTTTATATGAAGGTTCATCTACATTTTTGAAGCAAAGAGAATGTGGACTTTTTGTATATCTCTTTGCTGCTCTGTGAGATAGATAGATACACAGATAGACATTTAAAATATTCTCCATTATATCAGAAAATTAAGTCTTCATTAGCACTGGAATCTAGTTTCTTCAAAAAAATGATATTCAGAGAAAAAAACTCACTTAATGTATACTCAGCAGTGAGTTGAAACCTTTCCTTCTTCTCTCACTCAGTTTTAATATTTATCTGGTATCACCAGAAATAGGGTGTATTGTGGGGACTCTGGTAAACCTGGAACCCCCACCCAAACTTAGCCTTAGTTCTAAATCTTAGGAATGACCTACTTTGCCTAAGATGCCCTTATGCATCTTAGCATAAGCGTTAGCATGTTCTACATTACCATGTTATACAACCTGGGGAACATAGGGGACTAGAGGGACTGACACTGCCTTGGTGCTTCAGCCACAGACTTTACTTCTTGACAATAATTGTATTTCCATAGATCACTTAGAGAATCCCTATGTGCCTGTAGGTTATCTAATTATGGGTGTATTATTAAAATTTTTGCAATTCACAGACAGCTATACACTTAGTGCAGAGAATAATTAAAGGTTTGCTTCTCCTAAACCCTATTGTTCCTCTAATGCTTTTGATCTAAGTCATTTTAACATTATTTCAATGCAACTTTCAAAGAAGTATCTGATTAGTGTGTATGAGAGGGGGTGGGTGCAACTGGTGGATTCATAGGTGATGATTCAGTACAGTAGTTAGTAATTCACATTTGGAACACTTTATGACACTTGAAATATATTAGGCCAAGGAAGACATTTTTTTTTCCCCCAGAAAACCCTCTCTAAAGTGACATTTTTTGAAACCTTCAAGGTAGACTAAATCCTCAATATGGTAAGAACTAAGACCTGCAAATAAATATTAGAGGTATTCGCTGACTAAACATCTAGCTTTTTTCCATACATAGTGCCTTTTTTCCTACAAGTATTAATTTAGGACAATAGTGAATGTATTGGTAATGGTATAATATATAAAATACTCCGAATTTAGTTCCTTTGTTACTAAGCTGTTTCTTTCTCTCCTCTACCCCACCCCCATAATTGTTTTGAGTTGATTGATACAGGAATTAGACAAAGGAGGATATGATATGGAGGAAAGAGAAAGCATTAGACCTTCTTGCCTTATCTGGAGGGAGTGTCAAATACATGGGAAGGGGGAAGTACAAGCAAAGCCCATTCTTTCCCACCTGAAGGACTGCAGAAAGGAGACAGAGCAAAACAAATAGGTCAGGGCACAATGTTATTTTCCTTCCTCCCTTGGGGACCTGAAACACCAACTGGTGCAATGGCTTCAGAAATATCCAGATACATATGGAAGAACTAAGAATATGGGGCTGTTGGCACACATCCCTGGGGACACCAGAAGAAGGTTATAACAGAAGGCAAAGATGCGTTTGCTGTTACTCTCAACATTGAGTTTTGGCTTTCTAGTATACAAAGTCTTTTTTTTTTTTTTTAGATTTTATTTATTTATTTATTTGACAGACAGAGATCACAGGCAGAGAGGCAGGCAGAGAGGCAGGCAGAGTGAGGGGAGGAAGCAGGCTCCCTACTGAGCAGAGAGCCTGGTGTGGGGCTTGATCCCAGGACCCTGGGATCATGACCCAAGCCGAAGGCAGAGGCTTTAACCCACTGAGCCAGCCAGGTGCCCCTCTAGTATACAAAGTCTTGTGGTCAGTGCCTGGGTGGTCAGTTTGAAGCAACTAGCCATAGCAGTAGGTTGTGGCATTATCCTCAAGGAGTTCTAAAGATAGACAACAGGTAAAGGAAGTTCTAATATGTTTGCAGGGAATTTTACTAAGAACAGATTGCAGGAAGTCATCTATGTGTTCTTAGAACTAAGGTAAAATCAGGCTGGACCCAAGATGAAAGGTCAGATAGCATGTTTGACTCCCCACACTTGTCCCAAATAGGGGAAAGACTGGTCTTGGAACTGGGTGAGATGTAGAAGTGAGATCTAGATCCTTTCAGAGTTTAAGGAAACTGGAGCAGGAAATCAGGAAGTTAGTATATTTCCTTGCAGACTATCCTTTTTTTTTTCTTTAAGATGAACATTAAATTATTTTTCCTGGGTTCAAGACATTTTTTGATTTGTATAAAGATTAATTTTATAAAATATGAATTTTTGCTTGGCAAAATATGTTTGGAGTATCTAGCAAAATAAAATGCATGTGCCCTTTGACACAGGCACTTCACTCTTTGTAATAGGAGAACCAAAGGTGGATGTGCAAACATACACACTTTACATATGTGTATACTAATATGTGCATAAAGCTTTTGTTTTTTGGAAGAAACCTCATGAAACTATTAAAAATGATTATTTTTCAGGAGCAAGAGCTCTGGGAGTGGAAAAGTTACCTTTCACTTTACTAACTTTGACCATGTTCTACTTTAAAAAAATGTCAACAGGCAGTTATTAAGCAAAGGAATTATAGAATTAGTTTTTTCTTCTTCATAATCTCTCTCTTTCAATATATATTTACAAAGCCTTAATAAATGTTATTTTCCTCCTGGTTCAGAAAACATTTTTTTCATTTTCCTAAAGATTAACTTTGTATAAGAAGATGAATCTTCCCTTTGAAGAATATGAGTTTGTTTTCATAAATCAAGTATATGGAAAAATTGTACCAAGCTGTTGCTGTAAGTAATATACACTGAATTACCAGCCTCACATCGTTTTGGTATACTTTATACCTGAAAATACACAACTATGCAGTTGTTTATTGAAGTGTCAATTGGCTTGGGGCCTAGGTTTTATATGTCTCCAAAATCTATAAATAAGAAAAAGCATAGATTTAAAAAAATATATATAAAATGATTTCCATTTAATTTGGTGTTTTATATAAATTTTATCTGTATTTATAGTCATGACCTTAAATATTCCATAAAAACAGAGAAGCAAATGAAGACTAAAGCAGCTGCATTCATATTTTTGGTAAATGTTCAAATAGAATGAAAATAGATGTTTTTGCCTGGAGTCTCAGGCACCAAGTTGATATCAGTAATTTAGGGCCATTATCAGACTAAAATGTCCCTCACCACTACTGGTCTGCTGAACCCAGCAGGTCTTCTCAGCTCTGCATTCTCAGGGGCTGAACCGTGTTCCAAGGGGGGGTAATTTTGGCTTGGTCATAGACATATTATGTGGGTATTACCGTACATGACCACTCTGCCTGGGGATAATGGCACAGCTGGTCTGCCAATTGGACTTAGAAGAATGACGTCAGGTTTATTTTGCTGCTAGCAATACTGGGAGACCAAAACTTGCTTTGGCTGAGGAGATGATAGAATAGTAATAGAGATTTTGTGATTATATAACACTTGTTTGTAAAAATCTTAAAGAGTGTTTTTGCAAGCATTAATTAAGTCTAACAACATTTCTCTTAGGCTAGTACATGTTATTTCATGGTGTGCATTTTAGAGATTCTTTTTTTATAGTAATATCCAGAGTTGGATGATTAGACCATGCTTAAATGGCAGAGCTAACTATAAAAACAAGTAGTTTGGATTCCTTTATCTGGCTCTGATCACCAAATATTCTTTTTGAGGTGGCAAGAGAACATGTCTCTACACTGAGGTGATGTAACATTTTAATGTTCTGAGAACAGGGATTCTTTTTTCATTTTCTTAGCTTTCAGTTCTCCTCTCATGAATGGGATCATTTTAATTGTCTTCCTATGTATACTCCTCATTCTCTATTCTGTCTTTCTTGGCATATGGTCAATACTTCATTCGTTAACAACAGGTAAAGATGTAATGTCATATAACCATCACTCCATGGAAGTAGAAGGCATTACTCACACATGTTACAGCACATGTTGTCCTTTTGAAGGCCTCCTTGCCAGGAAAAGGGAGAAAATGGTGCTTCTCCTTATTTTTGGAATAACTTACTCTAAGAATGTTAGTATTTATAGTTCCAAAAAGGGTTTTGTTATACCATTTTTACTAATATCACAGTGCTTTACTTTTAATAAAAACTTAAAAATATAGTTAACATATTATATTAATTTTAAGTATGTTACATCGTGTTCCAACAATTAATGTATATCATGAAATTCTCACCAAGATAAGTCTGGTTACCATCTTTACCATACAAAGTTATTATAACATTATTGACTTTATTCCTTATGCTATACTTTTCATTCTTGTGATTTATTTATTTTGTAACCAGAAGTTTTTACCATATAACAATGTCTTTTTTATTGGATTACATTGAAGTTAGAAACTAAATATGTTTGCTTTTCATACTTTGTAGTTAAGCCTTCTTTTATTTCTTGTAAAGGTTTATTTATTAATTTTGGTGGGGGGAGGAAGTTGGGGGAGGGACAGAGGGAGAGAATCTTCAAGGAGACTCAGCACTGAGCATGGAGCCTGATGCAGACCCAGTTTCATAACCCACGAGATCATGACCTAAGCTGAAACCAAGAGTCTGATGCTCAACTGACTGAGACACTCAGGCCCCAAAGTTAAGCCTTCTTTTAAATTATACTTGTTTTTCTTTTTATAGATTACTTTTCTTTGTGTATATAATTAGTAGATTTGGGCTTAGAAATTTTTCAAAAAATTATTTTTAATTCTTGTCTAGATAGATAGATAGATAGATAGATCTGGGCTATATACAAATAATTTTTAGACCAGTTGTACGTAATTATTAACATAAATGGAATGATTTCCTGTGTGTGTGCTAAAGCTAGACTATTATTAATGCAGCTCATTCTGATATCCTAAAAGAAAATAATAATTGAACACTGAAAATTTGTCTAAGGTTTTAGATGGATTTAAATCCTTAAATGTATTAATTATAACACTCAAAAAGAATTTACATAATTGCTATTTTATAATCAAAATTATAGAGAAGTAGGAGATTACCAATTTTTTCAAAAGATTTTATTTATTAGACAGAGAGAGACACAGCAAGAGAGGGAACACAAGCAGAGGGAGTGGGAGAGAAAGAAGCAGGCTTCTCATTGAGCAGGGAGCCCAATGTGGGACTCCATATGGGTCTTGATGTGGGACTCAATCCCAGGACCCTGGGATCATGACCTGAGCTGAAGGCAGACGCTTGATGACTGAGCCACCCAGATGCCCCAAGGAGATTTCTAATTTTAAGACATTTTCTTTTTATGGCTATTTGGAATAGCAGATTGATTGAAGAGATGTAGATATGTGTTGTATAATGGGCCAGAAGTAATAAGGGAAGTATTCAAAGATATGGAATATCTCATCATTCATTCATCATCCTCTGTATCTCTTTAGTCAGAATTATCCTAATGTACTCTTATTTTGAGGCTTCTAAAAAAAAATCTTCAAAGAACTAAAGAAAGCACTCCATAAACAAAGCAAAGTCGTGAGTGTTTAATGTAGACTTAGAGATCCTGTGATATTCATTAGGAAAAATTAATACATTTTTTCAGAGAATTCCCTTTGAGTTAATAAAATTTTTCTACTAGGACAAAAATTCAAGTGTTCAATTTTTCTGATTTTTTTCAAATTTTATACCGTGGTGGTATTCTGTTTTATAAACATAGTGATTGTAACATTATCTAACCACCTATTTCAGCATCCACTGAAGTATGGGTTTGCATTGGCTTTTAAATTTGTTATATTTTTGAATTTAATTCAAACTTGAAATATTATGAAGTCATCATATTGAATTTTAAAATCACATAAGTACATATCCCTTATTTTCACACTCTAGCTTATTTTATTAGTGTATCTGAAGATCTGTAAAAGCATAATTTTATTATTTCATATTTATACAGGTATGTCAACTAAATATATCAGGGCATCCCAAGATCAACGCTTATTTCTCATCCCAAGAAAAAGTAATTGAAAAGTGCCTTTCCACAATTCCTACCCCTACAGAGGGATAACTTAGGAAACTGAATTCGTATAACATCTATGGGATGATCCACATAGGGAAATACGTGGATACTATTGGACAGACCAATACACACAGAACAGAGTAAACAATAAGGAAGCTAATTTCTGTTTTTCTTTTTCTTTTCTTTTTTTTTCTGTATTTAACCCATTTCTGATGACCCAATTTGGGTTAGGCACTCAACAATGGGAAAATCTTCTGATAAGATGGCAGCTGACATTTGAACCTTTGGCTGGAAGGAATATTTGTTAGAATATTTGTTAGGCTGGGAGACAAGACAACATCTGCTCTTAATACCTATTGCTTAATGAGCCTGTATGAGTGTTGACTCAGGCACTGTGTAGGACACTTAATATCCATTCTCTCTAAAGAGGAAAAAGGAAACAAATGTTAAAGCTGATTAGGTATATTTGATATACTTGTTTCTGTAAGTTATCTGTGCAGGAAGCAAAGTTTCAACTATTTTTCAGAAGACAGAGATCTTTGAGTCACTTATTTAGTCTGCTACAAATGACGATCTACTAAAGAATATGACTTGTAAATGTGAAATGATATTTTTCTATAATATCTTGGGAAAGTTGTTTTCTAATACCCAGTTAGGTCATTCTTTGATGACAGAAGGATCCACTGCTATCTTTGTGTGTGTGTGTGTGTGTGTGTGTGTGTGTATGTGTATGCAGTACACACATGCAGATATGTGCACATGCACTTGTGAATGACACTCATGTCTGTGCTTCCTAGTTCTGAGTCTTCATTAATTCTAAGAGTTCTTAACCATTTTAACTGTTTTACTTCCACTACAGGTTCCACTAACTTTAAAATACACACCCACACAATACACACATATAAATCTAGTGTCCCTTTTTAGAGGTGTATCTGAAAGGGAAAAACTAAATAATAATGAACTTTGAAATCTCTTCCTGTCATACAATGCAGTCCTTATTTTATAAGGAAATGACTATGCCCAGAATATCACATATTCAGAGAAATAACATAATTTTATGAATAAGCTTGAAACTTGGGGCCTTTTATTCTAGAGTTATATTAACATCTACTTATCTAAGTATATAGAATAAATTATATAATACATTTTGTTGTCATTAAATTGTAATAATCTAGTGCATGCCATGATTATTCATACAAAACCTCCTCTTTAATAGATATATAATCACTAAATAGGGCTAAGGTAGGAGACAGAACAACACTTTTTAGACTCTTTTCCGTTTTGGGGGTTGGGGGGAGGATTTAATTAAACACATTCATTCCTGTGCAGTCGCTCTTACCAAGCCTACACAATTTCAGGACTTCTGTTAGTTCATTATATTTAGCAGCTATGACAAAGGAATATTATGTAGAGAGAAAAAGATGTATGTGTTACTTCAAAATTAGTTGTGAGAGTGAGACAGGATTTTGGAATGGATAGGGTCAGATGGGTTTTATGTCATAATTTGTTACAAAAATAAAGCTTTTTCTGACTTGAATGTAGGAGTAGGGATTTTTATTTTTTTAATTTAAATTCAATTAGCCAACATACACTGTATCGTTAATTTCAGATGTAGTGTCCAATAATTCATCAGTTGTGTATAACACCTAGTAGTCATCAAATCACATGCCCTCCTTAATACCTATCACCCAATTACCCATCTCTCCACCCACCAGCCCTCCAGTAACACTGTTTGTTTCCTATAGTTGAGTCTTTTATGGTTCTTCTCCCTCTCTAATGACTTCCCATTAAGTTTTCCCTCCTTTTCCCTATGATCCTCTTTGCTGTTTCTTATATTCCACATATGAGTGAAACCATATGATAATTGTCTTTATCTGATTGACTTATTTCACGTAGCATAAGTTCCATCCACATCGATGTAAATGGTAAGTATTCATCCTTTCTGATGGCTGAATAGTAGTCCATTGTATATATACACCACATCTGCTTTATCCATTCATCCGTAGATGGACATCTCTGCTCTTTCAGAAGTTTGACTATTGTGGACATTGCTGCTATAAACATTGGGGAGCAGATGCCCCTTCAAATCACTACATTTGTATATTTGGGATAAATACCCATAATGCAATTGCTGGGTCAAATGATAGCTCTGTTTTTAGGTTTTTGAAGAACCTCCATACTGTTTTCTGGAGTGGCTGTACCAGCTTGCATTCCCACCAACAGTCTCCACATCCTCACCAACATTTGTTGTTTCCTGTCTTGTTAATTTTAGCCATTCTGATTGGTGTGAGGTGGTATCTCATTGTGGTTTTGATTTGTATTTTCCTGATGCCAAGTGATGGGAGCACTTTTTCATGTGTCTGTTGGCCAATTGCATGTCTTTGTTGGAGAAATATCTGTTCATGTCTTCTGTCCATTCTTGACTGAATTATTTGTTTTTATTTTGGGGGGGGGTTGTTGAGTTTGATAAGTTCTTTATAGATCTTAAATACTAGCCCTTTATCCAATATGCCATTTGGAAATATCTTCTCCAATTCCATAGGTTGCCTTTTAGTTTTCTTGACTGTTTCCTTTGTTGTGCAGAAGATTTTTATCTTGATGAAGTCTTGAGAGTTCATTTTTGCTTTTGTTTTCCTTGCCTTTGGAGACGTGTCTAGCAAGAAGTTGCTGTGGCCGAGGTTGAAGAGATTGTTACCTATGTTCTCCTCTAGGATTCTGATGGATTCCTGTCTCACATTTAGGTCTTTCATCCATTTTTAGTCTATCCTTATATATCATGTAAGAAAATGATCCAGTTTCTTTCTTCTACATGTGGCTGTCCAATTTTTCCAGCACCAAAAAATACACTGTCCTTTTTCTCTTGGTTAGTCTTTCCTGCTTTGTCAAAGATTAGTTGATTATAGAGCTGAGCATTCATTTCTGGATTCTCTATTCTGTTCCATTGATCTATGTGTCAGTTTTTCTGCTAGTACCGTACTGTCTTGATTACAGCTTTGTAATAGAGCTTGAAGTCTGGCATTGTAATGCCACCAGCTTTGGTTTTCTTTTTCAACATTCCTCTGGCTATTTGGGGTCTTTTCTGGTTCCATACATATTTGTTCCAGCTCTGTGAAAAAAAGTTGATGGTATTTTGATAGGGATTGCATTGAATGTATAGATTGCTCTAGGCAGCATAGACATTTTAACATTTATTCTTCCAATCCATGAGAATGGAATGTTTTTCCATTTCTTTGTGTCTTCCTCAATTTCTTTCATAAATGTTTTATAGTTTTTGGACTACAGATACTTTACCTCTTTAGTTAATTTTATTCCTAGGTATTTTATGGTTTTGGGTGCTATTGTAAATGGGATCTATTGTTTAATTTCTCTTTCTTCTATCTCATTGTTATTGTATAGAAATGCAACTGATTTCTGTGCATTGATTCTATATCCTGCCACATTGCTGACTTCCTATGAGTTCTAGCAATTTTTGGGTGAAATATTTTGGGTTTTTCACATAAAGTGTTATGTCATCTTCAAAGAGTGAGAGTTTAACTTTTTTTTGCCAATTTGAATGCTTTCTGTTTCTTTTTGTAATCTGATTGCTGAAGCTAGGACTTCTAGTAGTATGTTGAACAACAGTGATGAGAGTGGGCATCTTTGTCATGTTTCTGACCTTATAAAAAAAGCTCTCAGTTTTTCTCCCATCAAGAATGATTTTCACTGTGGGCTTTTTGTATATCCCTTTTATGATATTGATGTATGGTTCCCTTTATCCCTATACTGTGGAAAATTTATTCAAGAAAGGATTCTATATTTTGTCAAATACTTTTTCTGCATCAACTGAGAAGGTCATATGATTCTTGTACTTTCCTTTATTAATGTGATATATCACATTGATTGATTTATGAATGTTGAACCACCCTTACGGCCCAGGAATAAATCCTCCTTGGTCCTGGTGAATAATCCTTTTAATGTACTGTTGGATCCTATTGGCTAATATTTTGATGAGAATTTTTGCATCCATGTTCATTAGGGATATTGGTCTGTAATTCTCCATTTTGGTAGGGTCTTTGTCTGGTTTGGGGGTCAAGGTAATTCTGGCCTCATAGAAAGAGTTTGGAAGTTTTCCTTCCCTTTCTAGTTTTTGAAACAGCTTCAGAAGAATAGGTATTAGTTCTTCTTTAAATGTTTGGTAGACTTTTCCTGGGAAGCCATCTGGCCCTGGACTCTTTTTAGTTGAGAGATTTTTTATTTCTGCTTCAGTTTCCTTGCTGGTTATGGGTCTGTTTGGGTTTTTTATTTCTTCCTGTTTCAGTTTTGGTAGTTTATAAATTTCCAGGAGTGCATCCATTTCTTTCAGATTGCCTAATTTGTTGGCATATAATTGCTCATGATATGTTCTTAAAATTGTTTGTATTTCCTTGGTGTTTGTTGTGATCTCTCCTCTTTCATTTGTGATTTTATTAATTTGGGTCATTTCTCTTTTCTTTCTTTTTTTAAAGATTTTATTTATTTAATAGAAAGAAACACAGTGAGAGAGGAAACACAAGCAGGAGGAGTTGGAGAGGGAGAAACAGGCTCCAGAGTGAGCAGAGAGCCCGATGAGGGACTCAATTCCAGAACCCTGGGATCATGACCTGAACCAAAGGCAGATGCTTAATGACTGAACCAGTTTATCAATCTTATTAAATCTTTCAAAGAACCAGCTTCTAGTTTCATTAATCTGTTCTGCTCTTCTTTTGGTTTCTATTTCATTGATTTCTGCTCTAATCTTTTTATTTCTTTTCTAGGAGTAAGAATTTTTAAACTCTTTCTTGTACCCCTAGTAAGATATTTAGAAACTTTTTGAAAATAAGTTGTTAGATGAAAGAATTATGCCTCATAGTATGAAGATTAATACAATTTGTGAGATTAGTGAAGTCAGTAAAACAGAAACATGATGGGGGGCTCAGTCTAATCGTGTATTTTTAAATTTTAATTTTTAAAAAAGATTTTATTTATTTGAGAGAGAGAGAATGAGAGAGGGGAGGGTCAGAGGGAGAAGCAGACTTCCTGCTGAGCAGGGAGCCCAATGTGGGACTTGATAGTGGGACTCTAGGATCATGACCTGAGCCGTAGACAGTCACTTAACCAACTGAGCCACCCAGGCACCCCATAATTGTATATTTTTTTAATACAGCAAAGTGAGTAAAATTGTTTCTTCATGTCAAATACAATATATAAACTTTGACTATAGTAGCTAACCCTTATTAACCTCCCTTTAGATACTGTCTCAACATTCCTAGAAATCCTTTGCCGACATGCTGTTCATGCCACACCATTGTTGTTATTGTTATAGGCCTGTTGGTCTGGGCATTCTGTCTTTCTGAATTTTAGGGTCTGTCCTGCTACCTCTACTCATCCAACCCATGGCCTTCAGCCAGAACTGTGTAGTAGAGCAAGTAAGAAATAGTGGCAAAGCTGCCTTTGCCACTCTGTTGGAGTATTACTTGGGCGCAGTTCTTGTCCAGTCCCAGCCTCCTACCACCTCAGCAAAAGCTGAGTTTATACTCATTATTTATTCTTTTGGAGGAAATGAGTCATGTCATCCCTGTAGTTTTGGTGTTTACTCCCAAAATCTTAATGCAATTTTGGCTTTTACTCTTTCTCCCTGCAAAGTTTTCTCTCTCTATTCTCGCTTTAGCAAGACTTGCTGCACTGGGTTTACAGATTGAACAGTTTCTTTTTTGAGGACCTTCAGTATGGTTAGAGGAAGCTTATGTCACCTTACAATTAAAGGCCTTTTTGTAGAGTATTTTTTTCCATTTTATTTTATTTTATTTCTTTTCAGTGTTCCAAAATTCATTGTTTATGCACAACACCCAGTGCTCCATGCAATATGTGCCCTCCATAATACCTACCACCAGGCTCACCCAAACTTCCCTCCAAAACCCTTAGTTCGTTTCTCAGAGTCCGTAGTCTCTCATGGTTTTTCTCCCCCTCCGATTACCCCCAACTCACTTCTCCTCTCCATCTCCCAATGTCCTCTGTGTTATTCCTTATGCTCCACAAGTAAGTGAAACCATATGATAATTGACTCTCTCTGCTTGACTTATTTCACTCAGAATAACTGGTTTTATTTAATGTTGGAATACCTATTGAAAATACAGTCAAAAGCTGATGAAAGAGAGAAAATGAAATCCCTTCATATATATATTTCAAACTCTTCCTAGTACTCTTGGTAATTAGAATATAGTCATTTTTTTCTTCTTTTCCCTATATGTACTATTTTTTTGTTTCTCTTTCTATTGATTACCTTTCCAAGGAGAATCTAACTTTCTGAAAATTTAAATTACATAAAAATTTAGTTAAACATGTAGTTTAACTGTCATTATACCATAATAGAGAATATTAGAGTGACATTGAAAAAATAGAAATTAACTATTATTTCAGAAGTGATAGAACTACTTAATGGCTGACAAAACAAAAAACCAAAACCAAACAGACAAACAAAAAGCAACAAAACAAAACGAAATAAAACAAAAACTTCCCAAACCAGAAAAATAGTATTGTTTAGCCTGGTAAGTTTAAAGTTTAAAAAGGTTGTGATTGAAGGCTAAATGGTTAAAAAGCAAAGGAAGAATTGAAGTGATCTTATTCTCCAAATCTTGATACATGGGTATAAGAACAACCAACAGCTGTTATTTGAACCTTAAAAGAGACATGTGTGAATCGATAAAGAGGAAAACTTGCTTTCATTCTTTTGTGATGCCTACATAGTTTGTTTTGCCAATATATAATAGAGTAGGAACTTAAATAATTAGGTCAAAGGAATTTTGAATGAATAACTCTTAATACATTTTATAGGGAAAATTGATATATCTGTGAGATTGTGAGTGATCTTTGAGATTTAAACCAGTGCTTTTGATGTGGAGGGTTAAGATGATCATCCTACTATTCCAAAACATTGTGTTCATTGGTATCACTGCATGTACCTGATAAGGTCTGTTGTGATGTAAAAGGCTTACTCTCCCTTTAATCAAACTCTCACCACATCTTCCCCAGATTACTGAAAATAGCATCTTATTTTCTACCTTCAGTTTCATTTTCTTCCAGTGCTCTTCGCAATTTACAGAATATGCTTTTTTAAAAAAAGATTTTATTTATTTATTTGACAGACAGAGATCACAGGTAGGCAGAGAGGCAGGCAGAGAGAGAGGGGGAAGCAGGCTTCCCGCTGAGCAGAGAGCTGGATGCAGGGCTCGATCCCAGGACCCTGAGATCATGACCTGAACCAAAGGCAGAGGCTTAACCCACTGAGCCACCCAGGCACCCCCAGAATATGCTTTTTGAAATGGAAATATGAATATAATACTCCCTCCTTAAAACTGTTTTGTATCTCTCCATTGATTTGAAGATGAAGTTAAAGTCTTTCTCATGGTATAAGGCTCTTTGTGATCTGGCCTTGACTTTTTTCATCTGTATCTCATCTCACTTCTCCTTACTTAACCCGGGTTCTAGCCACTGATTCATAGTTCCTGTGTTTGTAATGCTGTTGCATGTTGCCATGCCACATGTATTTTGTCCCTCTGATCAAATCACCCTGAGTTTATTTTGTAATCATTTTTGAACAACTCCATATGCCCACCTCTAGGTGACAGATCCTCTACGAAGTGCTGGGAACACAAAATGATGAAGACTTACCTCTGACCAGTAGGAGGGATGGAGACACTGCCTGCTGAGTGGTGATTTTACATAGCACCACTGGAGCAGGGACAATTTTCTTTTGTTCACCAGTGTCCGCTAACACCCAGCATAGTACCTGGCACAATAGTACCTTATCCAACATTTAGTATTTTTGAATAATGATAAAAAAATCATAATATTTATTACTTAGGTATTAGTTTGTTGCAGGCATTGTTGTAAGTGGTTTTGTATATATTACCTTATTTAAACACCAAAATAACCCTATGGGGGTATATACTATTATTATCTCCATTTTACTGGTAAGGAATTAGAGGCATATAGAGGGTGTTACTTGAATAAATTCTGTCATATAAACACATGCTTAGGATATAATAGAGACTTTGTAGAAAGGCATCTGACCCAACCCACCTGGCTTACAAAAGGTTTTGTAGAGTAATCCAAGCAAAAGAAAGAGCACAGCAAGAAGGCATGGTATAGAATATACAGTGTGTTCTGAGTTCTGTGTCACAATAAAGTGAAAAGGGAAGAAGAGTAGCAGATGATGCAAAGAAATATTGCAGGTATTGCAGGAGAAGATAAAAATAAAACCAAGGTTCTCTAATATTTTAGATTAATTGCTCCAGACCCTACATGACTATTATTATGTTTGTCTCATAATTCATTTCCCCACCCTCCTGAATGACCCCTTTTTCTTAGACTTGTCCAAAACTTCCAGGAGTACATGCAATTTAAGTAGAGGAAGAAATGATGTCTGTTGTCTTCATTATTGCCACTGCTTCCATTTTTAAATAACATTTATTGGAGTGCCTGGGTGGCTCAGTGGGTTAAGCCTCTGCCTTCAGCTCGGGTCATGGTCCCAGGGTCCTGGGATTGGGCCCCGCATCGGGCTCTCTCCTCGGTGGGGAGCCTGCTTCCTCTTCTCTCTCTGCCTGCCTCTCTGCCTACCTGTGATCTCTCTCTGTCAAAATAAATAAATAAAATCAAACAACAACAACAACAACAACAAAACACATTTATTTATTTATTAGAGTGGAGAGGGGCAGAGAGAGAAAGAATCCTCAAGCAGACTCCCCAGGACCCTAAGATCATGATCTGAACCAAAATCAGGAGTCAGAGGCTTGACTGACCTGGCCACCCTGGTGACCCCATTGCTTCCATTTTTATGTAGTGCTGTATTGGATGTTGTCACCAAGTGCTTGTCAACCAAGTGCTGGGCCAGGTTCTTGGCCAGGACTCACCGATACTCCAAGCTTGAGTTACAGGGTTATAGTCCTTTTTAGTTTCCATTTCCATGCTCAACGTAACCATTATGCTAGAAGGATTATTCTAGGAAAGCTTCCAGACAAAGAGTCATACAATGTATTGAAACATCTCTTTAACAAAATATTAGACCCTTGTATTGAGTACATTTCTTGAGCCTTATCACACTCTCCTGCCACAGGTCTACTCCAGAGGTTGTATCTAATTTTAAATCTTGGGATTTATGGTCTGAAGTCTCAGTTCTTCCTTCTTGGAGAGACTTCTTCTTTTTTTAAGATTTTATTTTTATTCATTTATTTTTTTTATTTGACAGAGAGAGACAGAGAGTGGGAAGGGCAGAGGGAGAAGCAGACTCCCTGCCAAGTAGGAAGCCTGATATGGGGCTTGATCCCAGGACCCTGGATCATGATCTGAGGTGAAGGTAGATGCTTAACTGACTGAGCCACCCTGGTGCCCCCCATCCTGGAGAGAATTCTTATGTGAATTTATTTATGATCTTCCCATTGACCAGCTTCACTTGTATCATGTCAGGGACAGAAGGCTTTTGAGTCAGCAAAAGCTATGGATTATCCTTTGTCCCTTTCCTCATAGTGGAAGGCTTCTCCCTGTCTACCCTATAAGTGGTCTAGATCACCAAGAGTAGTTTTTCAATTCAAAAAGAATCAGCAGAACTGGGAGGTACAAGAGGTCCTGATTTGACTGGAGTGGACACCAGAGACCCAAAGACCTGAAGAGCACAGGTATCAGAGTCATGTAACTTGCACACTAAAATTCTGATTTCTGGAGCCCATTTTGAACTAATCTCTAGGATTTGGGTGCTAGGACTAGAATTTTGGGAAAGATCCCTGGTAGTTCTCATGCATAGTCTTATTTGAAAAGCATGGCTATAACGTCCATTAGCCAAAAGGTGACTGCATCTTACTCAGCTCCTCTTAATCAGTTCCTCTTAAGGAGGAATTACAAGAAGAAGACAACATTAGGACCTCATCAAGTTGTCTTAATTGGTGTTGTGTATATGTGTATATGTGTGTTTAAAGTTAATGCCTCACAGTCTTTACAGTTCAAATTTCAGAGCATGGGGAAGTGCTTTTAATAAATCTTTCTGATTTCATAAATAAAAAAATTCCTAGGTATGCCTATGTATAGGTCTGGGTAGATTGTTATGGTCAATATTTATTTTTCTGAATGGGCAATACCAGGTAGGTATTACCCCTTACAGACAATTCCTTAACAAGCTTAATTCTGGTGAGGATATATTGCATTAGCACAGTGTTTGGCTATAGATAATGACCAGTGAATGCTTGCTAAATGTGTGAATGGGACTGGGTCTCAACCAGAGGTTTTCTACTCATAATATTGAAAGATTTTATGTAATCTATGTATAGATTATATGCTATTTAATAAAAGAAAATCGGAGTTAATTGCTTTGTCCTCTTCATTATTTGCTCTAAAAGAAAAATCATGAAATTTGTAGGTATTTCTGATGCCAGGAAATCAGGAAATATAAGAGAATATTTAGCAATCAGGGTGGCTTAGCTCATGGTAATTGGCATATGTACAATTATAATTTGCATTCCAGTTACTCAAGCTGAGATATCCTTGTTCAGGTTGAGCATACTTTGAGTAGAAGAACTCTTATTCTAAGAAATAATATAGAGAGAATCCTTGGAGAATGAACTTAGTGAACTGATAAAATAGCTTTCTCCAGTTTTGGTGATGTCCCCAGTTCTTCCATAATTCCTCAGTGCTCTGGCCATCTTCTGGTTGCGTTTTCTTTTACCTTAAAGTTGGGCACTTTCTTTTTTGTTTGTTTGTTTTTTGATACAAACTGGAAAATGCCTTTGGTTTTGTCTACCCATTGAATACAAGATGCCATCTTGGAATTTCACAGGGATTCAAAGAGTTGGAGTAAAAACACTGGAAAAATATACAGCATATTCCAAGTGACCTTTTTATTGCAATCTAAAGTCCTGGATTTTAAGTTTCTTCTCATCTCTGCAGTACTAATTATTCATGTCTCATTATTGTATACATTTCACAGCTTCTTATATAAACATGGGAAAATCCTGTTTGATTTTGCATTTGATGTTTACTTGAAGGTTGTATTTCATTCAATTCATAATTATTTTCTTTTCCTTTTTGTGGTTAGAAAACTACAGTGCCAGAGTTGTAAGTCATTCAAAAGTACATGAGTGGAGACAATTAACCACTAAATTATAAGGTCATTTCTGATTTCAGATACTTTTTAAAAAAAAAAAAAAAACCATTTTATTTCTTTTGAGAGAGAGAGAGTGGAAGAGGGTGAATTTGTGCGGGTAGGGCAGGCAGAGGCAGAGGGAGAGAGAGAATCCCAAGCCGACTCTACACTGAGTGCAGAGTACTGTGCAGGGCTCTATGTCACAACCCAGAGATCATGACCTGTGCTGAAATCAAGAGCTAAACACTCAACCAACTGAGCCAGGCTCCCCCTCAGATACTTTTTAACTTAAATCAGGGGAAGGAGTAAATTTGTCAAGAAAAATGGTAACCTTTGAAATGAAATGTTTAATGTTCTAAGGCAATTGGAATGGCAAACACATCTTGTTAGTTTCATAGTTAATGAAAGTGGTTCCATTTAAAAATCTGAAAAATTTTTATTATGAAGTGCTGTCACAGGTGCAGTAAAGAAGCAAGTGCTGTTTAGAGATTAATACAAAATGTCACAGTCCCTTCCTCAGGGGGGTGACAGTCCAAGGAAGATAGAGTGCTTTTTATCAAAGGTTCCAAATGAGTGAGCGGTCTAATTTTCACAGTTCTTTTTTTTTCCCTCCCTTATATTTGCAGTCTTTTATAATTGATATGGTCAGATATATTTTAAATTAATGTACATTTTAAATTTATGCTTTTTTCATGATAAGCCCAGTTTCTATTTACATTAATTTTTCAATTTTCTATGTTTAGGAGGAAAAGGTTGGGGGGGGGGGGTTTGTTAGAGATCGTCATTTTACCAGGAAATGAGTAACTGTATTCCTTTTCATTATATTTTGTTTAATCTTAAAGGCTTGAGGCATAAAGTACCACCCCCCCATCAGATAGATGTTTACATATGAAAAAAAAAATACTTGGTGCTCAGCACACTTAATTTATTTTTATGGTACACACCTTCTGGGGGCAAGCATTACATAAGGAATATTGATTTCTACCTGATTTAATACCTAAACCTTTGCCAAAGTAATATTGAAGAAGAAATTGGAAAAGTTAAGCCTTTGATTATTTAAAAATATTGTCAAGGGGTTAACACTTTTAAAGGAAAAAGAGGCAAATGTTCTTGCCCAAGGCTGCTCTAAAATGTAATTCTTCACAGTATAGCCTACAAGTGATTATGGGAGAGAAAATTCCAGAGAGAATACTGGTTTTGTAAACCAGAGGGGATAATATTTTATGATGATTCTAAAAAAATTAGTTCATTTTGGAATAATTATTTTCCAAATGAGAGATGTGGAGGTAAAGTGAATTACTTTTAAAGATGGAATAAAATGGAGCTTTTAATAAAGCATTTGATTATGGGAAAACCATACATGCTTTCTGAATCATTTCTTTTTCCTATCCTACCCAACTATTAAGCACTTATGACTATGATTTCTACATTAGAAATAAGAATTCTTAAATAAATCTCAGAACCTTTTTATTTTCTGCCAGCTATTTGAGAATAATCTATATGGTGAGATGTGTATTGAAACCTAGAAGCAAGATATACTATCATAGACAGAAATAAACCTTCAAAGATAACTGTATTGTAGGTGAATGGAGGCTACTTGATCTCTGTTGTGACTTTATGATATCAGATAGGACCCATGTTATTCAGGTATCCACATATAGCAAACATACCTTATTGGAATAAGGTCAGAATAGATGTTGAAAACAATTTAGGAAGCTGTTATAGTAGTCAGAGTAAGAGATGATGTTCACTTGAACCTGACTGTTGTAAAATGATTGAAAAGCTGAATAGAGAGGTTTAATAGATTTGTATTAGAGTTCTCCAAAGGAACAGAATGAATAGGATCTCTCCTATTCAAGAGGGAGGGAGGGAGTGAGGGAGGGGGAGAGAGAGAGAGAGAGAGAGAGAGAGAGAATGAATTTTATTTTATTAAAAGGAATTGGATTGCACAATTACTGAGACTGGCAAGTCCCAAGATCTGCAGGGTGAGTTGGCAAACTGGAGACCCAGAAGAATTGATGGTTTAGTTCTTGTCTGACTCTGAAGACAGAATCAGGAGAGCTGATGGTGTGGTTTCAGTTCAGAGTCTGGCAGTCCTGAGACCCTGGAAGAGCTGATGTTTCACTCTTCAGGTCTTTAACTGATTGGATGAGACTCACACATAAGGGAGACCAGTCTGCTTTACTCAGCTGATTTAAATGTTAACCTCATCTAAAAACACCCTCACAGAAACACACAGAATAATGTTTGTTGAAATATACCAATGTATGGGCACCCTGTGGCCTAGTCAAGTTGACACATAAAATTAGTCCTCACAAGGTTAAATCTGGATTTTAGAAGATGTGGAGATTAATAAGATCTAGGGATGAGGATGAGGATGAGTCAAAAACGGTTCCCAAAGTTTGACTTTGAGCAACTGGCTAGTCTCATTTGCTAGGTTGAGCATAGAAGGAAAAGCCTGTGCAGTAATAATGTGGATAATGAATGTAAATGATTCAACCCAAGCTCTTTTTGATGTACCTAAGTATATATGTGTATACATAGAATTGTAAACATTATACTTATAGTCTCAAGTTCTTTCCTACTGACTTGGTAATGATGACTCTAAATCAGAAGGTGAAGGAAATGTTTATTCTTTTTTATAGATATAATTTGGAAGGTGAAGGGCATCTAGGGGGCTCAGTCATTAAACATCTGCCTTTGGCTCAGGTCATGATCCCAGAGTCCTGGGATCAAGCCCCATGAGCCCTGCTTCTCCCTCCCCCACTCCCCCTGTTTGTGTTCCCTCTCTCACTGCGTCTCTCTCCTTCTCTGTCAAATAAATAAATAAATAAAATCTTAAAAAAATTTATGGAAGGTGAGGAAGATGAGATTAGGTCCTAAAGAGAGATTGAAAACGTACTAGATTTAGCTTGGTACAGCTACATCTGGACAGTTATTCCTAGGTATATTGCCAGTGTTGAAACTCTGATGTTAGAGAGTCATCTGAGGTCTGATTGTTTTGTGGGGGTTACAGAGGATCAGACTATATCTCTGACTGTGAGAGTAATCTTTTCCTGGGAGAAATGGATAGTCCCACTCTCAGTCATCCTACTGGAAGTCAGTATTAGAGAGGGTAATAAAGGCTTAGGATATGGATCTTAAATCCCAGATGATATGCTCATTTTGTATAAGTGGAGGTGGTTGGTGGAGCACAAGTCTGGTTCTCTCTCCAGTGAAGCACAAGCTTTGGAACCCCTATGTTATTTATATATTGAATCATTATTATTTTCATTTTCATTAAATGTGCATTATTTAGCAAATTAATAAATATAATGTGTATTTATAATTAGTTAAAATCTAAATGTAAACACATAAAATACATCAAAATAGAGGAAAATGATAATTATTTATTAACTCATGAGACAGCAAAGAAATAAATAGAAATGAACATTTAGTTTTTGCTAGCCTGAATTGTTAAGCAAAAATTATATACTGTAGTTGTGTCATGAGGACTGATTGTAATCCAGTGGAGAATTTTGGTAAAGAGGCTTTCATTCCCTAATAGAAGAAAAAGCAAAAATAAAGACAGAAAATCCCAAAACAGAGCATGACTGGCTTCCCAATTTACTTGTTTGTCATCCATTATCTGGCTTCTCAGAACACCCATCTAGCTGAACCATCCGGCAAGGCTCAGAGGGTTTCACTGTTAACCATTTATTGGCCAAGGTGAATTTACCCCAAGGTATATGGCTCTTGTTGGGGGGGGGGGGGTTGGTCTACAGTCAGTTACTCAGCTATACTTTGTATGTACTATTTAGTTAGTTAGCATATATTAGTCTGGTGGTTAAGATATGTTGAATAAATTGCTGGCATGAAGGTTTCCTTTGAGAAAGAAAACTGAGTAACTATAGTTACTCAGTTACTATAACTGAGTAACAATTATAATTCTTATATTTTTACAAGTGATCTTTTCTGTTTTCTTTTTGTCCAGCTGATCTGTTATTCTATAACCACGTCAAAGATTCTTCACTAGATTTAACTTCTCATGAAAGATACAAAATAAAAGTAGCATTTCTCCTCGTTTTTATTATATCCTTCACTACAAAAGGGACTTGTTTATGTTAGCTGTGAATGGCATTGCATGGTGTTATTGATCCTTGGAAAAAATCAGAGGTTGGATTCCAAAGTTAGTAGAAAAGAAAAAAAAAAGCAAATATATTTTAAATTACTCTTACAGAAGGACGTGTTGGAGACCAATGCACTATGTCTCAGTAAGTTAAATATCGCCAGGTTTTCTTCCAGCATTTCTTTAATTAAGCATCAGAAGTAGTCGTCTTTCTTTCAAGGGGCATATTATGTGAAAATATACATCTTTGAATCCCATAATCATCCTCAACAAAACTAATTGCTCTTATACTGGGCTGTACTGGGGACCTCTGAGCTCTTGAGGACAGAATAGATTAATATTTCCCATTTCACACTTTATCCAGGCCATACAAATTGGCCGAAAGAATCTTTAGCACTGTTGCTGTTTTTTTCCACTTATGTAATTGAAGTTATAGTAGTTACCTGTGTTTACAATTAAACTCCACTCTAGATGTTTTGGTTTTCTTTGGTTAATCTTTCTCTATAATCTTTTCTAAACAGAAATACTGCTGTAGTTGGGAGAAAAGTTTCATAGTCAAGCAATAAAACTTTAACATTTGTATATGTAAGTTTGAGGAGTGGTGTAAGTTTATTCCATGATGCACAGGCTTTAGGGGGACTAAAAATATTTGGAAAGGGCAATCAGTTGCTAATATCTCATTACAAAAAAAAGGGCCCTGAGATGTTGGGCAACAAAGTATTTTTCTAGGGCTCATCTCTCACTAGATTGTAAGAAGTGTATTTTAGGCAATGACAGTCACACTCAGGTCACTGGAATCAATATTTTATTTTTATTTATTGTTACTGGGAAAATGCTAAGTTTCTGAGCTTTGTTAATATCATTGGACATTCAATTGTGGTTATTTTAGTTTCCTTACATGTTATGTAGTATCTAGTAAAAACTATATTAAATATGTGCAAAATGATACTAGTATTATTCATTTCTATTCTACTTGGTGAAATAAACAGGTTAAAGCAACAATCAGTGTGCTCTTCTGTAGCTCATAATTCAACTTGCTTCCTATGAGGCACTGCAGTTCCAGCAAAGCTCTGGTCATTGATTACAGATTCACCTGGCTTACCTTGATAAATGATTTTGCCCAAGCCTCCTGTCTGAGAGGCCTGTTCATCCCTTGTTGATATAAAACTGCAACTGCCCCTTTGGCCACTAATGCCAATATTACTGGTGATAATCTTTGGTTTGTATGTTAGTATGGGTCATAGTAACAATATTTTGTAAGCCTCTTGGCAAATAAATTTATCTGTATGTGAAGAAAACAACTATTTAATATGATTAATTTGTTTTAAGTAAGTTTTGAATGGGTTATGAATCATCAGTATTTGGGAAGGATGGATCCATGATGGCTTTATATACTAGTAAAAATGTGTAATGCATTCTATTATTTTGGAAGAAAACAACTATTTAATATGATTAATTTGTTTTAAGTAAGTTTTGAATGGGTTATGAATCATCAGTATTTGGGAAGGATGGATCCATGATGGCTTTATAGACTAGTAAAAATGTGTAATGCATTCTGTTATTTTGGAAGACTTTACTATAAAATTTGGAGCACTGAATGGATTATTTCTGTGGATACTACTAGTTTTTCAAGATAGTTCACTATGAAATAGTTCTAACTGTAGGTTATGCACCCATAGCAAGTGCCTGGAAATTGGTTATTCTCTGTGTAAGAAATATAACATAGAAGTGGATTTTTGCATTATTTCCCCATCTGGAGGGTTTTGTTTTTGTTTTGTTTTTTACAGTTGGGGATAAAAGGTGTTTACCATGTATTCCACAGTCACTTATGGATAACAGAGAGAGAGAGAGACAGGGAGAGACAGAAAGAAGACTGGCCGTCATTAATCTTAAGTATAAGAGTGACCATGAGCTTGGATAGCACTTAATAACTTTTCTAATTTAAGATATTATATCAATATTGGAATTGTAACTAATAATTCTACAATTTTTTACTTAAACCCCTTATCACTGAAGTATGATCATTTTATATAGTATTACTCTTTGCTTTTGGAGCATTAATTCTCATTAGAATCCCCTCTACGCAGAAATACAGACTTTTGGCCCCTGCTCTCAGAGTTTCTGATGTGGTATGTCTGGGGTTGGGCCTGAGAATTTGGACCCCTAACAAGTTCTTAGGTGATGCTTGCTTGAAGTCTGAAATTTGAAAATCCGTATTTTAGAGATATGAGAACACTATATACTTTCTCAGTTTTAGAGATGTGATTCCAAAGGATGAAAATACACACACACACACACACACACACACACTCACACACAATGTGTAAATGTTTATATGTATGTACATATCTGTAATTGATAACAAAGTTGATACTAGATTCCAGTTCCTCTCTTTCTGTCCTTAGAGCTGTTTACCACCCTTAAAATGAAATATTTATAATTTACCTTAAAGCATTTAACTAGAATACTAGAGGGAAAAGAAGAAACTATCCTAATGAATTTAATGATCAGATTAATTGGAGATTACAAAGCACACATTTTTACTTTCCTTCTTTGCTACTGAAGATTTTTGAAGTGCATATATTGTTTTTCTTTCTCAAGAAGTAGATCACCCTGTGAAAATATACTTTACCTTTTATAGTTGAACATTTTGCAATGCTCCAAGGTGTTACTTAGAGGTTGATTTTTACTGGGTAAGGTTGTAGATTTAGAAGTGGAGATGGATTAAGGAAATGATGTTCAGATCTGGTAGCATGTTATTGTGTTAATTATTTGTGATAACAAGCTTTTTTTGTCATAAAAAATAAAATTAAATAATGATGAACTGAAACTGTTATTGTAATTACATTATGCTTCAGTGGTAAATTGACTCTCTGCATAGAATAGATTTGATTTGGCATGAATTAACCTATAGTTCATGGAACGATTTTTTTTTTTTTCCTAGGACTAGCATATGTCAAGTAGTAGATACTTAATAAATATTTGTTAAAAAAGTTAAATGCAGAGACCTGGTCCCTATGGCTGTATAGCTCACTAGTTTATTAAGGGAAACTGGGTAAGAAGATAGAGCTTTTTCCCTGGTTAATTCTAGCTTCTCTGCTTGGTTTATCAGAATGCATGATGTTCAGCCTCAGATTTGTAGGAATGTTTCTTCATTACATATGGGCCGTACATCCTCTGATACTCCAAGAGCTGAGCCTTTCCAAATTGTATTTAATGGTCTGGATTTGGGGTTGAAATTAGACTGGAATACACTAATGCCTACCACTACCGATAATGCATCATCCTTATTTTTTTCCTTTCCTTTAGAATAACGACAAACAGCAATCAATTTATCTCGATAGAAGTGCTTACTTTTTATTAATGTAGCTTTTTTAAAAGAGCTGTACAATTCTGACACATTAGGTTGGAATATTGCTGGTAATATATCCTGTATATGGCCTCATCAGACCAGTGCTTCTGTAATTCATAGTGCCTTTTCTTATTATTGAAAAATCTTTTCCTTTTATCCAAGGGAGTATTAAAATCCTAAGTAGGAAGGGGTCTGTTCTGCTCTCTATTTTGGCTCACAAAGATAGCTTTTAAAAATAATACTTTTTTTTTAAACTGTAAAAGCATAGACTCTAAACAAACAAATTATATAAAAATTCTCCTTTATTCAGACATTTAATACTTTATTAGTTATGAACAAATATATTTATCCATATTGAAGATCCAATTGTATTTTGAAAAAAAAAAAAAAAGCAAATTGACTTTGCAAAATAATGAAACCTCCTTGCCTCCCCATGTACATAGTACTTAGTTTTATAAATTGAGAGAATGAAAATTTATTCTTTTGACTATATTCAGCATGCATTTAATGTTCTTTATCTTGTTTTTACTACCATCATTTCTTCTAGGTCTTTCCTTCATAATTTATTTTTAATATTATCCCATTGAAAATTTTATGTTACCTTACATCCTTTTTTTCACAAGAGGGGTAAAATAAATAAATAATTTTTAAAAACTTCATCCAAAATAGTGTATACTTTCTGAAAAGGGTATTTACTTGTGAGTACCTTTTCTTCTAGGAAAACATGTTATCTGGAGCCCTTACAGGTCTCTTCAATTTACAGCCTAGAACCTACCCTTGACCTAGTGGGACCTCTCTTTTCTTTCTCCATGCTCTAGATGAGAAATGGCCAAATCTGTCGCTTAGCCATATTTGATTAGCCCTGAACAGTATTGATCCACAGGATATTACACAAAAAAATTGAGTTAATTTCTAACACTCAAAAATTAGAAATTTCCCACAAAAATTTCAGATTTTGGTTTCTCTAGAGAAAGGGGAAGATGTGGACCAATAGTCCTGTTTGGCAACAGCCCTCTGGAGCTCAGTGATAGTTGCCCTTTTTAGATAAGAGAACTGCTCTTTCGGGCGCCTGGGTGGCTCAGTTGGTTGGGTGACTGCCTTCGGCTCAGGTCATGATCCTGGAGTCCCGGGATCGGGTCCCACATTGGGCTCCCAGCTCCATGGGGAGTCCACTTCTCCCTCTGACCTTCTCCCCTCTCATGCTGTCTCTCACTCTCTCTCTCAAATAAATAAATAAAATCTTAAAAAAAAAAAAAAGAGAACTGCTCTTTCATTCATCTGGGTTCTCACTACTTCCTGTTTTGTAGACATGGAGAACTGATGGTCAATTGACATTAGCAGTTGCCTTGTTTTTTTTTCAAGCCCAGCACCAGCCTGATTCTCTGGACACTGACTGTTTAGATCTTTCTACTTCATTGGAACTTATACTTTGGCTAGCATCGTTGGGCACTAGTAGTGAGTTACTATAAACTATATTGTAATGTGGGGCACCTGGGTGGCTCAGTGGGTTAAGCCTCTGCCTTCGGCTCAGGTCATGATCTCAGGCTTCTGGGATCGAGCCCCGCATCGGGCTCTCTGCTCGGCAGGGAGCCTGCTTCCCTCTCTCTCTGCCTGCCTCTCTGCCTACTGGTGATCTCTCCGTCAAATAAATAATAAAAAAATAAAAATCTTAAAAAAAGAAACTATATTGTCATGTACTTTCTTTTTTTCTCTTTTAAAAGATTTTATTTATTTATTTGACAGAGAGAGGGAGAGCACAAATAGGCAGAGTGGCAGGCAGAGGGAGAGGGAAAAGCAGGCTTCCTGCCAAGCAAATTGTCCGATGTAGGCCTTGATCCCAGGACTCTGGAATCATGACCTGAGCTGAAGGTAGACCCTTAACTGACTGAACCACCTAGGCACGCCTGTAATGTACTTTCTGTCCTAACTATGCTACTTTCAACTAAAATTGTATTGTAGACAATATTTTAGAGGAATGAATTAAAGGTTCCGTGATCTGTGGAGGCGGTACTTTGGGGCTAACAGTCTTTTCAGATGCCATTGCCTCACCCATGCAGTGGGTGCTCTGTGGTCACTGTTTACAGTTTGACTCCTTTAATTTCCTATCAGGTTTTCTCTATGTACAATTCATTCTGGTGTCTATCCATGAGTTCATGGCCAGAATGTCTGTGCTTTCCACATACTCCTTACAAAGCTGGTAATTACGACAGTGCCTACATTGGGCACTATTGACAAGACTGACCAAAATTTCATCGGTTGTTAAAAAAAAAACCAAAAACACCCAACTATAATATAGAAAATGGTTTAAAATGCAGCTTTATGTCAGAATAGACCAACTGGGAGAGTTCTGATGAACTATCATTGATTTAATAAATTGAGAACCAAGGAAAATGTAAGGCATTCAAAGAGACGATTTTGTGTGAATTTTGGATCTTAGGGAGTGTCATTGCTGTGGTAAAATCTAAAAAGTACAGTGACAGTAGAGACCTTGAGAGAAATTCTTTCTGAAACATTTAAAATCCCAGTCCCTATTTGAAATCTAGCAACTAGTGACTACCAGCAATAAGTGTGCTTCATTTGTACCTCAAGGGTACAATATGTGACTCAACACCCCCAACATCAGTTCTTTCTCCACACAATTGAATAACAACTAAAATGTAGTCCCTGTGTTTAGGAAAGAATTATGATATACATTATAAAACAAGGATAACTTCCCTTTGTACAGTAAAGGAATCTCATCAGCCTGCATGTTCCCATCGTATTCATCACAAAAATGGTCAATAAACAAGATATATGTGGTAGGTGGAATCTTTTTGTTCTCTTTTCTCTTTTGTAACTCTCATTGTCATGCAGAGTGCACCCAGAAATCCCGAGTCTTCTATTTTCTTGATGGTGCTCAATTTTCTTGACTGCTCCATTCGGGCATCAGAAATTTCTTTCAGTTTCAGAAGATTTTCAAATAGCATATAACTTCCTGTGAAGTACAGAGTACCAGAAGCCATGGTACAGGAGAGTATTAATACTCATTCAAGGTACTCTTCCCTTTCCTTTCTGTTTGACCTTGAAGAGTCTATGTATATATTGAAATCAATATGTATACCTTGAGGGGTGCCTGGGTGGCTCAGTGGGTTAAGCCTCTGCCTTCAGCTTGGGTCATGATCTCAGGGTCCTGGGATCCAGCCCCACATCGGGCTCTCTGCTCAGCAGGAAGCCTGCTTCCCTCTCTCTCTCTCTGCCTGCCTCTCTGCCTACTTGTGATTTCTCTCTCTCTGTTAAATAAATAAAATAAAATCTTTAAAAAAAATGTATACCTTGCTTCACCAGAGTGAGTTTGTAGAGTCTAATACTGTATAGTTTGATAATGTGACTGATTTTCATTGTAATATAGGGTAATAAAAATGTTTGATTAAACTAACTTGAGTTGTTCACTTGATTATACACAATGGGCAATGCAAGTGGAAAAATAATTTCATATTAATTGGCTAACATTTAAAAACTGGAATTGAGTGAAAGGCCATGAAATTTATTTAGTCATTATAGATTCAGTTTTGAGCAAAAAAAGCAGATGTGTCTTCTCAGTGTAAATCAACACAAAACTCTGTATGCCTCTCCTGTGTACTTTCATATTTTTAGGTCTGATTCAGATTTTTTTAGTTTTATCATGACAGATCTCTTTATCTAGGGCAGAGATGTGAAATATTCTTATTTTTAGAAACATTGTTTTGTTGTTTTTAAATGCTCTGATTTGCACTGGGGACATCATTACCTTCTGTCTACATAGGAAATCTAATGGGAAATTCTTTTAATATTTTATAATCAAGGCACATTCTAAATATTTTAAAAAATAAATATGTACTACAGATCTTAAATAATATAATAATATAATAAAATATATACTACATATCTTAATATAATAACATAATAAAATATGATATACTACATATCTTAAAGTATGAGCTTACTCCTCTAGAGAGGGAATTAAATTTGCTGATGCTTAAAAATACCAGCATGATTGATATACTGTTTATACTTGACCACCTGCTAATGAATTCTCATTCACTACTTGTTTTCTCTTGACAAAATTATACTTAATTCACACGGGAGAATAGCCCACTGCTACTGAAAGATCTAAAAGGAAAAATTAACAAAAATGTTACACCTCTTATTTGTGAATTATTCTCCAAATTGTGAATTTTATTTTTCAGATAGTTCCAAACCTTCTAGTAAATCTCATTAATAAATATTTTGAGGTTCTAACGAAGGTTCATAGTTTACTTAATTACTCAAAGTTTACCTTTTAGCATGAGTCTGTACTTTATTAATGAGTTTAAAAAAAAAACTCTGATGGTGATGTGTCAGATGATGTAGAGAAAATTTATGGCTCAAGCAGAAAGTTTAAGGTCCTACTTAACTTTGGATTCTGAGAGTCTATGAAATGCTTATGAGACTTTGGATGTATTATTTTAGATGTTTACATCTGAAATTTCTGGTGGGTATGTACAGAGAATAAATATGCTTGACCAAATTAAAAAAAAAAATAATTCTCACAGTGCTTCACATAGATCTCCATACTGTCAGTGGATTACTGATGGGTAATTCTGTAGAGCTAAGTTAGATACAGCTCATTGTTTGTGTTAGTATTTGGCTTCACTCTTATTGGCCTACCATCCTTGTCCCAAACATGCTAGAAATCTTTTCTTTTTCTCTGGAGTTTGGAGGAATATCTACGTTAAATTTCAAATGAGAAAGTTAATACCACAGTCAACATATTTTCCTCCTGGTAGAAAGAAAAGTGGTAGCAGAAAATGGTTCCCTAGCCTTAAAAATGTTACCATATATTCCTACATAAACAATTCTGATTCTTATTAATTTTAATATACAAATTTATTATGAAATTACATATTTATATGTGATTGATATGGACAAGGATTAAGAAATGCTTATTAGTTCATGAGTGGAGTGACATGATTTTCTAGATTCTGTTGGGGAAGCTCTGTGTTTTCTTAGTTCCTTTCATTCTTTTTATTCCTACTATGCCTTAGATAAAATGGAAACTCAGAAAATATTTTTGAATGAGTGAATTTTAATTGATACTATGCTACATTTAAGATTGTCTGGTATGTGCAATAATTAAATAACCTCAGGGTATGGAGAGAATTTAAGCTGATTCATGCTATTGAATGGTATTTGCTTCCTTGTGAAAAGGAATCCTATTTGATTTTTCTAAAACCTTGAGGTCTTCAGCTTTGGGAGATTAATGCTAAGAGTTAATGTCATTGAAATCCCTTAGAGGAGAGCAAAGCAGAGGTGGGAAGGGGATGCCCTTATATAATTCATTCCCACCTGAGAGGCATCTGGGAACTCCAGTGAATGGGCGGAGAGGATTGGATGATAATAGGAAATCATTTAGAATATTGCTAGATAAAACACCAGACAATCCTAGAGTGTGGTTTTTTTTTTTTTTTTTTTTTTCTAGAGTGTGGTTTTATAAATCAACTCCATTCAATAGAACAAGATTTTGGTGTGTAAAAATTTTCAGCAGTACTTATTGATTTGGATAACTATTCTCACATTATCCTTTACTCCAGCCTATTTGAAGATCCTTTTTTTCACAAAGAGCTGTTTGCTGGACAGATGTCTTCTTAGATCTGCCCACTCTTGCCTGAAAGGCGATAACTATTTCAGTAGCTATTAGCATATTAGGAAAACTTGGGTAATTCCATACACTTCACATTAATTTGTTCTTGATTATTTGCTGTAATATGTTAAATAATTGCTCTTGAATGGGTCAAGAAAAGCAGTCATTCACCCATTTTGATTGCTGTAAATATCTTTGAAGTTATCCAAACGTGCTTCTATATTATTCACAAGTCTTCTAAGTCATTAATAAATATATTGAACACCTGTGCTAGCACCGATCCCTGAGGCACCTCATTATTAACCTAATTGCAGAGCTTCATGATATTTCATTTAACCTTGATTTTACTACCAAGTTTTTTTCAAACCAAGACATTTTCAAATTAATGATAAAACTTTACCGTCTTATCCTTTGGTTGCCATGGCTCCATGATGGAATTGCCACATTAAAAAAATTATGAATGAAATATCACCATTCAATTTTTTAAAAAGTTCGAACAAGAAAACAGTTTTATACTCTTGTCTCCTGGTTGTTTTCATTCAATTTCTACTTGTCTACTCTTCTTTTAATTGTTTGTCTTTATCAGCTATTTTCAAAATGTTAGGGTGTGGAAACAATAATTCTATAATTCTATAATTCCAGTATCATTGTTTTGGTTACAGTTTTGTCTTTTTGTCAGTCCCAGTGTTTCAATGCTCTTTTATCAAATTGGAGTCAGGGAAGGAAAAAGGAGATGGAATTCATTTTAGCTGACATTGCTATTCATCAGTGAAGCCATTACAAGTGAAGAATGAGGTTTGCACCTTCTGGTTTAAATCAAGCATGTAGAGTAGAGTTTTATCTAATGTTGGAGCTAGAAAGGACTGTGAAGTTCACATGGTTAAATTTCCCTCATTTTTCAGATAAAGAAGCAGAAGCCCAAAAGATGAATTGACCTTGATGAATGAAGGTCACACTGACCAGAGCCAGGGTTCTACTTTTTACTCTGTTGTTCATTCCATTGAAGTCTGGCTTAGGTTTTTATTATTATTATTTTCCACTATGGATAATTAAAATTCTCTGTCCCATTTACTCTGAATTTTGACATGAGTTCTTCTTTAAGCCTCTTTTAGACCATCTGTGTCTAATCCAATTTTTTTAATCTCTAACAGTGACTTGAAAACTAGTCTATAAATATATGTTGAATGGGTACATAAGTCTAGAAGCACACTATATATTTAGCATACTCCAATAGATATAATAATACAAATATATATATACATGCATATTAAATTATAGTTATTTACACGATTTTTAGTTTTTCTTTTATCTCATGGATCTATATCAGTCATGAAAACAAGATCACAAAGCATATATGTAGATTTCCAACACTGACTTCTGAGTGGTTAGGCTTTTGGATAATCAGATTTATTTGAAATCTTTGTACTTAAATAACTCTGAGGTTTTCTATGCTATTGAATGTTTATCTTATACTAACTTTAATATCACCTGCTCTAACACTCAAATCCAACCAAATTCTCTAATAGATATTTGAGCTATTTTGGAGAGTAATGAAAAGGGTCTACATACGAGAAGAGCCCTTCTATAAAAATTCAGGGAAGGAAGCCAAGTCATTATTATTATTGATCCCTAGCCTTCTTGCCTCCGCTGGGAGGCATTATCAGAGAAACTCCTATGTTTATCTACTTTAAATATTTATTTTAATTTATTTTTAATAACAACATTTCAAAAATCTTGAAATACTCTTCATTACTGTTGGAATGTCACCATTCAAATCAAACGGTCAACATTTTCTCATGTGGATAAGTCACTCCTTGGAAGAATTATAAGCACCTTCAAGGTGCATTATGTATTTCAGGTGCATGATTCATCTGCTTTGGGGAAAAGTATTATTTCCTGGCACATGTTCAAATGCTGTAATTTAAGACATTTATAGTAAGTTATTATACCACTGCAGCAAATGAAATTAATACAACTCCTGGAGTTAGACCTAGGGAATAGTTGATTCATCTAGTTGGATCTGGTTCATTGTTCTTTAACAAGGTAGGAGAAATTTTTAAAAAAATGCATAACTTCTTTGTTTTTTGTCAAATATCTATGAGGCACATATGAATACTGAGCAGGAATGTAAGTTTAAAAAGTAATATAAAGGAACAAGCAGAAAGGATTAAGCTGCTAAAGTTCTCTACAGGTGTTTATTTGAATATTTTGACCTAGCAAGTGTCAGGTGGACTGTTATTAGGAAACCACTAAAGGAGCAGCTCTGTCTTATGAGAGAGTCCCATTCTGCTTCTAGGATATGAGGATACGGTTTTTGCTTCTTTTTCACCCTCCCCACTCTTTCAAAAGTATAGGTGTAAATCTGTTATTGAAAAAAATGACATCTACAGTATACTTGGTGAATGCGTTTCTTTCTCCCTTATTTTCCCCATGGTCACTTTCATGATCACCTGAGTGTTCATAATTGTCTCATTTGTACTCTTATACAAAGATTAATTGCTTCCAGGAGGCCTTTGGGTGAGGCACAGAGAGGTGGTGTTGCTGTATTTTTTAATTTACTCAAATATTGAACCAAAGATGGAATCTGTAGTGTGTACAGACCAAAGTAGCTTCCAGTGATATGACCTGGGCTTTTTATCAGAGACATATGAAGGTTCTTAACTAACATATACAAGACCCTCAATACAGGTTACTATAGGCTTAGATATATGATCTAATTTCTGGGATACCCATATTTAAATTTTCCCAGACTCAGGTTTCTCCTTGGAATCTTTCCAATTGGGGTTAATGCAAAGCTGCATTATACTCCATTGACTTCAGTTTCAGACCCAAACCAAGATCTGAGATTTTTAAAGGGGGATAATTGAAATATACTCTTCAGGATTGATTCTTAGCAGAGAAATGCCAAGAAAGAGCATAAAAGGTGGCATCCCTCTCCACTGCAGACCCCTGCCCCCCTCCACATGTACACACAGGCACACGTGCACACACACACACCCCCTCCCCCCGAGAACTATGACTGTGATGAGTTACTCATAGTGTGTTATTACATCTTTAAGTATTTAGGATTTGGAAAAAAATACTAAAAACCATTAATCCAAATTTTTTACCCAGCTTTATGTGTGTGCTGGTAGTAATGTAGTTCCAATTGCATATTTATAACAAAAATTAATGACATCCAGAAAAACAAAAAAATTTAGAGACTCTAGAGTAGATATATTTTTATATGAATTAGTCTTACTAATTCACTTAAATAAGATTTTTATTTATATTTTTATATTGCACAGATTCATAAATTCACTTTATGAAGAAGACATCTCTGATTTTACAAAGATTATACTCTTTAAACAGGATTGAAATGTAATACAGAACCTTGTCTATGTGTAATTCAGAACTGAATGGAGAGGTCTTATATTCCAAAAATTTAACTTGTTAAATGTTTTGGTTATAGATATATAGCTAGTACATAGATACCCATTTATTCTTTAAAAAATTTTTAAAGACAGTTGTGAAATAGGAATTATATAGTAATTGGGAACAGAATGCAATATTTTGATAAACATTTTCTTGATTTTCCTTTTCTTGCATCTGATCTCTTTTCTCTGGCTTTAAGGAGTAGTGGGGTACTAAAGCATTCAAGTAAAGATGGAATTTGCATACCAATTGAGAATTATTATATTTTAAATATTTGTCTTTATTGCATGCTTTATATATCTGGCAGTTGGATTAAAGTATAACTTCATAAACACATGAAATGCTACATGTGAATGAATTTATATATTGTTCTACAGGAAATTTTTTGTTTTCCCTTCACATTAATTTTAAGGATTACAAACTGAAGTTAATCATGATTAAATTTTGGATAAAACATGAAAAATGCATTCATTTTAAGTCTAAATTTTGGAGCTTTTATTCATATTTAATTTAATAATTTATTAATATGGCACCAAAATCAACATTTTAAGTTTCAGAATCCAATTCACATAGTACCCCAATTCTTTGAAATTAAGTGGAAGGAGACACTTTAAATACTATTATGAAATCATGCTGAAAATATTTTTGCATGGATAAACTTGGATGTACTTGAAAAACTACTGCTGCTTTAATTGGGACTGGGATTAGAGGGATAGAAGGGCTTAGGCTATCAAGGAAAGTGGAAGAATGAATGTTTGGACTATAGTTGTCATGCTTTATGATCTACAAGCTATAATTAGGTTAACTCAAGAGTTAGTAAAACAAGGAAAAATTTACTATTAAAAAATGTTAAGAGCCACTTAATGACAACCTCTGTAGGTTTGGCTTATACAAAGAAAATACTTTAAAACAAAAGATTGTTGAGAGCTTCATTTTTAACCCTAGTTAGCTCTTTTGAAAATATACTTTACTGGTCTCTTTAAACTGTACCTGAGAATGTTTCTACTAGTGAAAGATATCTTAAATATATGTCCTGCTTTTCTTAGCCATTTTTATATCTGAAGAACAGTGTATGAAAGAAGTGTGCTCTGTTTGTGTGTATATCCATAAGTTTTGGTGTTTTTTTTTTAATTGTTCATATGTGAGATGCAAATTAAGGAACTGAAAGTCTAAAGATGGCTTAGTGATTGGATGGTGGAAAGTGGGCATGAAGAAAAAGAAAAAGAGCATTCCAAATTTCAGATTATACCACCATTGCAATAAGAATCTAAAATGCTTTCAGAATAACAACTCTAGTTTACTTCCTTATTTATTCTTTTTGCTTCCCTCCAAATAATTTAAGACTTCTTAAACAAAAGACATATGAAATAAAATGAAAAAGAAAATAGGATTACAAAGAAGAAATAAACAGTATAAAAAAAGAGAAAGCCAGGACACTCAACAGAAAGGCTTGCCTGGTTACCATGTTATCAAGTGTAACCCAGTTTAGAGTTTCTGAGCTGAGATGTAAAGAAGATATAAGATGTGTTACAGGGCTCTAGAGTTCATTGGGGATAAGGTACAACCATTTCTCAGGGGTAATTTTTCCTGGACCTAGCTCTAAAATACATTTCTCACTTTTTTTTTTCTTCTTTAAATTTGTGTTCCATAATGTGACGGGTATTTTCCTCAATGATAGTTCCTAGTAAACGTAGAAGCATATCCCCAAAGGCTTTTTCTTACATGGAACTATATTACATGTGGAGGGCAGAGTCCACTGTCTATGTATCATGTTATGCAGCAAGATAAAAATAAAAACAAAACAACTGAATGTCTAGAAAAGATAAAATTGACTTCAGGGTTGGAGAGGGAGATGTTCTTCTCCACTCTAAAAAATATTGGAAAATAAGGTTGAATATGTCTTCTTGCCCTGATTCTTAAAACCAAGAATTCCTTCTCTTTGAAGTACAAACCAGTCTCTATCAACTTTTTCTGCTCACCCCATCTCAGAAAGAAAACAAGGCAAACTTGACCAAATAAGTGCTGACAAGATTCACTCTATAGTGATTATATAAATGTATTCTGTATCTATTTAAAATTCAGATTTCAGTCTCTGTTGCATAAATTTAAGGTATAGATCAATTCTGTTGGCAGAAAAGACTGAAAATTGAAAGAGAAAACAAGACAAGGGAACTAAGTCAGTTAACACATTTTAATTACACTCCAGCCAAAAGAAGTTAAAGAAAAGTCTGGGAAAGAAGAAATTTTTACGGAAGCATATGATTTCAAATCAGGTATGAAATAAGACAATTACAAAATTTCTATAATATACTAGAAAGAGTAGAAAATGAAGGTGTATTATCATAATTAGCAGTTATAAATAAATCAGTTGTTCATTATTTCCATTGAAAGAACAAACTGACAACAACATCTATTCAATGTCTGAATGATTTAGTTAATAGCTTTTCATGCCTCATTTCTGATACTTTTTTGGGGGGGAGATAAAAATACTGAAGTGATTGAAATACTATGCTAGAGTGACTTGCATATAACCCATTACTAACTGGTACTCTTATTTTTAAATGACATTTTTTCCCCTTGGAGTGAAGTAGCTTAAAAGCTAGATGTTTCAGGGTTTGCTTTGATAAGAATCTTACCATTTGGGAATTTCATAATCAGTAACAGGTGAATAATGTTGATACTTCCCATATATTAAAAAATATATATTGGTACTCCCAAGATTGGTGTGTTGTCTGGGATACCATGATTCTGGGGAGAGATGGAAATGTCCTCTGGTGGATTTCTTTTTTTCCTGTTATCCATTACAGCAACCACATGTAAATGCACTCCAGCAGACAACTTTCTACCACATAATGGTTTGACAAAAATAATTTTAAGAGATACTTTAGTATTTTTTTTAGCAATTCTCATTAACAATTTTCTGGATCTTTCATAGAATACCACATGTAGTCATATGTAGCCAAGTCTTTGATTACTCAAGGGATTTGTAGAAGTCCTAATATCCAAACATAAGCCAAGAGCTGCTTTAACAAAAATGTCAAAAGATCTTTTTTAAAGGGAAGCTTCGAGCCTTATATGAATATTTTTAAGCTCTGGGATATTCAATTTATTGAAAAAAAGGATGCTGGAACATAGGTTTGGTTGTCAGATCTGGTACTGAATTAAATATAACCTTATTTATACTTTCTGGTAAGCTAATAGAGCTTTATAATAGCTATAATTGGACAATTCATATTATAAGATAAATTAATATAAGCTTTTACTCTCCAAGTCTTGTTCACCCATCATTATGTCAAGTACATATGTATTATCATATATCACTCAACTGAGAGCTGAAGAAAAGGAAAAAAAAAAGACACAGGCATGAAGAAGAGTGAAGTAATCAGAATAATGTATTAATCTCCCTGTGGTTTACTTAGGGCCCTGAAACTCTCTGTTGCCTGCTTACTTTTCTATCAAAGTTAACTGTGGTATGTTTTGATGGACAGAGAAATTGAATATACTTTTATTTCACATAATACAGAGCCTGATAAATTATGCCAAGTTTTATTTAGAATTATGTTATTATAAGTTTACTATTAACCCTTTCATTTTCAGCTTAGTTACTCCCTTTTTCTTATTTTTTTATTCCTTCTATTTTAGTAAATGTTTTCAAAACAGGATTTTATGGGGGAATGAACTTATAGCAAATTTAATATGCTATGAGAAATGCAATAGCGATTATAAAATATAACCTGTCTTCTAATGATCACTAGCTCAAAGTATTTAATTATGCAGATGTTTTAATCTATAAATTGTCACAAGTCCTTTTGAAAGTAAATGGGTTACAAACCTGAAAAGGAAGTGTGGAGATCATCAAAGCCTTGTATTTTAGCTAGCATTATACCCTATGACTCTGGAATTTCTAACCAGCAGGTGGAGATCTAATAGTATTTCTCAAAGCCTGTCGGAAGAGTGTCCAGTTACTTGCCATTACCATTCCTTCCTGTTCCTACTGCACTCGGGAATGTAAATATCAATATTTCACACTTGTCCTAACAGTTACAGGGCCACATGGATTGAAAAACACATTAATTTTCTTTGTAAATCAACTGGAGTTTCCCAGACTAGATTTTGCTGCCTCTTAATAAGAATTAAGAATGGTCAGAAGTCCAAGGGCTTTTATAATTTTATAGTCATTAACAAATTATAGCCTCTACACAGGTAGCTCTTTAAAGATAACATTTAAAGCACTCACATTAAGGATGTTTTAGGTATGTAACGTAATACAAATTTTTCTAGCCTAATGAATTCAGTTTCTTAGGCTTACTTATTACAATATAGCATGGGTAACACTGCAGTAAACTATCTAGAGTAAAATTTATATGTAATTTATTTTTGAAAAATAATTTTTTGTATATGATATACATTCCATATATCAGAGATACTCATGGCTACTTTTGCCATACTGCACACTCTTCATAATCCACAAGAGTATTTTAGGAGAAAAGCATTAAGACGCAATTCCCTTGGCATTTATTAAAATAGCTATTCATGATGAACTATCTTCATGTTAATACTAAGATACTCTGAAATTCTAAAATTAAAAAAATATTTATTTTCCCAAGTGGGAAGGTCAGAAAACTATGCCTTGAGCTAGTCACTGAATTTACTTTTACTATTTCAGCTCAGCTTAATGCAAGGTGCATTCTTGAGGATTTAATAAGAAATTGCCCTAGGCATCAAACAAACAATGGAATCTTTTGGGAATAATGGTATTCTTATAAAGAGATGTGTTTGTTAAAGAAAATAAAACATATTTAAGGAAGTTAAGAGTTAATGCTACTGAACAGCTACCAAAGCAACTATGCTTATTGCCATATCAAATGATCTGACCACCTTACTAATATTTTTTCACTTTCTTAAAGAATTATTTGATAGCAGCAGAATAAAATACAAAAGACTCTCTAGGTGTAACCTAATTCTTAGTCACTTTAATAGCAGTCTTGTCATAACCAGTAATTGGTGAAAACTTAATTTGTACAGGCAGATACACCTCTTATACATTTTTTTCACATATTCCTGAGGTCAGAGCTGCAATATAGGTTTTGTGACACACACATATTGGATTTGCATGATACAAACAAAATGAAAAACTTCTGACAATCCATAACATTTGTTACTTATTATTTTATTTATTTAGTAAAATTGCATATGTCCTGCATTTATCAGGGAATGGCTCAATTGAATACTCTTGATTTGAGGGTTAAATTTAGAAGATTTTAGGAGGGGAAAATTAAAAATTAAAAATCTTCTTTAACATTTGGGCACCTGGGTGGCTCAATGCGTTAAGCCTCTGCTTTTGGCTCAGGTCATGATCTCAGGGTCCTGAGATCGAGCCCCACATCAGGCTCTTTGCTCAGCAGGGAGCCTGCTTTCCTCTCTCTCTCTCTCTCTGCCTGCCTCTCTGCCTACTTGTGATCGCTGTCTGTCAAATGAATAAATAAAATCTTAAAAAAAAAATCTTCTTTAACATTTATATACAGAACAAATTCAAGTCATCTAGCTATCTAAGGAAAATACCAGACTCAGAAACTACTGGAGTCCTAGATATCCAGAAGCTAATACCCACAGACATCAAAATACCAAACTAATTAGGAATAGAGAGCAGAATTGGCAGGACAGGTGTGATATGTGTTGTGTGATTGGCAATCTTTAGAATCCAACATCTCAAATTGCACTTATTCTGAGGACTTTTCTGATTTTCTCTCCCCTTCATTCCTCTAGCACCATGTTCAGACTTCATTTTTAGAAATATCACATTGAATTACAGTAATTTATTCACTTTTAAATATTTGATCACTTTATTGCCTATCTCAGTCCTTGGCATATTATTAGTAAAAGCTAAATAAATGAATAAATACTTATTTGATTGAATGAAAAACACCAAAGTATTGTGGATATAATATAAAAGACAATCATATAAAATAAAGGCACACCTAATAAATACATGTGAATGAAAATTTGTAACTATCTAGTGAACACACCACTAGCTGCAAGTGAATAGTTCAAATGGCAAGCAAACTTTGATGGGAAGAGAACATTTCTCCACCTTATTTGACTATACCTTAAAAAAAAACAAACCCGGTTTTATTGTCAATTGTACTTTTAAGGCAGAAATGATTCTGCATATTTTGTTAACTTTTGATATATTCGTAAAATATTTTGTAGCAAAAAATAATATTGAGTAAGTATGAGTTCTAGTGGTGAGTCTGTTTTCTATTACCAAAATGATTTTGATCGTGGTGTTTAATCATATTCTACTTCAGTATCTTTATTTGTAAAATGTAGCAGTCAAAAAGCATTTTTGTTTTTACTCTTTGGGATAAAAATTCTGGTTAGTATTCACCAATTTTAACATAAAGACTGAAAAGATTGATATTTAACATAAAGATTAACATAAAAAGATTTAACTTAAAAACTGAAAAGAACAACTCAATAAATTTATAGGCCATTTTCTCACCTGATGCCAAACAGTAATTTGACTGAGGATGTTGTATTATTAGCTTGTAAGAAATTATTTAATTCACTTAATTATTTTAAGTTAATAGAGCTGTTTGAATCAGTCTTCAAAACATCTTATGGATGTTTTACTGAAACAGACATGTGGTAAAAGATTAATATGATTTAAGCCTCCCCCCAAAGAAAGGTAAAATACAATGAATATATAGGAATATAAAAAGTAATAAAGTTGAAAAAAAAGGTGGGAAATATATATGACCAAATAGAAAGGCCAAAACATTTGCTCTGGGTAAAGTACATTCGGCTCTGAATTTTTAGGCAATCAGGATAACAATTGAGCTTGGTATTTCGCTGCCAGACTAGCATGAATCTAACAAATATTATTGAAGTAATAGATGTCCGTATGTAAAAGTATAGTACTCTCTCTTCATTTCCCTCTCTCTTCATTTTGCCCATCTAAATACTGGCAGTGTAAGCTCTGTTCAGTTTTCACTTTTACCCAGAGTTATCCCCAGCAGTTTGGCTAACGTTGATTTCATCCTTTGATTGCTCTGTACTCTTGCATGTATTCAAATTACCTTGGATTTTTTTTTTTTCTTAATACGGATGTCTTTTCTCTTTGCTAAGACTGTCTCTTGAGAACAGGAAATATATAATATACTCCTTTGTATTTCTCAAAGATTTTTATTTTCCACTAGACATAGATTAGGTATGTAATAAACATCCATTGCATTGTTTAAAATGTCTTCAGGTACAACTTTAAGTGAAAAGACTTTTAAATTTAAGAGTTGGGCTTAGGGAGTGGACTTTAAATGGGCAGTTAGTAGTGGTCACTCTGTCTGTATATCTATCATGTGGATTTGAATTCTTGCTCCACGATTTAGTAGGTACATGTTGTATAATCACTTTGAGCATCACTTTCCTTATCTTCTTAAGATGATAAAAATAATACTCACTTCATAATGTTATTGTTAATCTTATTAACCATCTTAAGGAGGGTTAAATGAATAAATGTAAAATGTTCAGAAAAGTAAACATTCATTAAGTGTTTGTTATTATTATTTTATCTTAGAGTGCACAGTACTAAGTCATTCCATCTGGAAATAAATAGAAATTTCTCCTGGTGGCGGTTATGGAGCATGACCAATTATCTGAGATCTGTCCTCAGAAAGCAAAAGTGTATGACAAAAAACCCATGTCTTCATAAGGCATGCATTATCTGAAAACTGTATCAGATCATTAAGTTAAAAAGATGTGACCTCGAACTACATTTCTGTTTTATATTATATAAAGTGTTTATCTGTTAGAAGACTCTGCTTCCAATCCTATTATGGTTGTACCAAGGTGTCATACTGAGCTCACACATTTTTAGCCCATAACTGGAATCAAAGGCAAAGAAAAAGTCAATATAGGCCACTACCCCAGCCTTATGTTATTCTTCCACAAAATGATGACGTATGACAAGGATTCTTTGTGAAATAGCCATGTCTAAATTGTAATGTTGATTTAAGGAACTCAACTTCGAAGTTTCTAAAATAGGAAACTGACAAGGAGTTTTGAAGGAAGCCCAATACACTGAACTTAAGATTCCATCAAATCCAAAGGTAAAAAAAAATGTTGACATCACAAAGATCTCAAGTTTTTCTCCATACAGCAGAGTTCAGAGTCCAATGTCTTTACCTAGATCTATTGTACATGTGAGACTAGAGCTGGGATGGACCCTGTAGTTTCTTCTCTCAAGGCAGTAATTTCTTTACTTCATAAATGAGTATGAAATAAGACCCATATATAATGAATGTTATAAGTTTCTAGGCCAAGAACTGCTAGAGAGGACTTTAGAAACTGTATTTCCAGCTCTCCATTGTGGTGGATATGTTCTTCCACCATTTCCTTATAGCAGAGCAGAATGACAGGGTTGATCCCATCTTTCACCACATTTTCATTAGACTGTTTGGGGTATTATATTTATGGAAATGTAATTGAAAGCAAATATACCATTGATGTAAAATAGTAAGAACAGATGGAGTATATTTTAATGCAATTTATTTCTCAATAACAGAATTTAACTAGGTATATGTGAATTAATGTAATTACTCATATGGTTGAAGCAGCAATTTAGGGTTTATAGTTTTAGGCTATTGCAAAATTGATTTTGAAAGAGCATTTGGTATTTAGTTTGAGTCTTTTATTCTGACTTTTCAGTTTCTGGAGAAATAATAGCAATAGTTCGTAAACTAATTTTTATTCTTAATATTCTCTCTTTAGATAGAATTAATTCTATCCATCTGTCTATTATTTGATATGTATCACTATCACAAATATCTCTTTGCTTTTATGTCCCCAGTGTCCATGTTGGCCTTTACTGATGACCTTTGATAGCATAAATGTCACTGTAAATTTTAATTCTTAGTCTTAGTTTTAAAAGTTACTTGCAGGTTAATGACAATAAATCACATTTCCTTCACTTACCTCTTGACATATGTAATTTTTTGTCCTCTTCATTATCTTTCACCAAGTCTTCAACCCAGATAGCAGGGTCATCTTTGTTTTTCAAAATCAGAATTACTCTAGATTTTCTGGTAAAATTTTTGTGTGGTGGTGGTGGTGCCAGAATGAACACGTACCATGATATTAGATTCAGGATATGAGAGTTTCTTTCTCTCTGGATTTATTATTTTAAATGTAAAAAACTTTTTAAAACTTTTACCACAGTTTTAGTTGTGGTGGTTTTTAGTAGAAATGTGGCTTATGGAATATTTCATTGGCTCTTGAATCCACATGGATAACAAAAGACAAATGTATTTTATGTGAATCCCACATGTTCAGGTAGTGTGATAGAGTAAAATGCTAACCCAGTTTCTGAATTATATTACCTTGGTCTTGTGCAAGTTCAGGGAGAAAGAGAAGAGGCTGTTAGTCCAATGTTTAATAAAAAGCTTCTAGAGACACTAATGGAATCAAGAGTCTGCCTAAAAAATCATTTAACAGGTGAGACCAAGGCAGATTTACCTGAAGACTGAATTCAAAGGTAAACATAAAAAATTTATTTGGTTACCTGCACACAATGATGAAAACATTTGCATTGTCTTAACAAAGAAAATTATTTTTTATTTAGACTGTATACTGTATTCTGAGTAATAGAACAAGCAGGATCTATGTTATTATAAAGGTTATCTCTTGCCTCCTTTATGTGGTGTGCTCCCATTACACGTATCATTTGTGTAAGTAAAAATTCTCTTTAAAAAATATTCTCACATAAAATCATTCATAGGAAATATCCTGCACCCCAAGCCATATCATTGCCAGTTAACATTTTATGACTATAGATTATTGGTCTTTGTGTTGTCATTTGCACATGGTTGCTTTCTTGACTATAGAGGTTTTGCTTCAATGGACAACCTTTGTTTTTTGCCAGTTGAAGATTATATTATATAGGAAGTTGGAAATGAAAATACAACATGAATATTTGGGAGTATCTTTTGAAGGATTTTTCTTTTAATCGACCACTTCTTTTATGAAACAATGTATAAAATTTCAAGAAAGTAACAAACGTTTTTTCTATTAAGTTGCTGACTTGAGATATTGAAGGAAATCTCTACACAGTGTGAAATAGTTTGGGCAATTTTTTCTGTTTAAGAATAGGAAGGTGTATTTTTTTCTCTGCTGTCTTCACATCCACTATTATAATATATATGCCTAATTATATTGATTATGGTGTCTTTTCACTTCTGAAAACAGTGCCTCCAAGGTGATAGGAGCACATCCCTAGAGTCTGATGAACTGGATTTGAATATCTGACTCTCTTGTATGAGCTTTGGGAAATTATTAAACTACCATGATCCTTATTTTCCTCTTCTTTAAAATGGTCATCTTACCTCTTTCCTAAGATGGTTTGAGAATGAGATGAGGACAGCACAGTGCTGATACATCATAAATCAATTCTTTTCTCTTTCCCCACCTCTAGCTTTCAGCTATTATATTATTATCCATGGGAGCAAATAATAAGTTTTAGGTAAGTGAATAACCCAGCTGATTTAAGACTGTTTTCAGATATTGGTGTTGAAAAAACTAATGGGGAACAAAATTTATAAACAACACAATCTGTCAAGAAACAACCTGACCATTTTATGTATAGTTGTTCTTTGTTTTGCATTCCTCCAGTCAGGAAAAATGTTCAGCCAGGCTTAGCAAACTAGGATCACATTGGCACAAGAAAGCACAAGAATTAATAATTTTAGACTACAATAAAAAGCAATTGAATGATTTTGTGAAAGTAAATTCATTTGAACAGTATTTTGCAAAACTTAGCATGCATCAGAGATTATTAGCTCCAGAGATTCTGATTCAGTAAATTTAGTACAGACCCAAAGGATTTGATCTTTTTTTTTTTTTTTTTTAAGTAGGCTCTACGTCCAATGTGGGGCTTGAACTCACAACCCCAAGATCAAGAGTGTCATGCTCTACTGACTAAGCCAGCCAGGTGCCCAGGTATTTGCTCTTAATAATAACTGAAGATATGATAGGTAGCACAAGTTTAAACCAATAAATAGAAAAAAAGAAAACTGTCAACTTTATCCATCCATGTTATCTTAATACTATTTTTCACACGAATCCAGGTAAACTCAATAAGTGAAAATGACTGAAAATGATCACACTATAGTGTCTATAGACTTGCTCAAAACCTAGTGTCAGTCCTTCATTTTATACAGCCTGAGGCAAAGACTGCATCATAGAACCTTCAAGGCCATGCAGTACAAGCGTGCTGCATTATGTAACACAAGATATACTGCAGTCAACTTACAAAATATAAATTAGTGGACAGTGTTTCAGATTAGAAAACAAAAAAGGATTTACTTCAAGGATCCTTTATCACAAGGTCCCTTGATGCATTTGAAATATTATTTGATTTATACAAAACCTATTTTCACTTAGCTTTTCAGTAAGACACACATATAAAACGAAATCTATAAATGTTCAGGAAAGAAGAGGAAGAAACTCAAGAGTTTTCTAAATCCTAGACAGCTGAGGCACTCTGTTGCTTTCAGGTCACTGTTCTTAAAAGAAAGGTAAATAATCTAAATTCTACCCTAAATTAGAAAATGTTGAACATAAGTAGCCTCCTGTCTCACAATAAAATCATAATGCAAGTCATGAGAGAACTTTAAAAATAACCCATCACTACTTTGGTATATTTTTAAATGTTTCTTCTCCATTAGAGTTGATAGTAAAACGAAGCGCGATTGTTGATTGTCAGTCTACTCTACCCTTGTGGGTATGTCAGAGTTTTGAAAGCGCAGATCCTGGATTCCCTGCCCTTGGTACCTCTCTAGTTAGGGACAGTTGTGGTGCATTGAGAAGGTCATAGCAGTAGTTAGAAGCTCTTACTGAAAGACCAGCGCATCTGTGTTCTTACTGCATAACCAATCCATCTAGACCTTGGGACTTTTTACGTGTTAGGAAGTTGTTATACTATTACCCAGGGTTAAACCATTAAGAGGTATGTCAGTATAAGATATTACTGTCAGTATAAGATATTACTGTATCTGCTTTAGAGATTTCTCACCCTTTCTCCTGAGGCCAGATTTCTCTCAGTCCCACCACTTTTTCCTTCATATGCTGCCATCTACCCCATACATCTGATTTTCTTTCTTTTAGCATACTAATAGTTTGCATCATCATGCTTTCAGATTCTTATTTTGAATGTTTATTTTGAGAGATGGTATCTGTCTTCTAGTCAGAAGCGGACAAAATGAAATATATGTCTTTACTCCCATATACAAAGGTTTATTTTAGAAAATACTTTTGCAAAGCAATATTGTTATTTCCAAGGACTTTGTGGAGCCTGATATGATTTCAAATAGGATTATGAAATTTGTCTTGAATGTTGAATATAGACAAGTTTTCTTTCCTCCTAAAAATGTAATTTACAGGGGCACCTGGATGGCTCAGTGGGTTAAAGCCTCTGCCTTCGGCTCAGGTCATGATCCCAGGGTCTTGGGATCGAGCCCCGCATCGGGCTCTCTGCTCAGCAGGGAGCCTGCTTCCCTTTCTCTCTCTGCCTGCCTCTCTGCCTACCTGTGATTTCTGTCTGTCAAATAAATAAATAAAATCTTTTTAAAAAAATGTAATTTACATTAAAATCTGTGTCATTTTATGGTTTTCTGGAACATTCAGGAGGGAGTAGGGATAGACACTTGATAAAAATGAGATCAATAAAATTATGTTTGCCTGTCACCATATGTTTTGGCATCTATACATCAGTTTGGATAAATTACATTTCATTTTTAGTAGGAGGAATAGAGAAAATTATTCTCTATTAAGAAAGGTATAAGAATTCAGAATTTTAAAAAAATTCACAATTTAAGAAGTATTCTTGCTGAGACAAAATAAAGGAAAAAAAAAGAAAAATTATAAAGGTCTTCCCAATTAGTTCTGAATTGAGCATGTGTTCCGTTGAACATGTGTTGAACATGTGTTGAACCTCGCACTGTGGATCTGTTTTATAACCCACACAATCTCAATTTAGATGGTCTTTGGTTTCTTTCCTTGTGTTTCTTCATTTTATGTCCGTACCTTGGGTCTACATATATCCACTTCTTGGAAGCAACTCATCTTCACATTTACAAATGATATAATATGTTAAGAAATCTATGACTTCCTGTACTTTTTGAACAAAGAGTTTTAATGTGAGAGCCCAGAGTAGCACACAGAAAGAGTTCATTTAGCTCGTATATTATACAGATAGAAGAACTGAGTTAAGTTGGGATTAAACAACATGACAAACGTTTTTTTTTTTTTTTTCATTCTGTTCATTATCTCTGGAAATTCTCTGGCTCTATTGGAGAGGAGGCTTTTAATACAGTGGAAAAACTAAAAGGCTCTGAACTTTGAGAATGGTTCAGTTCCACCAATTATTAGCCTTGTGTTCTTGGGTAAATCACTACTTCTCTGGGATTAATGTGTCTTCATAGGGTAGTTTTGAAGACAAAATGAAATAGTTTAGGTAAATTGTGGTTTGTAAACCTCAAAACACTGCACAAATATATCATTTGTTGCAGCTACTGCTATAGTGTAACCATGCTGGGTCAAACTGCACTTTTCAACTCCAAACACATCAACATTCCTGTTATTTAAATGAATGAGCAATAGACAGGCAGGGAGACCTGGGGGCAGGGTGGTTAGAAAGAGGAAATCAGAGATTCATGAACGCTGAAAAAGATAGGTTATAATTAAGGATTTTAGACACAAATATATAAATTGCAAATGTATGATAAAGATTCCAGACAGTTTCCTCTAATAGGTTTTCACTTCCTTTTCCACCAACCCCAAAGACCCTGAACATGGCAGAATAAAAATTATGCAAACAAATAACCCAGCATCTTCTTCTTCTTCTTCATTTTTTTTTTTTCTTGTAAAAGATCCTTTGGGTTGAATTTAAAATATGAGAAATTCAAAATTCTTAGTTTATTTGGTTCTTACTGTATTAAGTCTTCGGATGCACAGAGCTGTGGTCTAAGATGACTGCTTCTACTTATACTTATTTACTTTAGATGAATTTAAAATGTTTAAGAAAGAAAGTTTGCTTCAGGATGTTAAGAGCACGTATTTGTGAAGCTCCGTGGAACCTTGTATATCTAAAAATTATATATCAATTTGAAAATGTCTGGAAATAGATATAAAATGCTTATTTATGTGAATTAAAAAATGTTTGAATTGTTGCAAGGACAACTTCTAAGAAGAAAAAAATTGCAAATGACATTTTGGTTTATATAATAAATAAAATTTTGCATCCAATTTCAGGCCCACGATAATGGCTTATAACTAATCCTCTATAAATTTGCTAACTGGGCAAAACAAAACCTCAATGTAGAGGATTAAGAATACTAACAATGATATATTGCAAAGAAATTAGAAATCAGAAAAAATAAACATTAAGATTAGATGTAAAATGATAAAAAATTTTGAATAGCAAACAATTTATGCAAAATATGTTACAAAATCTGGTTTGCTAAATAGTTGATAGACATCTAGTTTCACTTAAATTAGTAAGAAGAGTTTACTTCTTCCAATTTTTTTTTCTGAGTGTATATTTTCCAACAAAAATTTGCTGTACATTTTTTTCAGTTCATTCTTCTTTAAGCTGCTCTTCAATTTGCCATGAAAAATCAGCATAAGACTAGACTTTTGTAGATATAACTTCTTTGGAAGAAATAAATTGAAAGTTTGATGCTGTTTTTGACAAATTCTCTTCTTCATTGTTTTTGATTGTGTTTGACCCTTTTGGATTGACATTTGCTCAGCCTATTTTTGATGTTATTAATACAAAATGACAACATAAAAAAAGCATTTCTCCTAGTGCAACAGCAATTGAAACTTGTAGTTTTATATTAAAAATACACAAAAGAATGTGTGAATACCAGAGATAAAATAACAACAGTTTCAAACAATAATCTGTGTCAAGCAAACAGCAGAAACAAGTTGATTATTTCATCCTCTGAAAAGTTGGTTTTCAGAATTTCATTTAAATGTACTTTATAATACAATTACATAATCAATATATGATCTGGGGTGGCTTCAAATTACTCTGGGTTATTTTCCAGATAATTTAGAGGTGAATCTCATTATGGATGGCAATATAAACAATTTAGAACATATTAAGGATGTTTACAGTTTATTTGAGTTATAAAGTTCTCCACCATGGCTGATATCTATATGGAATGAGCTCTCAAAAGTTTTAACTTCTTCCCCAGGAGAGAATTGATGTAGCGCACAAAGTGAAAAATTTCACATACTTCCTTTGAGATGTTCCCAAATATAGCCTCACAATTCTAAATGAAAAGTTGTTTTAAAAACCAGGCACATTTTGCACTGACTGATGGTTATTTTTAGGTAAACCACTTTAGGTTAATTAGGAGAAAATCAGCTACTGTACAATTATTATGCTCTATCCTTCCCACCTTGGCCTGAAAATAATGAGATGTAACAAGTTTTTCTTTGTCACTGGCAGCTGCACCTTTTAAGTGTATCAAAGTCTGTTGCTGTGGTTACGGCCTTTGTTTCCAGTGATGTTTTGTCCATGCTTCCCCCTACCCTTAACAATGGGTTACTCAAAAGAATGAAATAATGAGTCAATTCATTCAGAAATATGTTGTTAAAATATCCCTCTTTATCATTACATTTCACTGCTTAGAAACTAGGCTGTAATTCAAGGCAACAGTTAAGTCTGAGAAGTGTTAAAAAAAATCTTTGATTTTTTTTTCATTTATAAGAAAATCCTGCCTATGTAATTGAAGAACTTCTTACAAGTCTCAACAATTAAATCCTTTTTGGTTAATGTATTATTTCTGGAAGAAGTAGATAAAATTCTACGCAGTAAGCATGATAAAAATCGTGCATGTTTCGCACAGCACAGAATTTTAGAGTCAAGGTTTCTGGGCACAAAAGCAGTAACAAAACAGTCCCTACAAAACTGAGTAACTCTGAATAACACAAGAAATAATATTTTGTTAATTTAAAATTTTAGAAACTGAAATGTGTAAAGTTTGTAAAGTAAAATGTAATTAAATTATGGTACTGTACATACCAGTTGTTTCTATAATTGAAACTTTACAATATGAAAAATACATTAGCTCTGTACAGTTTTTACAGGTAGGTAGGATGAGTTTTGAAAAAAAAAGATTCTTTTTCTTTTTTCAGGGTCATACTCTGTTTAAGTCAAAAAAATACTGCACAACTTAGCTAATTACAAAGTGTAGACTTGAAACAATTCATGTCTTCTTTATTTCATGAATAAATCTTGGATTTTTGTTTAACAGGGGATTTTTGTTGTGTTTTGCTTTTAGAGTCCACAATGAACAAATCTTCCTCATTTTGTCCTTGAGGTTACAAAGTTTGGTGGCAACCCTTGGCTATCAATTAGCTCAGTTAAGTCAGCTGCTGTTTATGGTCACTGATTTGGCCAGCTGTTGTGATTGTGCTCAGGTCCAGCTCAGTCTCTAGGTGTGTTTCCATCGTATCTTCCTGTGCATTCGTTTCAAAGGACTTATGAGAGAGAAGTTCATGATGCACCCCACAGTAACTTATTGTGGGCTGGTCGTATGCCAGAAAGGTTGACACATTCATTGATAAAGGTATCTGGGGAAAAAAATGACATGAGAAAAATCAGTTATAAAATGACAAACCACTTTGGGGGCAAGATTTGACTGTGAAGTATGGACCTGATTACCTCTGTGGTTAAATCTGTGACTCAAGTGCCCCCACACTATCCTACTAATGTCCCTTATTCTCTGCTGGTAAGTACAATGCAACAGTTTTAAATCCTGGGTTGGAGCGGTTAATGCTTAACTAAAATTATCAGGTAAAGAGTAGCCTGAATGGTTCTGAAAATGCTACAAGCTTTATTGAAAAAGTCAGAAAATGCTTTTCCTCACTAGGTAGAATTGTGGTTTAGAACTAAGGAAAGTGTTACTTGGTTATGTCTCATGTTGGAATACAATAGAACAGTAGTTCTCAAACCTTATCATGTGTGAAAATCACCTCTTCCTTCTTTATCTCCAATCCCCCACTCCCCCGAGTTTCTGGTTCAGTTGGTCTGGTATAGGGCCTGGAATCTGCATTTCTTACAAGTTCCCATATGATGCCCGTGCTGTTAATCTACACACCACATTTTGAGAACCGTTGCAGAAAGAGAATTGTCCAGGCAAGTCATTCTGGCTCTTCTTACTCAATAGTTTCTTAATATCTATTTCACTGTGAAAATTTTTTGAAACATTAATGTCTGTAGTTTAGTCCATATATATAAAATTTAGGCTTAGGGAACTCCTAGGAAGAATCTAAGGCTCCTATGAAGGTGTAAAAAACAACAAAAGTGGTACTAGTTTGAAGAAACTAGTGATAAAACTGAGGAAGGTTTTATCTGAGGAAGGAAGCAAATTGCAGGTTTTATCTGAGGAAGGAAGCAAATTGCAGCTTAATGAAAGCTGAATGAAAGAAAGCAAATTGGAAAAATCCGAGAAAAAAATCAGAGTGACCACTGTGAGCAGAAGGGAAATATACATGTTGCAGACAAAGTGTAGTCTGGAATGTGATTAGATGTCAAAATCTAGAGATTATTTCCATTTTTTTCAGTGAAATAAAAACTTGTTCTAAGAAGTAGACAGACTTGAGGAAACCAGCTCCGATCTCTGTTTAATATCCTAGTTACTAATTCATGTTGTTGAACTGCCTTGGATAAAAACTTCTGCCATTCTTGTTTTGTGAATGGATAAAATATATTTCTGTTTGAGCATATCAGACTAAATTCCTTTCTGATCTCAGATGAGATTAGAGCCTACAGCTAAGAAAAAAAAATGTCTAGTTTTTGTTCTTTTGTTAGTTAACTGTTGTTTGTCCTTTTCTCCATGCGTAAGAACCCTCTTGGCCAGTTCTCTTTCCATCCTACCCTTCTATCCATTTATTTTTTTTCTCCAGTAAAAGTGAGTTGAGCTATTATTTTGTTGTTTTCTCTTAAACAAAAGAATTCACTTGTTTTGAGATTATTGCCTATTTTTAATATGAACATTTCAATGTATCAAATGTGTAGGGTTTAGTCCTTGGAGACAGAAATGTAATCTAATTCATCAAATTAAATTCCTCAGCAATTCTTCCTATTTATGTGGATTTAAAAATTTTTTTGAAAAAAATTTTGAAGCATACAAAAATTTTGAAGACATTATACACTTTAAAAAATGGTCAAGAAGATTGAAAGATCATAAAGAAAGATGCTCATTTTAAAATAAGAATTCCTGCTGTTGCTGATGAGATACTCAGATAACTAAAATATATTATGCAAAAGTAATTGTACAGCATGAATGGATTTGAGTTATAGGAGAATATGAAAATAGAACTGTTACTTGGTACATGAGTTTTACATTAGCCTCTGGGAAATCAATGCTCTGTAATGTGTTATGGGTCATATATCTGTAGGGTTTTATATAGTTGTTCTTATTTGTCATGGAAACTTCTGCTTCCTGGCTTACTTGGAATTAACTCTACTGTGAATAATTTGTACTTTCTATGGTGACAATTTGTGAAAAATAATAAACCATGACATATTTATTACATGTGTATGTGTGCAGCACACACACACAATTTCTTGCTTGATTTAATATCTATGGGCTGCTGGTATCCAGAGTACAAGTCCTAATTTGTACCATATCAGTTAGCTCTCATTATTCATTTAAAAATCCGTACATATTTTCTTTAAAGTTTCTTTCTTTTTTCTTTTTTTTTAATGTGCCTTATTTTAAAATACCTAACCCCATAGTTATACTTTTTCAAATCAAGTCATATTTTTCACATTTTAATATTTCTGAAATTGGTATAGTACTTAAAATCGGTGTGAATGTTTAACATATATTTTCTTCTGTACAGTTGAAAATGACTATTAAAGTTAATAACGTCTTAATATCAAGAAAATAACATAGTGAATAGAATTTAAGCAGCTAGCCATATCTGCATATAACCTCATGCATTTTCTCATTAACTTAAATGATTTTGAAAGTCTAAGAGTTAACATTGGATATAGTCACATGTATATTTATAAGACTACATACATATAGTGATGTACATATATACACAGTATATTGCCATATACATAAATACACACACATATATATATAATCTTGTAGTCAATTACTTATGATTTTAAAATCATTTAAATCAGGTATGAAAAATACAAATTTTGGTGATACATCAGTTTTGGACAACCTCAAATAACAAATAACAATTTTGTATTTGTTATTTATATTATATATACATACACACACACACACAGATATATATGCTACATATAATATATAATAAAATATTTTAAAAAGATTTTATTTATTTTTAGAGAGATAATGCACAGGGGGAGGGGAGAAAGAATCCCAAGCCGACTCCTCATGGGGCTCAATCTTAGCACCCTGAGATCATGATCTGAGCTGAAATCAGGAGTTGGACATTAAACAAACTGATTCACCCAGGCACCCCTATTTGTTTGTTTGTTTATTTATTTATTTATTAAAGATTTTGTTTGTTTGAGAGAGAGAGGGAGAGCATAAGCAGGGTGGCAGGAGAGGTAGAAGCAGGCTCACCACTGAGCAGGGAGCCTGACGTGGGACTTGATCCCAGGACTCTGAGATCATGACTTGAGCTGAAGTCAGATGCTTAACCGATTGAGCCACCCAGGTACCCCAAAATATATATATTTATTTAAGGAAGTGTTTTAGTTTTTTTCAAAATGCACTTACTAATCTTTATTCTTGGTCATCTTAATGCCTCTGCTCTCTGTTTATGTACATAAGCTGATTTTTAAGACTAGCCTTGGGTTTTGCTAAGGTATGTGCAACTTGATGTGTGTTTAGGGTGGTTTAACATTTGTTTCAGTCCTACCAAACATGAGCTTTGTGTATAGGATGGTAGTTTTACTTACAGTCAAAATAGAAACATAGATCTTTGGTATCATTTGAGCAATATCAAGAAACAATGGAAAATATCTTCCCTACTGGCTTGATTCCCATCTTGAAAATTTTATTACTAATTACTATTTTGGTTTCTAAGTATTGAGGCAATTGATAAAATGGAAATATTATATGATGAGAAATAGGGTGAGCAAGTCTCATTATCACTGTAGCTTAGTTCCCTTGGGAGAGTGTCAAAGCCTGGCTGGCTGTTTCCTCAGGTTCTATCTTAATTTATTTATGATTTCTGGTTTCTCTGTCTAGCTACCTGAGTAGCTGTGGTCATTTGTTCCATCTCTTGGTCACCAACTACCTGAACATGTTTCTAGCATCTTCCTTCTTAGCATCATTATGCTTCACTGAGCATTTACTGTGTGCTAGGGACCATGCTGCATCCTGGACTTGGGTCATCTTACTTAAGCCTCCCAAAGGCTGCTGTGAGGTAAATAGAGTGATCCCCATTTTACCATTGAGAAAACAAAGACTTAATTTATGTCGTTAGCCTAAAATCACTTACCTGGTGAGTTGCAGTAGTTGCCTAACTTCTTAATCTCTATGCTTTACTGCTCATTTATCACTTTATCTAACTTACACTGTCCCTGAAGCCTAGAGAAGTGAATATAATGTGTCTGATACTGTTTAGACACCAATTCTCAACAATTGAATCTTATTTCCAGTAGGGTGAACACTGATTTCCTGTGCTACACCATAGTTTTTGATACTGCTATGCACATATGGTCCTCAGGAAATAAACAGTTTATCAGGGATTTGTGATGTGGGTAGATGGTAACAGCTCAAAATCAGAGCTTTCTGCTTCTTACTAAGTTCATGTTGGTTAATACAAACTGTAAGAAGTGTCTAATCTGAAAATCATTCTGGATTGGGACAGGAACTTTACATATACTCCCAGATACAAATATGTGTAGAACTGTTTAGGGAAACTTTCAGGAATTTTAAAGTGAAATTTCTGTGTTGTCTTGGAAATGGGTAGAAATTTTTCCAATTATGTGATGTCAAGTTTCTCTTTTTAATAAAAGGTGCAAAAAATTAGAAACCTTAATCAATCTGTAGTATGATTATTTTGTTTTATATTAAATAATACTTGTTTTATTTCTTTCTGTATGTAAAAATGGTTATAGGTAGATGCTGGGGAGAACAGGATTGGGGAAGTGAGAAACAAACATGAATAAGACACAAATTCTGCTCTTTGGCAAAATCTGGGGGAAATAGATTATACAAGAGAGTGAAGGGAGACAAAGGATGGGGTGATTTGGGAGACAAGTGATTATTGTCTATGGATAAGGATTTCTGTGTGTGTGTGTGTGTATATGTACGTATGTATATGTATATTTATATGTATATACATACTGTGCTCTGATTTGCTGATTCTGCTAATTATGTCATTCATCCTTTATGGGTGCCTAACAAACCAGACATCTTTCTTGTTTGGAAATAATGTTATTTTCCAGATTTATTGGCAAGAGTCTATTTTGTTGAGAAGTGATTTAATATTTACTTTTATAGACTCCTCCACAGAGATAATATGTTTTACTTTGAAACTGATTTATCTGTTTGAAGAATAGTCTATCTCTTGGAACTCTTTAGCATTCTAATAGTTAATTCCTGTGAGTAGAACAGACTGTTAGATTATTAATTTTAATTATCTTGATCCTACTAATAATTTATTTGAAATTTTTTCATGAAGTACTTGATTACAAGCCTGAATTCATGTTATGCTACCTTTCAACTTTAAAAAAAAAAACCATTTTTTATACTTTTAAATTATTACATGTAATCCAGACTTTGATACCCAGTTTTGGTACTTTTGAAGAGCAAAGTTGCCAGCCAAAGTAACAATTGCTGGGGTGCCTGGGTGGCTCAGTCAGTTAAGCATCCCACTCTTGGTTTCGGCTCAGGTCATGATCTCAGGGTTGTGAGATCAAGCCCTGCAGTGTGCTTCATGCTGGGTATGGAGCCTGCTTCAGATTCTCTCTCTCCCTCTCCTTCTGCCCCTCCCTGCTCACACATACACTCTCTCTCTCCAAAAAAATAAAATAAAAAAATAAAAAATCGAGTAACAATTGCTTTCCTGAGATCAAAAGTATAGGATAATAAGGCAGGGACTCAATATGATTTTGAAAATTTTTAGGTGTCTGGAACATGAGAATAATGTGAAAAAAAAACATTATATTCAGCAAGATGATAATTCTTCCAGTGCCTTTTGTTTCAAAATACATTATACTGAACTTCTGCACAGTGAAATCACAAACTGAAAAAAAAATAGAATTTCATTTGAAAGGTCATAATATTGCTTGCACCAAAATGCATTTAGAGTAAAAAGAAAACAAAATCTGAGTTTTATGTGTATTGTGCCAATTTGATATCTTGGTACTGTCCCCACTCCATCTAAGCAATGGGGAGAATCTTATAAAATATAGGTCCCTTTATCTTTGTAATTTTAAAAAATACATCTTAAATATTTAAATGATGTTGCCACTTATGAATGTATTTTGCCTTTACAAAACAGTTTCTTTCTCTTCCAGTTTTGCAACAAGAAAGAAATGGGGGTTGACTATATATGCATTGGTTTTCATAAGTTCACATGCTAGTGTCTATAAAACCAAACAGAAGAATTCACACATTAATTTATTTGCTTCAATAAAGATTTGCTGAATGCCTTCCCTAGGCCTGGTGTAGTGAGCTAGATGCTGAATATACAACAATGCTTGACCTCAAGGCTTCTGGATGGAACATAAACCATTCTAACATGCTAGCACATGGAATAGGGAAGACTCCATAGAGGAAAAGAGTTTTCTATTTTCCCCAATTGGCATTTTTGTCTTACTCATTTATTCATTCTTGTTCTTCCTCTCTCTCTTCCTTGAATTGTCAGGGAACTTCCTCAATACTTTAATGGTATGTATATCTTGAAGTTGCGTCTTCTGTGGCTTTTATTTGTGCATATATTTTATCTTATATTAGACCATAACCTTCTTGAGCACAAAAATCTATGATTAACCACATTTCAGTATGGCTTATATTGTTTCACATGATTCCTTTAACATAGTAAGCACTGATGAATGAATACATGAGTGAATGAAGTAGTAGAGTAAAGGGTATTTAGTGTAGTTGGGAAGGAATTAAGAAATTTCATTCCAGGATAACTGGGCTTTATAGGAACTACATGGCTAAGAAAATACGCTATAATCTAATGATGTGAAGATCAGGCCATTATGATCCTCAGAGAGAGGTAGAGAGCTACAATGAATATTCAAAAATCCACACTAATGATGAGTGCCGCATTATAAAGTAATAATAAGATCCTTCTTTATTTTTTAATTATTTAAATTTTTAAAATTAATTTTAACTTAAAACATTAACACGTATTTTATTATATAAATATTAGTTATAAATTTGAAATACATAATTTTTAAACAATATTATTAATAAAATAATTATTCTTAATTTGGTGATTTTCCTCCTATAAATTTCAGAATGTTGTCCTTTAATACCTCTCACACCTGCATTTTTCACACTCATTAGTGCTCCCTAGAAACACAGCCCATCATTTCCGAGAGTTTGGTTCACCTGCCAAATTAGCTCTCCCGGTAATGGACTCTGCTCAGGATCCTTCTGTGTTAACCTCTGTTTTATTTTTGTAGTGCCAGTGAAAAGTGATGTTTCTCTTTTACTGAGGCAAAGCAAAATGCCCCAAACTGTTTTCATTTACATGTAAATCTTTCTGCACAGCTCAATGCCTGCTAAATTAGCACCATTGCCAGGTAAAGTGATGGGACGCAAATTGAGACTATGACTCAAAGGCCCTACTGATCTTGATGCTGTTTGCAAATCTGTTTCTTTATATTGTTATGCAATGAGGTGCAGTTGCTAATTTTTAATTGTTTAAAAACAATCTCCTTGTTTTTCTCCCTACTCCCCTCAACCCCCGCTGGAAATTGTATTTGCAATAGTCCACTTAAGGATCTTATAATGGTTATACAGTGGCTATATTTTCTAATATAGTTTGTATAAATCTGTGAGTGAATGAACATCACTCATTGCATTCAGCATTTCAAAACAGCAAATGATAGTGTTTGGTCCTGCTGCAGAAGTGACTGGTGAAAGAACTCTCTCTGTGAGTGACAGGGCGTTGTAGTCTCATGGTGGGGTACCGTATGGGATTTCTCTCAACGCTGGCATTTATATTTGGTTTTCTGTCATGATTTCTGATATCCTACTTGCTTTCCAGCTTTTTTTTTTTTTTTTTTTTTCCACTAGCTTACTGGAGTTTTGATATTCTTCATAAAATAGGCTGTCCATTTCTGACATGTCTGATCTTGAGAACTCACCCTCCATTGGCAGGACTTTGATCTCCAGACTTTCTTAGGGTTTCTCATCCTATCTAGGACCTAGAGGGCAGCAGCTCAGGATTCCTTGAATCCTAGTATCTGTCTTCCAAATGAGCTTTCAAATGATGTGATAATTTACTGATTAGAAAAGAGTATTCCTTCAACTGTATTTTGAAATTAATTCAGATTTTGGTTCAGATTATCTCCAATCTAAATGAGACAATATTCTATATACATCTGCTAAGTTGCATAAAAATCTTACCCTTGGGGATTTAGTTTAAATAATACTGCTTTTATGAGAACTCCTCCAATGATTTGATTCTGTAGGGATGAGCTCCTGCAATGAATTTCTTCAGAATTTAAATATATGTAAGTAACAATATGTACCATCTCTTCTATCTGTCCATCCATCCATCCACCTGTCATTTAGTATTCTTGGGATCCTGAATGAACAAAATCAGTTCCTTGACCTCACAAGCAAGCAGTAAAATACTGTTTTTTCTAGGTGGGTATAAGTGTGTATAGGTTATGGTGGGAGTGGAAAGAAAGATCTTCCTCTGCTGTGAGCTTTTATATAGGTAACATCATATTTGAGCTGGCCAGCTTGGTCTTATTTATATATTGCTATTATTTCATGTATATTATCTATCTAGACTATGAATTTTATAAAGAATAAAGATCTTTTCAAAGGTCATACAGGCTTGTATATTAGCAAAATTTTGAAAATTCTTGTTAGTACAGTGAGCAGAACTACTTTTCACAAAGTTCACATTTATATACTTACATTTGTAATGAAGATATAAGGTCTTCAGATAAGAATGAGCTAATAGATACAGTTAATCTAACTAATTATAAATAATTCAGTAAAGTAATTTAATAATTACCAATATAACATTAATAGTTAGCTTATTTCAAATTTTTATATGACACAAAGATAGTAAACTTTATTTTATTTTTTAACTTTATGTATTTATTTGAGAGAAAAGGAGAGAGTATGCATGAGCGGTGGGGAGGGGCCAAGGGAGAGGATCTTTAAGCAACCTCCCTGCTAAGCTCAGAGCCTGGCTTGAGGGCTCTATCTCACAACCCATGAGATCATAACCTGAGTTGAAACCAAGAGTTGGAGACTTAATCAACTGAGCCACCCAGGTGTCCCAAGTTAATAAACCTTAAAAAGTTGGTCCTGATAATACAGCTTTTATATTATAATAAAACATTTCTTATTGACATTTATATAAAGATTAACTTCTAACTTACATTAGCACATATGGATTATATGAGGAAGGGGTGACTCTGATCCGAGTGATTGGAAGTAATGTTAGAGGTAGGGAGTATCTAGTTTTTATTAGAGTTTACCAATATTGTCTCACTCTCATTTTAGTCTCTCTCGCTCTCTTTTTTTTCAGTTTCACCTAGCATTTACAACTGTCCTTTACTAGGTTCATTTTCTGTTACCTTACTTCATTGGCTGTCTGTCTTTAGCTTCTTAGTGATCATAAACAGACTAAATGTTTGCATCCTTGATCAGGTTTATATGATCAGCCACATATGTATGCAGATAATCTTTTTTCAACTATGGCTTTGGTCAAACTAATTAAAAATAAAGTACATAAAGGAAAAATGTGAAGTATTATATCTTAATGGCCTGCCTTGTTTTATTAATAATATAATGATTTGGTTTCAACTCAAGGTTCAAAGTAGATATCAAATGCAGTTAAAAATATCAAAGTGTTGAAAAAAAATATCAAAGTGTTTTAGGCCATATTTGGACAGTAAAGCTCAAGCCTGAGATTGCATAACAATCTTCATTATCATCAAGATACCTTAGAGAGTATGTTTTTGCTCTTTTTAATGTGGTTGGACATTCAGTGATACCCAAGATACAACTATAAAATAATACAAGGGAACTTTATGTAAGAGTTTTTATTATTGTTTCCTTATTGTTAGGTCCTATACTTTATATTGCGAATCAATGGCCAGAATGATATAAGTGATGAAACAAAGGATGACTCTTAATTTATAGAAATAGACTCCAGATAGATTCTCTATGGGATACAGGCTTCTTTGTGAAAAAGTTTAATCTTATACCATTGGTATGGTATTAAGAATTCATAATTTTTCATTCTGTTATTTAGCTATCTGTTATCCAAATACCAAGATTTGAAAGGAAAAACTGATATGAATCTTGCAAAAATATACAATTAAGGTAAACTAATGCAAGGATTAGGATATCTAAACTGATCTAAGGTATCAAAATGTTTTTTATAATTTTCTCATGGCTACTAAAGAAGAAGTTCTCCATTGAATGAAACTTTGAATAGAATTATAAATAGATTTTTTTGTTTGTTTTTGTTTTTGTTTTTAAAAAGTCATGACCCTGAGATCAAGACTTGAGTTGAGATCGAGTCAGAAACTTAACCAACTGAGCTACCTGGCACTCCAGAATTATAAATAAATTTTTAAACTAATATATTCTTAATATACAAATTTGTCCCCTGAGATTTAGTTTTAAAATATATTAATGGGGTTCTGATATTACATGAGCTAATATAAACATATTATATATAAGCACAGTATATTATATATTGTGTGTAATTTATAATGTATGATAAGTATACATTTATATATGTATATTTTATGTATATAAGCATAGTATATGTTTGTGTATACACACACACACACACACACACACACACACACACAACTTGGTAATGGTTAGTGGCTTTCTCCCAATAGGAGCATCCTGGGTATTTTCTTCCTATTACCCTTTCTCATTTCTCACTTCAGGCATAGAATTGTCTCAAACATTTGAGGATAATTCAAGGCACAATAGATATGAGGATAGATTGTGCTGTCACTGAGCTTCTATTCTCATTTAGTATATATGAATAGGAAGTTAAAAAAATCAGTAAACTTGAGACTAGTTTTGAGTATAGATACAAAGAAGGCTTTCGACATATGATATTTTATGCTTGTTTGTAAGGAAACAGTGGAGCCTCTGATCTCACCCTCTTTGAGAAATTTTGTCAAAACAAGGCAACTCTTTTTTGAATTGGTATTGACTTTGGAAAATGATTATATTACCTACTGAATTTACCATGTCTCTCTCTCATCCTAATAGAGAACTGATTAGATTTTTCTTACCTTTTATTTTTATTCTTTTCTTATACGCTTTTTTTTTTAGTTTCATCTTACATTTTAAAAAAATATTTATTTTTTTTGTTTTGTTTTTAAATATTTGTAGTTTTTGTAAGTAAATTGGACTTCTTAAAATATGTAATGGGAACCATCCCAAATGCCTAGGGGAGGAACTAATGTATTTTGAATGACTTATTTTTTTATTTTCAATGATTTTATAATTTTTTATTATAGGACATGAAATTGGGACACATAAGAAGTGGCAGAGTAGGAGCAAAGCTACACAGTTTCTTAAATAAATGAACTAGATCTTACTGTTGAGCTGCAACTACTAGTAACTGAATAATGTAGGTTTTCTTACCTTCTTCTGAAGGGAAATTTTAAAAATATAAATTAAGAATGGAAAATTCTAGAAAATAACAGTTCACATATAATTAAAATGTAGTTAAAATTCCAAGAACAGGGGTGCTTGGGTGGCTCAGTGGGTTAAAGCCTCTGCCTTTGGGTCATGATCCCAGGGTCTTGGCATCGAGCCCCACATTGGGCTCTCTGCTTGGCAGGGAGCCTGCTTCCCCCTCTCTTTCTCTGCTTGCCTCTCTGCCTACTTGTGATCTCTGCCTGTCAAATAAGCAAATAAAATCTTTAAAAAAACAATAAAAAAATTCCAAGAACATCTTTGAAATGTTGTGCTGTGGTAGACGGTGAAAAGTAACATAGTGGGATAGGGTCGTTCTGTTTTAGGGATGGCGATGGCAGGAAAAATAAAACTCCCCTTTTTAACATTGAGACAACATTTCCTAGATGGTGTCCCCTTGAAAGAACATTGGGAAATATATTGGATCTTTTGTGACCATTATATTGATTGTTGGTTCCTCACAGTGTGTTCAGTCTGGGAGCAGCTATGTAGCTTATATTTGTGTCATGGTGCTGGGGTTACATCTTAGGCTCTTTCTTTTTACTTGATGACATTAACAACATGGTTTTGAAGAAAGGAATACTCTTTCTCTAATAAATTAGGTAGCTTCTGTGGGTATTTAAAGGGATTTGAAGTTTAAGAAATTTAATAACACAGAAGTCTTTATACCAAGATGCTTAGTGGTTCCTGGATCACACTTGCCCCTCCTGATCCCGATGCCCACAGCTGCTTTATTGTCAGAACACACAGGTGGCTTCTGTCAGAAGGCATGACTACTACAGAAATGTCTGCCTGGTTCAGCACTCATGTTACACTCTGCTCATGAGAATTTAATTAATATAGGAAGTTGATGGTTTCTGGTCACCAAAATCTGGTCAGTCTCTTGACTCATAATATTATGGTCCATCCCTGGGACTACCCAGGTTAGAGGTGCTTCTCCCAGTTCCAAGGTTTGAGACCTGATCTTCAAGATCTCTTTTAGCACTCAATGTCTGAAATTTTCTTCTCTGTGTTGATGTAGAATACATACTTTATCTTTAAAAAAAAAAAAAAAAAAGATGGGGCGCCTGGGTGGCTCAGTGGGTTAAGCCGCTGCCTTTGGCTCAGGTCATGATCTCAGCGTCCTGGGATCGAGTCCCGCATCGGGCTCTCTGCTCAGCAGGGAGCCTGCTTCCCTCTCTCTCTCTCTGCCTGCCTCTCTGCCTACTTGTGATCTCTCTCTGTCAAATAAATAAATTAAAAAAAAAAATCTTTAAAAAAAAAAAAAAAGCAACATGTATTTGCAGGGGAGGACATAGGCCCTTCCTGGAAATAATATATTTCCAACTCATTCCTTCAGGAATTTCTTCTCCTGTGGATCAGCTGAGCAATTCATAGATTCAGTGAGTCCCTAAGAGGCCTGTGGAGTAATTGAGAATTTGGGAGGAAAGAAAATGATTCTCAACTTCATGGTGCAGTAAATGCATTTCTAGAGACTGGAGCCTTGAGTGTAGCCCTTTTCCAAATCTGCTTGGGGGTTTAGGGTTTTTAACTTATGCCACGAGTGATATTGATTAAGCATTTTCTGCCTTGCCCATTAGCTCTCCCTTCTGCTCAGTGCTGTAGTGAAATCACAATTTGTGCCATGGAAATCACTGAGGCAATAAATCTAGCACTTACGACTTCAATGCATTATTGAGAAGAGAGCACAGATGGACTATAAGGGAGCAAGCAGTTGTTCAAACTAACTAATATCTTTGATAATTAATAAATGTAACAGGGGAAATGAACAGCAAAAGAAGGAGGAACTGATCTAATTTTTAACTAAAACACAGCATAAAAATTCTTTGATTTGCAATTTTTAAAAAATTCTCTCCATAGCTTTGAAAGAAAACATTTTGGTTCCTTTGCTGACTGCAACCTCAATGACATTGTAATGGGAAGAGAATTAACATGCTCCATGCCATCTGTAGTCATTTTGGGTTCAGCTTAAATTTCTACCCCATGTGGTGTAAGTATTCCTGCTTATGGAACACCAGCTAGGTTTCAGGAACTGTTCTAGGTGCTGGTAATTTAAAGATAAGTGAAGCATGGTTTCTGTTTTTGAGGAGCGCCCAGTCTCTAGGAGGGATCCATGCCTGTAGATGTAAATAGTGCGTAAGCTCAGCCTTTAACGGGGTTATGCAGTGGCCTCAGAGGAGGGTATCACCTGCTCTGCTAGGCTGGGGTCAGGAAACTCTTCAGAAAGAGGGCTCCTAAGCTGAGTCTTGAAGGAAGAAGAAACTCACTAGGAAAACAACAACAACAACAAAATACAGGAAGACTATCCCAGGCAGAGGCAAAGAGGCTCGAGACAGATGGCTAGTCAGGGGACTGAACTAGTCCAACTGGCAGGAACAAGTGATATTTATGGAGGAGCAGCAATAGGTACATGTATGTTCGTGAGAATACAGCAAAATGGTAGGTGAGAGGTGACGAAGACCCGAGATCAGGTACAGGTACTAGCAATGAGGATGGAAATAAAAGGGTGAGTCACCACTTACTAGTTGAGTGACCATGGGCCAGTTCATTAACATTCTCTGAGCCACAATATTGGTGCTGGTTAAATGGATCTCATAATCCCTACCTTAGAGTTGTGTTGTTAGCACTGGAGATAATGTATGTGTGATTTCTGCAATAGTAAGTTCTCAATAAGTGAAAGGAGTGATTATAATATTATTCCTGATTGATTGAAACACTCCATCATGTCCTATGTCCTGTGTTCTTTTTCTACATAGTTCACTGCTTGTCACTTTCGTATCCTTGTTCAATATATAGTTGAATATAGAGCTGAGAGAATTAAGCATTTTTTAAATGCTTCTGCCAACAGTCATTTTTCCAATAATTATTACTGTTGCCACATTAATCTATATTTGAGATGCAATCAAATTGAAGAGCTCAAAAATTTATAAGCTCCGTCTATCAGAACTGAAGGAAGGAGAGAGAAACATTTGGACATGATTAGAATGGTTGGCTTATTAGTGAAAATTTTGTATCATAGTTCAAATATCAAATATCCAACTACATTGAAAGGATTGAGAATTGTCATTCTAGAATGAGATACTGATTTACTGTTTAGCTTTAGGCATGTTACTTCCCCTTTTCTCTGTACTTCTGTAAAAGGAGGAAGATGATGCCTGCTGATTAAATACCAATGAGCAGGCTTAAGCATAAGAATGACAAATAATAAAATAATAACTTTCCTCTCTGAGGAGAAGAAAATTTGTGTCAGCAAATCTGTTATATTTTTGAGACTTAACAATAAAACACTCTAAATGGGAATTCTGTCCCTAGTCCAGGTTTTTTCATTAACATCAGTTTCTCCAAATATATTCCTGACTTCCACAATTTTATTCCATACCTCAGTAGTTTTGTTTTAAATTATGAACAGCAAAATCTCTGTGAAAGGTAGAAATTAACCTGCTGATGTTTCTGTCTCTACCCCCTTATAGGTGCTGTAAGATAAGTGGAAAAATACAATTTCAAAACCTAATCCAGCAGAAAATGTCTCTAACCTGCAAAACAATCTATTTGTTTATGTAACAGGGATGGTTTTTTCTTTTTTTCTTGAAAGAAAGGGCCTCCTTATAAAGAAATGCAAGCATTTGGGGTTATCACTCATCCTGGTTTCCCCTTGCTCCCTCTTTCTGCCTCTCTGGATCTGACCAGGAGCTAGGTTAAATTCTACCTATTATATGAAGCCTTTAGAAAAAAACCAAACCGAAAAAACTTCTGAAGCCACGCTTCTCTAAACTGTAGCAATTTTTTAATTTTACTTCTTCCCCAGTACTTTATATAAACTGCTATGTTAGTGACTATCTTATGATGAATTATGCCTTATCTTCCCAATTATATCACAGACGCTTGATAGCAACTACTTTGTTTTCTATTGTCTTACCTGGTCCAGAGGAGATATTCATAGATTTATTGGCTTCCTTGGGACTTTCTAAAAGTACAAATTATTACCTAAAAAAATTAGGTACAAATTTTACCTAAAAGTGCATATCTCTCAGATCTTAGATTTAGGTCCTGCTCTATGACTGTGTTCCTTCTGTACATGTGGCAGAAAGTTGGCAGCGAGCTGGGCCATGGACACTCATGTCTGTGTTTATGGTGGCTTCTTCAAACCCTAGGACTCTTCCCTTGAGTTTATAAAGCAGACTTTCTTATGCATGGCTTGTGCTCCTGAATGAATCTCAAAAATATCCCCACACAAAAAAATATGGTCAACAGAGCATGAGCGAAACCAAACTGGGAATGCAAATTTTGTCTCTAAAACTTATAAATATGGATTATGTCTTGCCCTCCCAAATATCATGAATATTGGTAACTTGAAATTCACGGTGTAAGTTCCAGTTGAAGTAGATTAGAGTGTCTTAGAAATTATATTCCAGTTTAAGAAAACTCTTAATGGGAGCCAAATTATATCAATATTCTAAGTTACATAATCAAGTGGAGTGCTCTACTATAGCGTGTTGGCATTTTCTGTCTCTCTCTGCTTTTGCATTCTCGTAATTATATTTGGCCTGCTAGACTCACCCTGAATTTTGAGGATTCTGATGTTAAAAGGACAAGGGAGAAAAATTTATAAACCATAACAGTTGCCTTGATTCTGTTTTCCTAAATTATTTAGCGGGCAGTAACATTTTATTCCTACCTCTCTCAATCACTTCCCTGCTGATTTGCTTCTCTATCTTAGAGACACAAATGCACACAACACACACACACACACACACACACACACACATGCATACTTTATAGCAGTCATGCTTTAAAGCAATCATACTTTAGGGCTTTCTACAATGTATATGACTAGTTAATAGACACTGTAGCTGTGGAGTTTTAGATGTAGATATGAGTCTCTCCAGGACTTGGAGTTGTACTAGGGAACTCAGTGCCCATTTGAAAGTTTACTGAACTCAGCAAAAAGACTGAAAATGGTGTTCTTGAAATGGAGGGCTTTCAGGATACTCTTATATGTGGTGGTTACCCCTGAGGGAAAGCCTATAAACTGGGGTTTGGACAACTTGGATTAATTTGGTCAAAGTGTGACCTTAGCCTATGACCTAGAATGTATGTCCTACTAGTTTACAGTTAGCTAAAAATAAATTTGAAGTGGAACTTTTTAAGCTCTTGGTGTGTTTCATATTATAAATAATCCCTGTCCTCATTCTCCTTCCCCTCTCCATTCCTCCCTTTCTCTCACCTTTATTAATTGTTTCATCCATTTAGTAAGTGATTGTTGAAGAGGTATTATGTGTCAGCTACTATCCTAGGTGCTAGTGGGGTGAGTAAATAATAAAAATAGATATTATAGCAAGAGGTTATACATAAAATAGTCACATAAAAATATAAATTTTGATGTTGGGTCTGGAGGAGTCATACACAACTAGTCTTGCAGGGAGGTATATCATGGAAGGTTTCCTTACACAAGTTTCGTGAGAGTTGAGTTGAGTGAACAGATGAGTGAAGGTGGGAAGACGCATGCATCAAGCCAATGGAACAGGACAAAAGATGAGAGGCAGGCATGGGAAGGAGAGTCCAGAATAGTGGAACTAGAGACTGCAGGAATGGGACTGGGGGTGGGACAGAGGCGTGTTTGAGATGGCTCCAAGAGGCTGTTAGGGCCACATCATTAGTTTCTTTTAGGTCATTTTGGGTATGTTTGTTTTTAAGGTTTAGGTGTTATAAAGCAATTGGAAGGCAATGAAGGATTTTAATCAGGAAAGTGACATGATTTGTAATTACAGAAAGACCATTCTGGAGAAGAAAGAGGACTAAAGGCAAGAGCAGATGTGTACAAAACTGTTGGGAGGCTACTGGAGCACCCATTAGAGAACTGAGAAGGCAGTAGAGAAGGGGGTGGTAGCCATGCGATAGAGGGAGTTCGATAAATGTCAGGAGTATTTAGTGGAGTGACAGGATCTGGTGAAGGGATTAAGAACGGGGGTGAGTGAGAAGATCTCAAGGATGTGTAGGTTTCTGGAAACACAAGTGTCCTGATGTGGGGGGTATTCATGAAATGGGATACACTGCAAGGGAATGGGTTCACAGTTTCGTTGGTTGTGAGTTTGGTATCAGACATGATAGAGATGTAGCAGTTTTGACATAGCCTAATGGAAATGTTGGAGAGTAACTTCGTTCAAATCTGGGGCTCAGAAGAGAAATCTGGGCCAGAGTAATCAGCATGACAGTCAGAGAATATATCAACTCCTTTGTTTGTTTCAGTAGGGTACATTTCTAAAGGTAAATGGAACATTTCTTTTTAAATGTTTTTCTTGTTTATGTTGTAGTATTGCTATTTACTCCCTAACCAAAATTTACAATTTGATATTATTATTGTTAATTATTATTTTTGAACTATAGTCACTATGCTATAGTCACAACTATAGTCATCATATAGTCACTATAGTCTCCAGGTCCAATATTATTTTAATGTTTTACTTTTTTAATGTAATATGATTATGAAACATGATACTTGAATTTAATTCCTTGAGAAATACCCTTAGATTTTGAAAATAAAATTTCTTTATATCCTCAAATGAATCTGACTTACTTTAGAAGGATAACGGCTTTAATGGAGTCTGGAAATCAATGTTTTAGAGATATGGTTAAAATGTTGGTCTCTTTACATGTTGTTCTGTGATTGTGGACTGTGATGCAGGGTGCTTCCTCATCTCCCTTGCATGAGCCAGCAAAGTGACTTAAACAAGTCACCAACCTTGCTAGGACTTCATTACTCATATATTGAAGAGACGTTTGCATTAACATGATCTCCAAGATTTATTTTGGCCTTAAGAGTCTATGAAAAGTTAGCACTGATTTTAAGAAAATAGTTAGGAGTAAAGATGAGGAGAAGTATTTACTTTAAATACCAGAAAAGTTTTAGATCTCTGGAGGAACTGAACCTTCTGAAATTATTCAGGATATAGTAAAGGGGAGTTTATACTTAAAAAAGAAATCTTTCTACACATGCGGAAAGATAGTTAAATCGCTGCTAAAAATGTGAAATGGAGGTGAGCAACATTTCCAAAGGCAGTAAGTAGTGCTACATTTTACTGGTAAATTCTATCATTCTTTTTTAAAAAAATGAAATAGAGGTTTATATAAAAAACAGAGAAAAAGGAAATTGCATGTGCAGATGTAAAATACCATCTGTGCTTCTGGATCCACTCCATGCTTCACACCTCAGTGAAAGAAATTATTGATTGAAAGCTCAGATTTTGCTGGCTAGTTGTAAAAGCTTCCTGTGTTGCTTATCATGCATTTTAAAAATAGGTGGTTTTGAATTTGTCAGTTAATTTTAGCCCCATTTGCCCAGGCCTCCTAACTCAGGAAGCAAGCTTTTAGTAAAGCTATGGTTCAATTAATACTCAACTTAGTTAATAGTAATGAGCACTTACAAGGTGCCAGGCAACGTGTTAGGCACTTTGCATTAGCTCAAACTTCTAAATGTTTATAATAGCTTTCCTTTTGCCTCCTAGTGGCAGCTTGGGTCCGTCTAATTTGCTGGACTGGAGAGTTTCATTTGTATCTTACTTTGATAAAATATTAAACATGGCAAGCATACAGTCTCATAAAGTTAGAGAAGCTCGTCTTAAATATCTCCAACTTCACCTTTCTTATCTCTTTCCCATTTTAATAATGGCTGGTGTCATATTTGTGCCCAGGCCCAAGTCAGCTCTGCTCTCATTTACTTCTTGCCATGAATTTAGTAAGATTGGCACCTCTCTCAGGGTTATTTTTCTCCCCTAATCTTATGGCTAATTGTGGGGTGGAATACTTGTTCCTGTTACTATAGTTTTAAACATAGACTACTGCTGCTTATACTTAGAGGTAAAGGGGCATTCGGGATTTGATTTTTTTTTTTTTTCAAATTTAGATTTTTGGCTATGATGTTTTACATAAACTTACTCAGTTAAGAACATATTAAATGGCATTTATTTTCAGAGAAATTCTTAGAAGCAACACAAAAGAGCCAAATTTGTGTCCTTCTTCTCTAAACTACAGTCACTGCAAATGTATCTTTGAATTTTTCAGGCACCACCAGCTCTGGGAAAACAAACATATTATTAGAAGCTCAAAGTAGACGCCTCAGGTGCCAAATGCATCCCTAAATACTTAAAGAGAGGGAAGTAGTTATACAGGTATTTGCTTAATATGTTAAAGAGTGATAGAGAGCTGTGTATTTTTAGAATTAAATCTTCCTTGTTAAAATTCTGACCATTTTAGTTGTAGTTTGATTTTTAAGTGTATAAAATCTACATCTATGTAGTAATAAACATATAGAGAATATATTACGTATATACAAAATGAATCCTTTCACTCGTCTAAAACCTTAATAATACTAAGAAATGTATTTTGTGTTCCAAATACATGTCTTTAGCTGGTGTAAGAGAGAATTTACCATGGACATTTCTCTTTGAATAATAGAATTGTCTGTTTTTATTTATTTTTTTATGTTTTTATTTTTTAAAGTTTTTTTTTTAATTTATTTGACAGAGATCACAAGTAGGCAGAGAGGCAGGGAGAAAGAGAGGTGGAAACAGGCTCCCTCAGTCCCAGGACTCTGGGGTCACGACCTGAGTGGAAGGCAGAGGCTTTAACCTACTGAGCCACCCACGCGCCCCAAATTGTCTGTTTTCAGAAGATCATTTCTAGTTAAACTTTTATGATAAGGTTTAAAAGGAATTTTAGGTTTAATAATAAAAGGTTTTAAAGGAACTTCCTAAAATTCCTCTATTAAAAGTATTTACTTGACACTGTTTGGTAATCTGGTACCTCTGGGTATAACTGTGTAAAATAAATATCTATATCTGAACCAAGAAAATCTATCTAGTTAATTACATTTTAGACATTGGGCAAAAGACACTTAAATTTTCTGAGTTAAACAAAGTATAAAATGTGATCGATTTCTAAGAATCTGTGCAAAAAGGCTTTGAAAAGAACAGTGTTCTTTTTGTTATGTTTAGTATTTTTAGGAGCTTTTATTCATTTTGAAAGGTTTCATTTCTTCTTATCTCTATTTTGTAGAATTTCTTTCTTTGATAACATGATCTTTTGCTCTTTTGTTCATCTTATTTTAAAAAAAGCTCATCAGATACCTTCTTTTGTAAGTTTATTAATCTCCATATGAGGTTCTCTTTTCCTTCACTGAGCTTTATGACAGCAGCTAGTATATTTTTTCATATTTGCATATTAAGAGGGATATTGGCAAACTGGAATGTTTCCTGAAGGAGATGATCAGGACGCCAAACAATATAAATATAAAAAAAAAGTAGAATTTGTTGGTATTGAGACTGGAGGAAAAAAGATTTAAGGGAGTTGATTCTTCAAATAGGTGAAGAAATATAAGAGAATCAAATATTTGTATGATTTTCCACATTTCAAAATTAAGACAATGGAAAATGCAGGAGAGTCCATTTTGTTTCAGTATAAGGAGTTTTAAAAACCAGTTAGAGCTATTAAAATATAATTGCTTTTCCATTGCCAAGTAGGTTATGGCGGCCAATCTTTTTTGCAATACCTAGAACAACCCCGATAAGTTACCTATACTTCCTAGAGCTGTGGAAACAAAAAGGGCCAAGTGAACTAAAATTTCAGAAAGGAGAACAATTCTAAGGCATGCTACTGATAGTCATTTATTTCTTTCCCTGAAGGCATTTACTAATTCTTAGTACAGTCTGAGGTTTGGACTTGGCCTGTCTTCTGGGAGTAAGAAAAGCTAGTGATTGTTCCAGGCTGGGATGACAAATTGGAAACTTTCTTCGCTGGATGTTTGATGTGTTCTGAGGTCACATAAGAAGCGGGGGGGTGGGGGGGGGATAGGCTAAAAGCTTCTAAAAGGCAGAGTGAATACCAGGCTTTTGGTATTTACGGAACAATACCAGGCTTTTGGTATTTACGGAACAAATAAACAAATAAAATGACTTGGCAGGAGAGACATACCAAACTCAAACACAGGCCAGAACTCTTCTTGAATATGTTAGCTGTGTTTTTTGTTTGTTTGTTTGTATGTTTTTGTTTTTAGCTGTTTGGTGCTGAGGATAAGGAAATAAACTGAAACTTCTAAAAAAATTCCTCTCATATTCTTTAAGGATTGAGAATATAAAGATCTACTATGCTCTCAGTCAAAATCCAGGAGTGCCAAAGCTCAGGAACACAAATAAACAAGGGGTAGACCAACACCTATTTTCCTAAAATTGCATCCTACTCCCAACCCAGCTGAATCCTTGATTGCCTTGAGATTATCAGCCTCTCATCTCCCTAAAATAGAAAGGGGAAACCTGCTCTGAAGAAAGATAACATCATTTGAGATTCTGAAGTTCCTCTATATGTACTTTCTGTCATATGATAAAAGAGTGACTAGACATACCAATAGGTAAAACTCTGACTAATAATCAAAAGAAAAAAAATACACATTTGAAGCAGGCAAGTAGATGACCCAGATATTGCAGATAACTTATAGGTCTTTAAAATATTTGTGGTTGGGGCGCCTGGGTGGCTCAGTGGGTTAAAGCCTCTGCCTTCGGGTCAGGTCATGATCCCAGGGTCCTGGGATCGAACCCCGCTTTGGGCTCTCTGCTCAGTGGGGAGACTGCTTCCCCCACCCCGCCACCTTCTGCCTGCCTCTCTGCCTACTTGTGATCTCTGTCTGTCAAATAAATAAATAAAAATCTTAAAAAAATAAAGTATTTGTGATTAATTAGTATGTTCAATTATCTGAGAACTGAGATTCATAAAAATAAGCATATATTCTTGAGCTGACACAAGCTCTACCTGAAGTTAAGAATTTGATGTAGAGGGGTGCCTGGGTGGTTCGGTCATTAAGCGTCTGCTTCAGCTCAGGTCATGATCCCAGGGTTCTGGGATCTAGCCCTGCGTCGGGCTCCCTGCTCAGCAGGAAGCCTATTTCTCCCTCTCCCACTCCCCCTGCTTGTGTTCCCTCTCTCACTGTGTCTCTCTCTGTCAAATAATAAAAAAAAAAAAAAAAAAAAGAAAGAAACTGATGGAGATATAGAATAGGTTGAACACAGCAAAACACAAGGATAGTGAACTGAAAAACACAAAATAAAGCACAGAAAAAGAAAGAAAAGGAAAAATCAGACAATGTATCAAAGATACTTGAGGTATGCTCAATAATTTTAACATATGTAGAATTAAAGTCCCTAAAGGAGAGAAGAGAACAAATGGAGGAGATACATTATCTGAAGTGTCAAGGCCAGGAATTTCCTGAAATTTAAGGGACAGCAACACACAACTTAATGGTCAAGGTGTGACCTTGCTCTATGATGTCATATTTGTTCTACAAGCTCACAATCATCTAAGCTATTAGATAAACCTGAAATGGACTTTCTATACCCTTGGGCCAGTTTATAGTATAGATTACTCCTGCTCTCCTTCTCCTTCCTCCCTCCATTCTCTTTTTCTCTTCTTTTTAAATTCATTCATGCATTCAATAAATGATCATTGAACATGTATTATGTGCCAGGTACTGTCCTAGATGCTAGAGAAATGAGCAAATAAATAGAAATAGATATCGTTGTAAGAGGGTATGACTTTATATATAGAAAAACCCTAAAGATTTTACCAAAAAATTGTTAGGAATAATAAACAAATTCAATAGAGTTGTAGGTACAAAATTTAAAAAAATTGTGTTTTAATATACTAACAACAAACTAGCAGGAAAAGAAATTAAGAAAAAAATCACATTTACAATTGCATCAATAAAATACTTAGGAATAAATTTATCCAAGAATGTGAAAGACCTGTAAACTGAAAACTGTAAGACATTGATGCATGAAATTAAAGAAGAGACAAATAAATGAAAAAATACTCCAGGTTCATGGACTGGAAGAATTAATGTTGCTAAAATGCCCATACTATCTAAAGAAATTTATAGACTCAGTGCAATCCCTATCAAATTCCAACAACATTTTTCACAGAAATAGAATAAGTGGAATCACAATAGATCCTGAATAGCTAAAGCAATCTTGAGAAAGAAGAACAAAGCTGAAAGAAGTCATCATGCTCCCTGAAGTCAAACTATATGACAAAGCTATAGAATCCAAACAGCATGATACTGGCATAAAAACTGACCCACAGATCTGACCCACAGATCAATGGAACAGAATAGAGCCCAGAAATAAACCCACACATATATGGTCAAGTAGTTTACAACAAGAGACAAGAATATGCAATGGAAGGACTGTCTCTTCAATAAATGGTGTAGGGAAAACCAGACAACTACCTGAAAGTGAATGAAATTAGACTACTCTTTTACACCATGCACAAAAATTAACTCAGAATGGATTAAAGATTTGAATGTAAGACCTGAAAATATAATCATGTCTTCTATAAGAAAACATTGCTGGTAAGCTCCTTGACATTAGTCTTGGTGATGATTTTTTGGATCTGACTCCAAAGGGCAAGGGCAACAAAAGAAAAAGTAAAGAAGTGAGACTACATCAAACTAAAAGGTTTCTACACAATGAAGGAAACCACCAACAAAATGAAAATGCAGCCTACTGAATGGGAGGAGATATTTGCAAATCATTCGATAAGGGGTTACTGTCCAAAATACATGAAGAATTCCTACAACTCAATAACAAAAAAATTCAATTAAATAATGTACAGAAGATCTGAATAGACACTTTTCCAAAGAAGACATACAGATGGTCAACTGGCACATGAAAAGATGCTCCACATCACTCATCATTAGGGAAATGCACATCAAAACCACAGTTGGATATCACTGCACACCTGGTAGAATGGCTACTAGGAAAAGGCAAAAAGTTATATGTGTTAATGAGGATGTGGAGAGAAGGGAACCTTTGTTGGTAGAAATGTAAATTGGCGCAGCCACAATGGAAACAGTATGGAAGTTCCTTAAAAAGTTAAAAATAGAACTACCATATGATCCAGTAACTCCACTTCTGGGTATTTAACAGCAGAATATGAAAACACTTATTCAAAAATATATATGCACCCCTATGTTCATTGCAGTATTATTGACAATGGCCAAGATAGGGAAACAATCTGTGTCCATCAATGGATAAATGGATAAAGAAGATGTGTGAGTGTGTGTGTGTGCGCACGCATACAGTGGAGTATTACTCAGTCATTAAAAAAAAGAATGAAATCCTGACGTTTATGACAGTATGGATGGACCTTGAGGGTATTATCCCAAAAGAAGTGTGTCAGACAGAGAAAGACAAATACCATATGATTTCACTTTCATGTAGAATCTAAATAAAAATTAACAAACAAAACAAAACTAATAGATACAGAGAATATATTGGTAGTTGCCAGATGGAAGGGGGTTGGGAGATGGCTAAAATGGGTGAAGGGGTCAAGAGGTACAAAGCTCCAGGTATAAAATAAATACCTGATGTGATATGGAATGTGATGAACAGTGTGGTGTTGACTATATTATTATAATTTAGTCTATTATATATAACATATATATTATATATAACATATATATTAGACTAATATATAATATATGCTATATATTGTATATTATAATATTGACTATATTATTATAGTCAATAATAATTATTATGTATTTGAAAGTTGCTAAGAAAGTAGACATGAAAAGTTTTCATTACAAGAAAAAAAATTTTTGTAACTTTGTATGTTGACAGTAGATAACCAGATTTATTGTGGTGGTCATCTCATAGTATATACAAATATCAAATCATTATGTTGTACACCTGAAACTAATATAATGTTATATGTCAATTACATTTTAGTTAAAAAAAATTCCTCAGGGGTAAACACTAAAAGAATAGCTAATAGAAGTATACTATGTTAATAGGAATGAAGGGAATGATAAAAAAATATTCGACTAATACAAAGAAGAGAAGCTATGAGAAAAAAAGGAACATAGTAGATAGTACAATAGTAGGAAAAAGAAAAACACAAGAGAAAGTCTTAAAACCCTGAAATAGGCAAGGATTTTAAAAATAGGACACAAAGGCACTAACCATAAAATTAAAAATAGAGAGAATGGTTTATGTTAAAACTGAGAATGGTTGTTCATAACAGTACACCATTAAGAGAACAAGAACACATTCACCAACGGGAGAAGATCAATACATGCATCTTATAAATGACTCCTATCTAGATTATAAAGAACTTCTGCATATAAAAGAGAAAGACAAACAGTCCAATAGAAAAATGGATAAAAGTCTTGAATAGACACTTTACATAAGATTACAGCTGACCCTTGCACCCCCCCCAACTCCTGCACAGTAAAAAATCTGGGTATAACTTTTGATTCCCACAAAACTTAATTGCAGGTAGCCCACTGTTGACCAGAAGTCTTACTAATAACATGAATAGTCAATTAACACATATCTTGCATGTTGTATCTATTTTGTATTGTATTCTTACAATAAAATAAGCTAGAGAAAAGAAAATGTTACTAAGAAAATCATAAGGGGGCACCTGGGTGGCCCAGTTAAGGGTCTGCCTTCAGCTCATGTCATGGTCTCAGGGTCCAGGAATCAAGTGGGCTCCCTGCTCAGTGGGGAGTCTGCTTCTCCCTCTCCCTCTGTACTCTCTCTCGAGTTCTCTCTCAAGTAAATACATTAAAAAAAAAATACATAAATACATAAGAAAATCATTAGGAAAATACTTAAAAGTACTGTACTGTAAAAATCTGAGTATAATTCAACCCTTCCAGTTCAAACTCGTATTGTTCAAGGGTCAACTATATATCCAAATGGCCAATAAATATGCAAAAAGTTTTTCAACTTCTTTAGTTATCATAGTAATGCAAATTACTTTTTAAGATTTTATTTATTTACTTATTTATTTGTCAGAGAGAGAGAGAGAGGGAGAGCGAGCGAGCTCACACACAAGCAGGGGCGGAGGGCAGGCAGAGAGGGAGAAGCAGGCTCCCTGTGGAGCAGGGAGCGATATGTGGGGCTCAATCCCAGGACCCTGGGATCATAACCTGAGCCAACAGCAGACACTTACCTGACTGAGCCACCTAGGCACCACCATAGTAATGCAGATTAAATTAATACATAACACTACATATTTATTAGAGTGGCTAAAATGAAAAAACTAAAAAATATTAAGCGTTAGACAAGGATGTAGAACAACTTGAATTCTTATGATCTGTTGGTGGGTGTGTAAATTGAACTACTAGGGGAAGATTTTGGCAGCATCTGTAATGCATATATTATGACCCAGAAATTCTACTTCCAGGTATACAAGCAAGAGAAATATGTATATATGTTAACTAGAAGTCATGTACCGCAGTGATCATAGCAGCCCTCTTTGTAATAGTGTAAAAAAGAAATGCCCATCGGGGGCTTCTGGGTGGCTGAGTCTTTATCTTAGCTCAGGTCTGGATCTCAGAGTTGTGAATGCAAGCCCCACACTGGGGTTAATAAAGAAAAAAAAAAAGAGAGAAATGCCCATCAGTGGAATGATAGTTAAGTAAATTGTCATCCTCACAACAACACATGAAATACACAGTTATGAGAATGATTAACAACGTATAACAATATGAATGAATCTTACAAACATAATGTTGAGTGGAAGAGGTGAGATACCAAGTATATATTGAATGATTCTATTTATACATGGTTCAAAAGCAAGTAGAACTAATCTATGTATTGGGAGTCAAGATAATGATTATTCTTTGGTGCATTGTTCTGTACTACTTGTCATATCTCTTTCTTAATTTAGATATTGCTTACATAGGTGTATTTGACTTATGAATATTCACTATCACTTTACATGTATTTTTCTGTATATCTTATGCTTCATAGACAAGTTAAGTATAATGAACTATCCATTGAGTAAACTTCTTATTCTTGGAAATATTCAAGCACAGAAGTTAAATAATTACCTGTAAGGGAATCTTTGGAAGGAGTTTCTGCATTGGGGTAAAAGGAAATGTACCAGATGTTTTTCCAGAATTTTTTAAATATCGCAATTCTGCATTTTAAAGGGTATACTTTGAACAACTATCTACATATTCCTTCTCTTTCCTTACTGATCAAGTTGGAGACCACAGCCTACTTTCCCCATTTCCAGTTTACCTCCCACTCTTTCTTCAACTCACACCATTTCTCAATTATTGATCTCTCAATGGCCAAATCTAATGAATTATTTTATTCTTTTTCTGACATGTTTGGGTCATCTGCTGGTCATCACTTTCTACTTGTTCTCCTATTCTCTCTCTCTCTCTCTCTTTTTTTTTTTTTAGCTTGAAATGTTAGGGCTCTCCAAAGTTTTATTCTTAGTCTCCGTCTCAATTTACAAAGTTCGTTGTAGGATTTTACCACTCCTAAGGCTTAACTTACTATTTAGCTATTACTGCCTTCTAAATCCATGTCTGTAAACTCAGATCTCTATAAGTTCCAGACTTACATATTTGACTTCCTAATAGATCCACTTGTATGTTCCCCAACTTTACTTGAAAGACTGAATTCTTTTCTGAAAATTTGGTTCTTTTTCATTATTCCCTTTACCTGGAGATAGTATCACCATCTCTACTGTTTTATGCAGCCTGGGAGCTAGTGTGGATTCTCCTCTCATCTGGGGTTCGATCAGTTACCAGGTCCACCCAATTCTTCCTTTTTTTTTTTTAAAATTCTGGTAAGGACACTTAACCTGAGATCTACCTTCTTAATGAATTTTTAAGTGTGTGATATAGTACTGTTAATTATAGGCACAATGTTGTATAACAGCAGATCTTCAGAATTTGATCATATACATAACTGAAACTTTATGCCCATTGAATAGCAGCTCCTCCCTATTTTCCCCTCTCCCAAGCCTTCCTTCTTAATACTGCATATTCTTCTGTTCTATCTAACCTATTTTTTACTGCTTCAATTTATCTTATTTTGTCCATCATAATTTCTCTTGTCTCCCAACAAAATCTGTTTTGTAATTTCATAGTCAGTTAATCCATTCTGCACAATGATGCCAGCATAGGTTTCTCTTAGTAGGATGTTCTTTTTTTCAATTCTTGACTTAGCGAACACTTACTTGTGTGAGGTTTGGTTCAGATGCTATTTGGTCTATGAAGCCAATCCACCTTTACCTACCCTCTCAAGTAGAATTGATAACTCTTTCCTTTGTGTATGCATTGTACAAATGATGAAGCAAGTATTGATCATATACATGTTTGTACAGTACATGTTTGTGAGACTGGGGATATGTCTTAATTATCCTCTTATATGCAGTACACAGTGTGCTAGGTTTGAATGAACAAAACAATAAATGGGCGACACAATGAATGAATGAATAAATGAATGAACGAATGAATGAATGAACAAATGAATGAACGAATGAATGAATAGGAGAATTATGTTTAGTCTGAATCTGTGTTTTCTAATTTCCCATTTTGAATCACCTGAGAGCTTTTTAATGTACTTACCCCTGGTCCTCACCATGGACCTCCTCTAGGAAAAAGGCCAGGAGATTTTTTTTTTTATCAGGTAGGTTTGGGAAATGTTGGTCTAAATTACTATCTCAGTTTATTTACTTGAAATAAAATTAAACTTTCAAGTAGTAAGCATTTTCATGTACCTATTTCTGACCTGAGACCTGTCAAAATTTTTTGACTAATCACTGGCTCTGAAATGAATTATGGAAGTGTTACAGGGAACAAGCAATTTTCTTTGAAGCATTAGATAAAGAATAAAATGAGTATGGCCAAATGATTGGGGGGGTTAACTTTTTGGTGTATGGTCTATTGGTCAATAAATATTAAATGAGCAGTACTAACTCAAAATGATTGATGTATTTTGTCATGAGATGGTTGTGCCATCACACATACAAACATATAAATACACACATATGCTTTAAAAATCTTTACTTTTGTGCTACACTGCTCTATACAGCTTGTGAAAGTGATTGCTGCACATGTATCCTACATAGTTTTTATTCAAGCTCATGAATACGTAATGCTTTTCTGGGGAAAATAAGCATTTGATCACACAAATACAGCCAAAGCATCTTCATTTGGAAGTGGTTGCTATCCAATGGAATACAATTCCCCCAAATAACAAAAATTTCACCATTGTAAATTAAGGGACAAGACTCATTTTAGAGAAGGGTTTGTTATTTAGCCCAGGGAAGTGAAAGCTGTGGTGCTGCTTCACAAATACAACCTGAGGGATTATGACTCACAGATGTGGGAAGAAAAGGCTAAATTTGAAGTAAGATTTGGTTTTCATGATAAAGAGTATTTCTTCATAGGTAAGGATGGGAATGGCTATTGTGGTTCTAGGTATAGGTTTTAGAAAGTGTCCACTTAATATTTTTTTAAAAGATTTGTTTATTTATTTATTTGACAGATGGAGATCACAAGTAGGCAGAGAGGCAGACAGAGAGAGAGATGGAAACAGGCTCCCTGTTGAGCAGAGAGCCGGATGTGGGGCTTGATCCCAAGACCCTGAGATCATCACCTGAGCTGAAGGCAGAGGCTTTAACCCACTGAGCCACCCAGGTGCCCCAGTATTTTTTTAAATATGTATTTTACCCATGCCATGGTGATATTTGAATATAGATCAAGTTAAGTTCATGGAATAAACCAGAAGACCTTTAACAAAAAGTCTCCTTTAGAGACTCTGTTACAATCTTTAAGAAAATAGTCCTTGTTCTTTGGACCTGAATGCATGAGGCTAAAATTATATAACTAGAATACATTCTGCTCTTGCTTTGTATTCTTTGAGTATTGTTGGTAAACCCAAAGTCTGGCCTATCATATTGATGTTTCCTGGTTCAGTGGCATTAATTTTTCCTGATATTATTTTGCCTCTAGGCAGCAGTTCACTCTGATTATATAGTGTTGTCAATTATTGATTACAGCATTTTTGTTTGGGTAAATATTTTTTTAATTCCAAGTTTATGGGGAAGAACATGTCAAACATGTCACGTATTCACATTTTACAATGAACCAGGGGAAGCCTTGAAGCTCATGATGTCACAAACTCAAAATTATACTGGAAACTGTAGACTGCATTATTTTTTTTTCTATAATGGTATTCCATAATGTAGCAACAAACATAGAAGCTTAACTTTAATGACATGAGAGCAATCTATTGTGTAGCATTATAGTCATCACTTGTGCTGTGATGCAGCCAAGCTGAGCTTCTTGTCTTATGTGTTTAGACTTTGCTTATGAAGTTCTTGGTTCCTAAAACACAACACCTCCTTCCACCTCCATTCTTCACTTGTCTAAATCTTCGGTTAGGCCCTGGCTCAGTGTCATCTTAATAAAGCCTAGCTCATTTTCTTTCTTCAAAGCAATCTTGCCCCATGCCCAAATGCCCATATTACTCTACTATTAACTTTCATTTTAAAATTAAACAAAAGGCGGATTTTCTGTATAATGATATCATGACTTATTTACATTTCTCCCTCCTAGATAGTAAGCTAGAGGAGACTTATCTAAGTGATACACATAACATGTAATATAATTCACACATAGAAACTTTTCAAATGAGAAAAAAGTAGAAAGCAGAAAGAAAAAAAAAAGGAGGGCATTGCTTAATAAATATTCATGATAAGAAAACCATGTTCATGGTTTTTATTATTTAGTGATTTAAGATTGTAGGGTACCTGCACATGTTTTAAGTCTAGACTTGATATTTTGGCTGCTTTTTTTTTTCAAGATTTTATTTATTAATTTGATAGAGAGCACAAGCAAGGGGAAAAGCAGAGGGAGAGGGAAACAAGCTCTGCACTGAGATCATGACCTGAGCTGAAGATAGATCTTAACTGACAGAGCCACCCAGGCACCCTGATATTTTGGTTTCTTTAATGGCCAGCTTATATGTTTTTTTTTTTTCTTTTTACATTTCATCAATGAATGCATGGTTCAGCCTGTATTTTAGAGAACATGTGATTCAGCAAGAGCAACAGTGGCTAGTGGGAAAGATTGGTGGTGATGAGAAATTTCGATCTCATCTCAGTTCCCTCATCCTGCCTTGACCAGGATAACTGAGAGAACCAAGTGTTCCACAAACCGTAAAGATCCCCACAGTCCATTAATTCTCTCAAATGAGAAATTATTATTATTAATAGTATTTTGTCAAAACACAACACTTATAGTTGACATCAGTATTCTTGATGGATATTTTTGGGGTGAGTGACATTCTGCTCTAGGGCTGTAGATCCTTCTCCTGGACACTACCCATAGCATAATCTAATCTGGAGCCCTGCTGGTTAGGAATTCTGGGGTATAGCTTCCAGAAAATACAGGAAAACATGTAGAAAGGGGTAGAGATAATCCTGAATCGATAAGAAACTATTTAGAATGTTGGTATTCTGTTGAGACAATCTAAATATCTCCTTCTATTTTTTTATACTTGGTGCTCTCAATTTGCCTGCCTTAATGTTCTATATCTATACATACACATACATACACACCCACACATACAAACTTTGCAAACAAATAGTGCCTAGAAAAACACCAAAGCAAGAAGATGGATTGATTTTTTAAAGCTAATCATTTTATACTTATGAGATAATGCTACAACATGAGTTACTCTGTCACTGATATTTAGCATCACTAATTTGGAACCTATGCAGATTATTTTTTGAAGAGCAGCGGTGCTAGTGTGTGTAGAAAGCAAGTCATTTCAGTAATTTATTTTTCTTATAAAAGTTGATGTGCTATAAAAATGGTAAAGAAGGGGCGCCTGGGTGGCTCAGTGGGTTAAACCTCTGCCTTCGCCTCAGGTCATGATCCCAGGGTCCTGGGATTGAGCCCTGTATCTTCCTTGCTGCTCAGCATGGAGCCTGCTTCCCTTCCTCTCTCACTGCCTGCCTCTCTGCCTACTTGTGATCTCTGTCAAATAAATAAATAAAATCTTTAAAAATAAATAAATAAAAAATAAAATAAAAATGGTAAAGAACTATGTCAACAACTTTAAGCCAGTTACTCTCTTTGAACTTTAACTTTCTTTTCTATAAAAAGGGAATGACAACAACAAAAAAAGTGAGTAACAATAACATCCATCTATCTCAAACTTCGTTAGGCTGTCAAATGAGGTAATGTATGTAGAAGTGGTTGTTTTTAGTGGGTTCATTAAACCTGTTATTCCTTTTCCTTTCCATAATTTTTTCAATGTTCTTTCTAAAGATTGGACTCTGGATTTGGAGAAGTAACTAGAAAATGTGTGGGTTGATATTTCTAAGTTTTTTCTTTTTCTGGTACAATAAATAAACTTTGCTATATTTTTTTCCTAAGACTCTACCATTTCTTCAAAATTCTACATGAATCTAGAACATAGAACATCATTGTCCAAAGAATGATCTTCATCAGTGATTTCAAATATTCTCTCTCACCTACTCATCTGCCAAGAAAAAAAAAAAAGGAATCTGTAATGAAAACAAAGGTTTAAAGCAATAATTCATGAAAAGTCTTAGAGACATATTGTAATAGGCACACAGCTCCTTCGGTAATCATTTCTTCTGCATGGGCTCTTTTATGTTGACCATAAGTAGAGACAAGTAAAAGGAAACACTTCTATTGAAACTTTCCCATCTCTTTTGCAAACCTTATGGCAATTTTAAACAAAGGTATCAAGGCTTTGTCTTCACTTTTTTGATATGCAAATTAAGGGGCTAACTGGGTGCAGGTTCTGTTTCTAGGGGCATTCCAGAAAAGAGATGAATACCAATTGCTCAGTGGTTTAGGGAGCAGCAGGAGAGAGGAAAAGTAAAAACCTAGGATAGGGGGAGTCAACAATAAAGGAACTTTGATAACATAAAAATTAACTTTCCAATGAATGAAATTTTTCTGGGTTTTTTTTGACTAGAGGTATCATATAGATACAATATCCTTGTAGCAGTGTGTAGCTGATGTGATCGCTCTTTTCAGGGAGGCAAAGGCACATAGAGAGAAAATAGATAAAAAGAGATAAAGCGAAAATGCTTCTATATTCTATATTGGTTCAGCTCTCTTGAGTCTCACTAGAAATTAATATGCCATAGAGAAGAGAAGGTGACAATTCTCTCAAACTCTATCTTATTTTTCACTGTACTGCTTTTCCTCAAACCATCTACTTCTTAGCCTTAACCAATTTAATAGAATTAATGTGTTTTTGTTTCAGGTAAATTCAAATAAAATTTCATTGATTTATCATGTAAGGTTCAGCTAAATCCTTGAGGTTATTTTGACAGGTCACTTCACTTCAAAGTGCCTTTTTCTTTATCTATGTGGCTTTAGTTTGTTCTACTAGTCAAGATAGTAGGCTATGCTGAACTATTAAAAAACTAAAATTAATTTGAGTGGCTTAATGGAAGTTTATTTCTTATTCATGTTTTATAGATCCCTATTGGACTGGAGGACCTAGTTATGAGGAGAGTTCTAGTCCACAGTCATGCAGGAACCCAGCCTGCTAGACGGGCTCTGTAGTTTTCTAGCTGCCTCATCTGGAGTGATGGCTAGGTACCACATTAGCTTTGGCAGAGGAAGAGAAACTGGATGAGCTCACTTGGGCTTTATACAACTTTAACCTAGAAGTGACAAAAATTCTTTCCATTGGTATCTGTTGGTTAGAATTTGTTACCTGGTGCTGCTGAAATTTATGGGAAATGTAAAAGACCAAATGAATATTTGGCTATTTTGGCCACATTTGCAAACTTTCCCTTTTACTTGCATGTACTTAACCACAAATAAAATGTAATGAAAGTGCTATGATACTAGAAAATATTTGCAAATACAATAGTATGTCATCTGTTTTGTTATTTGACATTTGGTTATGTGTAATTACAAAACCATATGTCATTTTTACTAAACCTTACCATGACCCAATTACACATTACTTTAAATCTAAATTTATTCTTGCCTTTAAGCTTTTCTTAAAATTTGCCCCATCTCAAGGTCCAAGGGTGGCTCAGTCAGTTAAGTGTCCAATTCTTGATTTTGGCTCAGGTCATGATCTCAGGGTTGTGAGATCAAGCCCCGCATCGGGCTCTGCACTGCGTATAGTGCTTTCTTCAGAATTTCTCTCTCCCTCTCCTTCTGTCCCTCCCTGACCTCTCTCTCTCTTTCTCCCTAACAAAAATAAAAAATAAAATATCACATATATATGATAGTTGAGACTGGTATATACATAGCAACTAATTAACATTTCTCAATTTATTTACTCCCCATTTCTTAAAACTAACTGGTCTTAAAACATTATTCTGCTCTTGCTCTGCTGAAATGGCAATCACTGCCGTTGTTAAAGCTCTTACTCTATTTAACATAGTGTCAGCTCATTTTGATCATTCATAAATAAGATTCCATAATCTTGTAAAATGGCGATCTACCTCATTTAGAACAATTACAATGTAAGCAACGTGAGGGCAGAGTACATGTCTTCCCAGCATTTAAAAAATGTCTGTTATATTCCTTGTCACTAGAATTCTTAAGTTAGGTTGAATAGAGACCAAGATAATCATGACTAAAAGATTGGATTCTCAAGACGAAGTGGACTCATGCATATGCTGATGATATTTATGAGTCCTTTATGAGAAATGCCCTCCTCTCAGCTGGCAGCATTAGCAAAATTTAAAGACCAAAGGAAAATGAGCAAACATTTCAGTCATGATAAAAATAATTCACTGCTTTTGTGTAATAATTTATGGTTTACAAATTCTTTGATACAGCCCCAGGAGATAGGCAGGCTTGGTAATACTATCTGCATTTCTTAGACATAGGAAGTGATCACATGTCTAAAAATCATTAGAGGTTAGCTTAGAACTTGAGTTTTCTGGTTTGTAGACACTCTCTGAAGCAAACATTGTCTCTCTAGTCATGATTCCTCAGATACAAAACAGGTGACCCTTTCACAAAAAGTTTTCTGGTTTGTAGACACTCTCTGAAGCAAACATTGTCTCTCTAGTCATGATTCCTCAGATACAGAACAGGTGACCCTTTCAACAAAAAGGAAATAGGAACATGAGTAGGGCAAGCTTGCACTGCTTGTGAAAATGCTATAATCATCCTTCATTTTGTACATCATCATATGCTCTATACTTAGAGAAGGTGTATGCTGTGCTCCAGGACACAGAGGACAGGAGCCTTGCAAGGTGCTGGAGAATGAGGATGGTACCTTTGTGAGGAGGAATTCAGTTCAGAGAACACATGAGCCAATCACTTAGTTCTGAATACAGTGGACATGGGGCCAAGTGTAGTATTTTAAAAATGCTGTAGTTTAACTTCAGATATTATTGACTGTTTATTTATAGCTGTTGTTTATGAAGAGTGATTTTGATCAGAAATTGTGCCTGTGGTACAATTTTAAAAATGGAAGAAAAAAAGAATTATAAACTTTTCTGGTAAAACCATTGCAATAGATAGAAAAAGCATGACATCTGACAAAAACCCAGAACAAGCTTTTCTAGTGAAAATAATGCAATAGATAAAGATTACAGTATAGTCACCAGGAGTGTTTCATGAGATGCTATGACTAGAAGTCTGATCACAAAGTAATTTCCTAAGATTATAGTGACCTGTAATTAGAGGCATCAAATATGTTATTGAACTGAATACAATATCCAATTCTGGCTTGTGAGGAAAAGATAATTGGGAGGACATGACAGGCCTTAGATATGTAATTTGCTGGGTTTGCATATGATGTGAGGAGTTTTGGGTAGTCATTTACTATTCCTGCTTACTACCTATGACTCTGCAGTTAGAAAGTGATCTTTTTGACAGAAGCATTGCCCTTTCTGAAGTCCTCTTTGTAAGAACTGTTTAGGGGAGAAGGGTATGAACTCAAACATCTAGAGATAAAGGAAAATAACTAATATCTGGGAGAACAAGACACACCAAGAATGGGAAAGAAAACTAAGAGAAAGCTCAGTGTGGAGATGAGAATGGTGGTGAAAACAGGGCTGAGGACCCAGTTCAGTGAGATTACAACTTTATAGATGGCGTATCTTTTTTTTTTTAAGATTTTATTTATTTATTTGATAGATAGAGATCACAAGTAGGCAGAGAGGCAGGCAGAGAGAGAGAGAGAGGAGGAAGCAGGCTCCCTGCTGAGCAGCGAGCCGGATGTGGGGTTCGATTCCAGGACCCTGGGATCATAACCCGATCCGAAGGCAGAGGCTTTAACCCACTGAGCCACCCAGTTGCCCCTAGATGGCTTATCTTAAAGTAAACCAAATTTGTGTTGCTGGATTAAGATTCTTTGCAATTCAAAGATAGTGTTTAGATCAACAAATTTTTCTAACCAGTTATCAGACTAGAGAAGAAGTCAGTCCAACAAGAAGCAGAGTTGATGATGTAGTGCTTAGTGACTGTGACTAATTAGAGGACTTAATTAAGCTGTGAAGAAAACATAAAGATAATCACTCTTAGTTTCTACTCTTCTGCATCTGGGAACATGAGCAAATCGATAATCTCCTAGGCCATCACATGATCCTTCCTTTCTCATTTGATCTTGGTATAACCTCACATGCACCTTCCTGAGATGATTCAAATTATACAAGTAAATGACATGCCTTGCCTCTTGTTTCATCCCACTATGTAGCAATTTTATTCATATCATAGTCATCTGTCATATAAAATATTTGAATTTGGTACTTTAAGCATGATCCATTTCCACTACAGCCCAACAGTTACAGTTGTTATTATTGTCATTGTTAATGCTAATTCTTATTTTAATAATAACAGAAATACCAATAATGATACTAATCAGGCTTTTCATATTATTTTTATCTTCTGAAATATAGTAAGCATTTATAACTGGTAAAAATAAAGGATGTTGCTTATTATGTATGCTGAAGATCTGATATACACCCTCACTTTTAATCCTACAACAACTCAATGGGATGGGTTTTATTAAACCTACTGTCTAGATGGAAAACCTGAGGCAGGAGAAATTTAAGTGTAGCTATCACACAGCTAGTAATAGGTGAAGCTGGGATGTGGACTTAGTTCTGTTTGATCTCACTATGTTAAATATACATGGTTTGTAATTATTGGTTATTTAGGTAGGATTTAGCTAATTACTAGATTATTTAGACTGGAGTCAGTATACGTGTATGTGTGTGTATGTGTCTTAACTTAAGATAGTATTATTTCTGCTTATGGAAAAAATGGTTTCATAAACATAGAGCAAAGGATAATCTTGTAACATTGTAATGACAACTAATTGCACAGCAGGAGGACATAGTTTACATATTCAGTCATCATGGGGCTGCAAGGCAGAATCAATGAGTGAAAATGGGGAACAGCTTTGATGCAAAGTTTCCTCTCCCCTGGAGGAATCATTTTAGGTCCAACTATTGGGATGGTTTTTAGCATCAAGTGAATGAGTGTATTTATGTTTGTTTCCTGTGCTTTATATACTCTGACTTGGAGGCAGGTGGTTTGTCCAGAACTTTAGATGTTTTGAACTCTAAGGCTTTATGAATAAAGTGTAGACAGAGCTCTTTTATGCAACCAGGTGGAAAATGTATCGGATAAACTAATTCTATGTTGTTTATTTACTTATTCATTGATTTATTTGGTTAGGTATATTATTGAAAATAATATTGACCAGAAGTTATTATATATTGCTATGGCTATTTTGTGGGTGGAGGATTGTTTAACTTGGGATAACCTTATTGTCATCTTTAGTATTGTGAATGTTTTAAAAAGTTTGTGAATGCCGCTTGATGTCATTCAAACGTGTAGTTATAGAAATGCTTAGAGATACAGATCAGAAGTTCCTGGTTTCATGAGGTCTGAAATTTATACAACTAGGAAGACCCTTATTAAGAAAAAGAATACACAAAATTAGTTACAAAAGTGGGTAGAAGGAATATTACTGGAACCCATTGTTACACCATGAAGACTAATAATGACTAACTATACACAGACATAACTGTGAACTACAGAAATAGAGCCCCTACCCAAAAAGAAAGTCCCAAACATATTCTCCTTAACCAGTGGGTCTGCAAGCACTCCAGGGCCATCTAACAGAACTACCGGTCTTACTCCCAAAGGACCTGGTTGATGTACTGTGGAACTGGTAGTGCAGGTCTATACATATACCCTAAAGCTAGATTAGAAGAATCATCTTGCATAAACAGAGGCATACATATTTAGTAATGTTATAAAATGTAGCTTTATCTTTGGCTCATGTTGGAAAAGATTAATTTTGTAGTATTTTTAAAAGAAAGGTAAATTCTTGTTGCTATACTTACTGAACTAGTGTTTTTGAAGATACATGTATAAGTTACATAGTTTCTCTCATAACTTTATAATGTAAAGTAACCTAAGATAGTTATCTTCTATTAACATAAAGTTAAAAGAAAATTTTGATTTTCTGTCAAAATTGTATGGGTTTATGGAATTAGGCAGCTATTTATAGTATGTTACCATGAAATACTATTATTTTCGTATTTTAAAATGTTTTAAAACAAGTTTTCTTCTCATTATCAGAAAATATAGTGTGAAAAATCTATAGTAATTTTTCTTTCCAAAATGTTGACTTTTTTTTTTTTTTTATATTTTATTTATTTGTCAGAGAGAGAGAGAGAGAGAGAGAAGGAGTGGCAGGCAGAGGCAGAGGGAGAGGCAAGCTCCCTGCTGAGCAAGGAGCCCGATGGGGGACTCAATCCCAGGACCCTGGGATAATGACTCAGTCCCAAGACCCTGAGATCATGACCTGAACTAAAGGCAGGCTCTTAGCCCACTGCATGGGGTTATGCCCAGACATCTTCAAAATGTTGACTTCTTTTTAAGACAGCTCTTTATTTTACTTGCTATTTGCAACAAGACACTGATCTTTTCTCAGAGAAAACTAGTAAATTTACAGTTGGACCATTCTCCAGGCCAATACATCATTCCTAATTTGAGTGTCACTTTTCTTTGAACTTTTAAAATTTGATTTAAATTAAGAATATTTTCTCAATCTGGAGATTTTAGAATAACTATCTTAGTACCTTAGACATACAAATTGGTATATGACATTTTATCTTGAATTAGAATTTGTGTACTAACTGTATTTTATGACCACCACAAAGGCTTAGATAATCAACTCTTAGGTGATACCAGCTCCATGCATAGGAGACAGTATTTATTTTAGGCTTTACATAAGCTAACTTCTATTTTTTTCCAGAGGACATAAAACATGATATTGTTCTTTACAATATTTTACAAACCTTCTTCCATTCCCACCTCAGCAATACAATATATGTGTATAATGGCAATAGGACATAAGAGATAAGGTGAGAGTATAGTAGTACTCATGAGAAAACATTATTAGTCTAAATAAAATATGAAAATATTCTTCCTTGACCATAACCCCCTATCAATAACTAAATCCATATTTCATGATGTATTATAGAACACCATTTACAATAGCAATTTATCATTAAGGATATGGGAGTTGTTAGGAAAATTTAAGACACCCCTGATATCTTTATGACTTTTAAGAACCTTTGAGATACATCTATCTTTCTCTGCCCAGTGTTAGGTCTGAGATCTGAAATTTCACTCCCACTAAAATACCAGCAAACTCTTAAAAAAGAACAAAGCCCATGGTAAGTGATATCCCATCTATGTTTTATGAAGCATTGTCTGCTTTCAAAATATTATAGCCATTACATTTTGTGTCATTTTAGATTTTTATTGCTTAGAAAATTTTCTGTAATGTCAAGATAGTTTGTTCATAGCATTATCTCCTTCCCATCTTTGCAGTTTTCCTTTTTATTAGTTCTTCTAGTCAAAACAATACATATCTCTTAGTGATCTCTTTGTGGTGGTAACTGTGAAAGGTTCTGTTATGTATCTCTGTACATCCTTGCTTTCTGTGTCTAGTAGTTCTACCACTCTCTTTACTCTTTCCCTATGAACATAATGCTTTATTAGATTTATTCCAACAACATAATTTGTTGGGAAACTATGGGCAGACCTAATATCTGTACTAATGATGGTACCTGTGGAAGCGAAAATTACCAACTTATGTTCTGTATTGGGTGCCACATTTTATGGAGAAAGTTAGACTGGAAGAGCCTCTCTCAAAGATATAGAGGTAGGAAGTGTTGATTTAGGCCCAGGACTTGCTGGTTCCAGAACACAAAATTCCTCTCTTTTCATCACTTTTTTTTGATGAAATAAGAACTATGATATGCTGGTTAAGTAATCTTTTTATAGCAAAGTCAACTGTATTTCCTTAAGATTTTTTAAAAAAGGTTGTGGTAATACTTTTGGAGATAGTTATCTCATAAAAGAAGGGGGTTTGCATACATGATAGATTTAGCATTATACTGAAGGTCATTTGCAACAGTCCCATAGTCACTATAATTTCCCAACAGGTATGTGTTTAGGGAAAGCTTGGATCCCCTACCTCATAATTACTCAAAAGTAGTATTGATGGACAATTCAGGTGCTGGGTTGACACCATTAAGAGAGATAAGATTGTTCCCCAGAGCTATCTGGAGGGTTGAAAAGTACTTCAACTGAATGGAAAGAAGGGTCAGTTGTATCAGACATAATTCATAATGCCTCTCTGACTTGTCACATTTTTTTCTCTCTTTCCTACCATTTAGGAATACTGTCTCCTATCCACCCTAGACAGAAAAGTAGTAAGAAAATTGTTAATCATATGAGCATTGCCCTTTTCTATTAAGGAATCTATAAGGTATTAGTAGCCAACCATTCACTTTTAAAAAGTTACAACCGTTGAACCTCTATTAGCATAATTGTGGGGAAATTCATGCTATAATGAGTCATTAGGCCAGAGACTGAAGTTTCAGATTTACTTGGTGGATCAGTGGTGTGATCTTGCAATCCTGTCAGTCACTTAGCTTTGCATAATAATAGAGTTTACTGCTGAAGACCCTTTGTGACCCTAGGTCACATCTATATTTTTGTTAAATTTCAATAATTTATATATTCCTTCCTTATGTCCTGGAATAAGTTTTTATACCTCAACTCTGGTGACAAGTATGTATCTTTGGGGTATGTCCTCTTTATTATCAAAATTATTGTTATAGCCAAGAGGTACTGACTGACCTTAAAGTACTTTCTGAGTTACCACTACCTTCTTACGTGAAGATGTAGAGTACAGAGGGGCCATGGGTATCAGAATGCTTATTTTTGAAGATGTAAATATTACGTCTCTAGAATCTGTGAAGAGGGACAAATTTAAGGAAATTGGCTAGTTGTTTATTTTAAAGATAAACAGGTCACGTGGGGGAGGGAGTTACTGTTTCTAAGATGTGCTGATGACATGAAATCATTTGGGAAGGTTAATTAAATTCTCACTGAACTTTTGGGAGATGGTCATGATTATATAACCCTTTCTAGCAAAGTCATACATAAACTCATTTCCTTTAAATCCATGGTGCTCAGCTTTTGTTTTGGTTTTAAAAGATTAATCTCAATAGAAAACAGTCAACTCCCCTTGCAGTTCTTTTCACAGAGTTCTTTTCACCTCTGACTGCCACCACCCATTGTTTTCCTATTCCTCTTTGCTCTTCAAGGACTGTTATCTAATTCTTCAAAGATACTGGCTGGTAACATTTCCAGGGAATTTGCAATTTAGAAGGGCACCCTCAAAGAGCAAAAAGTACTTAAGATGAAAATAAACGAATTTATGCTGCTTGTATTATAGATAATGAAAGAAATATTTTCTATTTCAAGCTTCTTCAAATGATATGCATATAGATACTGACTGATGGGTAGCCTGGTAAATATAATCTAAAATTCTTAGCATTTGGCTTTGAATGTATTATAATAAATGTTCTCCAAGCTTTGCCAGATAATATGAATTACTGGAGACACTTTTTAGAAATTCAGATTTCTTCCATCCCTCCTCAGATTAATGGAATGAGATTTTTTTTTTTCAGAGAATATGCTTTATATTTGTATTTGTAGAATTTTTAGACTGGCATATTTGGGAAACACTACATTATAACATTTAAGAAGTCTTTTTTCCTACTTATGCTAAAGTTAACTGTGTGACAGTTGAATAACTTAATATTCTAAGTAATGACTGGTTTCCAGAAAACAATATTATTATAAAGTAGTTGTTGTATTATTATTGTTATAAAGCGTCATTACAGAGCTCCTGTTTTAGAGGATGGTGCATCTCGACCATTTTGTATGTGCTCTAGAATAATTTTCTATACCTACTTTGTATGTTTTTTTTTTCACATCTTAAATACATAGTCAATTTAAACATATACAACTTAAGTATGATGAAGATCCTATTGAGATGAATAGTTGGCCACTTTAGGCATGCCAAAGGAGTACTATTATTATTTGAATTGCATCATATTTACAGTTTATGAACCTTACACGTAGGACTAATATCAACAAAAAAATAGCAAGAAAAAATATGAGAAAGGATTTGCAGAACTTTGTTTTGTTTTGTTTTGTAACAACAAAACTCTCTGACTGATAGGTTGTACCCTTATGTGAAAACTTGAAATGTATCAGTTGAATTTAAATTTGAACCTTGTTACAGTAGTCAGTTTGAGACTTTTGATCCATATGTAGGACAGTATGCTTTGTTTAAAAACCAAATATCCTAATGTCTAGGAAACTTTGCATATTATCTAAAGCAGCAGATTAGGGAAAGATACTTTTTATTTTATATAACATTAAAATTGTTAAGAATGAGTGGCTTTTAATTACAGGTGATAGCAAAATGAGAAGAAAAAACAGTGTACAGGGAGCCACAAAATGTGGATTCTAGTTCATACTGCAATTTACCAGTTGTGTCATTTAGTTGTTAGCATTACCTCCGTCTCCCTTCACCTCAGCCACTTAGTAGAGAAGCTCTAGCATAATTTAGGACTCATAATGGAACAGTTTGGAACAATACCACAAGCTGAGGAAAGAAATTTGTTAGTGGAAAAAATGAAGGGATATATGATAATGCTCTCTTCTTTGGTCCCCATGTACCCTCTGCTGTGGTGTTTTGGGCTGTAAGATATTGGGAAGTACAATTTTGGGTTAGAATGATTTTTGCTGGAGAAGTCTCATTTGTTTTAATGGGGCCAAGAGATGCCAAGCTAGTGGGAGTCCAGGAGAATGGCGATCAAGGTGCTGGCTGTTTAGGGCTTTTAGGGATAAAGTAGTGAATGAGTTCAAAGGACTATTCTGTGTTATCTCATCTTGATAATCTGTACAGGGCAACTGGATACAGGGGTTTGCTGACAATATCATCCCAGAAATTTTTTAAAAAATGGACTATTTGGCTGGTGTATCCCTTTGCACATTTTTTGAGAAGTCAAACACAGTATTAGGAACATAGAGTACAAGGATGGCCAAGGAGAAAATCTCCAGTATTTATCACCATGCAAGCTGGTTTCTTTCTCTAAAAATTAGACTCTCAATGTCCGTTTCAAATAAAATCACATTTAAAAACTGTGTGGATGGGGTGCCTGGGTGGCTCAGTCGGTTAAGCATCTGACTCTTGGTTTTGGTTCAGATCATGATCTTAGTCATGAGATCAAGCTCCACATCTGGCTAGAGCTTAGCGAGGAGCTGCTTTCCTTCTCCCTCCGCCGCTACCCCTTGACTCACTTGTGTGCATTCACACACACACACTCTCATAAATAAATAAATTAATTGATCGATTAATTAATTAAAAAAATCTTTAAAAGAACTCTGTGGATAGACTGCAATGCATATAATTTTATGTGGATAATTAATAGTTCACTCCTCTTGTATATAGATACATGAAGAAAATGGATGGCATTCCTTCTTGATCTATGAACTGTTAAAAATGTCTCAGAGAAAATAAATAAATGGAAATGCCCTTTGGAGGCCACTGACTTCCTTTTGCCTTAGATCGCTATGGATAAGACACATTAAAATTATGAAGCCATTTCACGGTAGAAGTAGAAGACTAGATACTAAGTTTTTAAGACTTTTAGATTGGGAATGGTTTTAGAGATAATCTTGTCCAATTTATGCATTTTAGACACTGAAAACCAGAAGAATAATAAGTCACCCAGGTAATGAGATCTCATTCCTGTGAGGACAGAATCTTCACTATAATTTTGGCTTTGTGACATAGCTTGTATCACTGTCTTTCTCTACTGGTTAATTGTATTTGTAAATATTTTATCTCCCTGTGTTGTAAGGTTCTTGAAAACAGAAACTGTCTTATATTTCTTTGTACTCTTCCAAGAGTTCAATAAATAAATGTTTGTTACTGTTGTGGGGCTGATTTGTGGGAAAGATTCCCCTACCTCTGCAAATAATGTGATTTGTGCTGTCACCTTGGCAAATAAAGAACAGTTGTAGGCAGGTAAGTAATCCAAATAAAATTTTGCATAAGCATTTTAAGATCCTAAAATATTGGAATAGATGAGACCATTGAATAGAAATCAACATAAATCACAGCCCACTCCATTTTTAATAAGTTAAAAATCCAAGTGTATAATTTGATGCAAGTGGTCACTTTCGCTTTCAGTCTGAGAGGAAGTCAATAAATTCCTTTTGCTGTTACTCACAAAAGTAGTTTAAATTCTGTGCAGGACATGAGTCTGGGGAATCACGTCAGCCTCAGCGTACAAAAGAGCCTGGAGAGACAGCAAAACAATGTCTCCCCAATCGAGCTGCTGAGGGAAGGTGGTCTTAGGTTTCACTGCAGGAACTAGCAGGTTAAATTTAATTTTCAGAGTCAGAGCTTGCCTTTTAAGCTCCCTATCTGTTATGCAATCTAACCTGAAGGTGCACTTTTTTTTTCTTTTCTAATATTCTTAAGTCATTTGGAGAAATCTAATACTCCTATTTCTAAATTACATCAGCTTAGCTAAAGATATACTTTCCTTTCTGTAAAATTCAGTTCAAAAGTAAGAAGAAAAAAAAAAGTAAGCCCAATATGCCAGAAAGGGAGGGAAGGAGGCCTACAATATGTAAATGGTTTGATATTTGACAAATCAGTTACTGTGTGTGGTATGATATGCAAATTAAGGATAATACCTCCCTCTTATCTGCATTGCAGATTCTTCCTGGCATGTTTTTCATGCATTCTGCATGCAGTATGTGCAACAGAGCATCATAGCTTAGTGCAAGGGATCTGGGCACTGGAAATCAGAAGGAGGAAATGTATATTAACTTTATAATCCTTAAAATTATGTGAAATTTGTGTTTGGTCACAATCAGTGAGTTAATGAGATCAGAGTCTAGTAATTTATAAATGGAGATTGCATTAAATAATGTGTTTAAGAGTAAGTTACAAGTAATACATCTCTTAATTCTAAACCTGCTTAGGGATTTCTAAATATGAAATTCACCATATGCTAAGACTAATGTTTAGAACAACAAATACTAGTGTGGATTAAAATATGTATTGTAATAACAGGCTCACATTGAAATTTAACCTTTGGTCTTTGCACTCTAAGTACTACAAAGAATTTGTGAATCATTGATTTTCCATATAGATTGGGGCCAAATAGGCAGTTTTCTACGTGGGATGACTTGAGCTTGTCAGGGACTATTTTGTTCTTGAAATTCCATCATTGAAAATTCATGTTTTTTGTTTGACCGTTGTTCTGGGTTTATTTTCTTTTTTCTTCTCATACAATGCAAACATCCTGATGAAATAAGCTTTTGAAATTTTATCATCTAAACCTTGGTGGAATTAGTTATTAGTAAACCGAGTGGGTAAATTCCTGTGGTAAGAAACAGATATATGCCTTGGCTTAAGGATATGTTTTGATTACAGAGTAATTACACTGATAGTTGTATGTGGCTTATAGATTCAATTTATGTTTTGTATGTATCTCATAAATAACTGTTATTTTGGATAATGGGGTTGCAGATCTAACATTTTTTCCTTGTCATTGGAGTTCTATTGAGCCCTCATTATTAGTTGAATTTGTTGAGCAGTATTAACCTTATTACCTCATCAGGCAGAGTCTACATGATCAGTGTAGAAACAAATGGCCCCTGCTTCCTGTTTCCACCTTTATCTTCTTTTCTTGTCCTCTTCTTTTCCAAATGATGTTACCTCATTTGGTAGACTAACATTTTCTTACATGGAATGATTACTGGTTTTTACTGATTTTACTCAACAGACCACACGTTGTAAATGTCGTTTTTTTGATTGTTGTTTTAGGATAAAAATTTTTAGAAAATCCAGTTTTGTTCATAATTTTTTGATACAGAAATATTTAACCCTATTATAAGAAGATAGCATTGAAGAATAACTGAATATATTTGTATAAGTGAAACTTCAGCTGATGATAAAATTTTTTAAGAGAAGTGCTATAGAACATCATGGGATAAGCTAGAAACAATGGTAAGACACTATATTATTATTAATTTTTTGAGATGCCACAGTTATTGGAAATGAGAATGTTCAATTATTGGCATTTTGGCATTTTCTGTTGTATAATTTGCTCAATTTTTCATAAACCCCTTCCTTCCTTTCTTCCTTTTTGTTATTTCAGTTTATTTTTTAAGTTTTTATTTTATTTTCAGTTAGTTAATATATAGTGTTATATTAATTTCAGGTGTGATATAGTGATTTAACTTCTTTATACATTATGCTGTGCTCACTATACCATTTGTCACCATAAATAGTATTACAGTATCATTGACTGTATTCCCTATGCTGTGCCTTTTGTTTCCACGACTCGTTCATTCCATAACTGGAAGCCTGTATTTCCCAATCCCCTTCACCCATTTTCCTCAGCCTCTCACTCCCTTCCCTCTAGCTACCATCAGCTTGTTCTCTGTATTTATAGTCTGATTCTGCTTTTAATTGTTTATTTACAATAGTCAAGATATGGAAGCAAATTTAAGTGTTCCTAGATGAATGGATGAGGAAGGTGGGGTTTTTTTGTTTGTTTGTTTGTTTTTGTTTTTTAGGAGAGAGAACAGTGAGCAGCAAGGAGGGGCAGTGGGAGAGGAAGAGAGAGAATCTTAAAGAGGCTCCATGCCCAGTATGGACCCTGATACGGGGCTGGATCTCATGATCCTGAGATCATGACCTGCCTTGAAACCAAGAGTCAGA